>NC_085140.1:66195665-66522486 GCF_024139115.2 Armigeres subalbatus
TATGGGAGTCGATCCATGGAGCGGTGAGCACAACAGCACGAGAAGTAGTAGGCACTGCACAGAGGCGACCCAGGACGGGTTGGTTCGATGTGGAGTGTCAGAGAGTGACAGACGAAAAGAACGTTGCCAGAAGCCGGATGTTGGTGTCAGGTACCCGATCGAATAGAGATCGGTACAAGGAAGCAAGAGCAGCCGAAAAACGAACCCACCGCAGGAAGAAAAAAGAGTACGAAGAACAAGTTATTAGTGAGGCGCAGGAAAAAATGGAGCAGAACGATATGCGGAAGTTTTATGAGTCTGTCAATGGCGTGCGGAGAAAGACAGCACCATCTCCCGTCATGTGCAACGACCTACAAGGGAATTTGCTGACAGATAAAACTGAAGTGGCTGCCAGGTGGAAGCAACACTTCGAGACTTTGTTGAATGGAGGAAGTGACGGTGCATCGGTGAACAGAATAAATATTAGCGACGATGGACAAGCTGTGGAGTCACCTACACTAGATGAGGTTAAAAAAGCTGTCAAAGAGCTGAAAAACAATAAGGCTGCGGGAAGGACCAGCTCCCGGCTGAACTTCTCAAACATGGCAGTGAGCAGCTTTATGAAGTTCTGCACCATATTATGTCGAAAATATGGGAAGACGAGGAAATGCCTGCTAGCTGGTTGGACGGCCTCATTTGCCCTCTCTTTAAGAAAGGGCACAGACTGGAGTGCGCCAATTACCGAGGAATAACCCTCCTTAATTAGGGGCCCTCCTTAGCCGTGGGGTAAGACGCGCGGCTACAAAGCAAGACCATGCTGAGGGTGGCTGGGTTCGATTCCCGGTGCCGGTCTAGGCAATTTTCGAATTGGAAATTGTCTCGACTTCCCTGGGCATGAAAGTATCATCGTGTTAGCCTCATGATATACGAATGCAAAAATGGTAACCTGGCTAAGAAACCTCGCAGCTAATAACTGTGGAAGTGCTTAATGAACACTAAGCTGCGAGGTGGCTCTGTCCCAGTGTGGGGATGTAATGCCAATAAGAAGAAGAAGAAGAACCCTCCTTAATTCGGCGTACAACATTATGTCCCGTATTCTGTTCAACAGATTGAGACCGCTTGAAGAGTCCTTCGTCGGCGAATACCAAGCGGGTTTTCGTGAGGGCCGATCAACGACGGATCAAATGTTTACCCTGAGACAAATCCTTGATAAATTCCGGGAGTACAACTTGCAGACACATCATCTGTTTATTGATTTCAAGGCGGCGTACGATTCAGTGAAACGGAATGAATTATGGCAAATTATGCTTGAACATGGTTTTCCGGCGAAACTGATACGGCTGATTCGTATAACGTTGGACGGATCGAAATCAAGTGTAAGGGTTGCGGAGGAAATATCGACGTCATTTGTTACCTTAGATGGATTAACCCTTGTGTGGCCGGCTGGGTACCCGGGTACCTTTTTGGAATTCAATTCGCGATATCTAAATGAATTTTCATAGTAGGAGGTTGAAACTCTGTCATATCCACAATAATGACGACCAAAATCGATTGTGCGGGTTAACTGAAATTTTGATTAAGGAGGGGTGGAGGGAGGAGTTCCGACATTTTTTTACCCTTTAAATGGCCGGCAGGGTACCCGGGTACCCACGAAACTAAAATGCTTATATCTTAGGCAATTTTCAACCGTTTTCAACCATTTTGGGCTCATTCGATTCAGAATTTTGTCCTTTATCATGCTGTTTTAGGATTGGACCGGTCCGGACCCTCGGATCACCGGGAAATCCGGATTTCTAGGGACATGTCCTCCATAGATTATACTGATCGTGGATTTCGATAGGTAAATAGCAATATGGGTTATCAAACTTCTTGATATTTAATCAGCAGGTTGATTTTTATTGATTTGGGTCCATCAGACGTTCTTTTTCCTCTTATTGGCATTACATCCCCACACTGGGACAGAGCCGCCTCGCAGCTTAGTTTTCATTAAGCACTTCCACAGTTATTAACTGCGAGGTTTCTAAGCCAAGTTACCATTTTTGCATTCGTATATCATGAGGCTAACACGATGATACTTTTATGCCCAGGGAAGTCGAGACAATTTCCAATCCGAAAATTGCCTAGACCGGCACCGGGAATCGAACCCAGCCACCCTCAGCATGGTCTTGCTTTGTAGCCGCGCGTCTTACCGCATGGCTAAGGAGGGCCCCCTCCATCAGACGTGCAGATCTTCAATTGGCCATTCCAGAACAGGTACCTAGAGGGGTCATAGGTGGCCATGGACACTTTTCAATGGAACATCAACAATATGGGTATCAATCTTCTTGAAAAAAGTGGCCATACATATTTTTCAATACAAATAAATATAAATAAAAAAAATAGAAAGCTGCAGTTTTTTTTGTAATCCGTGTGTTGAGAGCCAAATCATTGCAAGGACCACCCTTTGACACCAGAAGGCAACTAGTTGAGGTCCTTGCAATGATTTGCTCCGAAACATCCGGAGAAGTTGCCGATTCTGAAAATTTATCCTAGAAAACTGAGACTTTTTAGAATTTTAGTGTTGTAGCAATGAGCGAACAAAATCAATACAAAGACTACTCATTCATCCCGGATGGCCACTAAGTGGTTTTAGAATATTCTGGAACATCAGGAGAAATGACCAGGTGTAGAAGATTATATTTTGAAGTTGCGATTTTTTTTATAAATCTATTATTGGCGTAATGCCAATTCTGGAAATCCTAAAAACTATTACTTGTTGTAGCATTGTGAGAGTAAAATCATTGCATGACCAACGCATTGACCACCATTAGTCATCTGGCGCTGAATGTCCGGAACACCCTGGAGAGCAAAACTCAGCTAAATGGTCCTCCGGGAACTCCGGAACATTCTGAGAAAAGGGACAATTTTTAAATTCATCCTCATAAACCGTACTGTTTCACAAAACGATTTATGCATCAAAATGAGAACAATATTATTTCAAGAACCGAACGTTGACCCCGGGAAGCCACTAAGTGGTGCTCCCGAAGCTCCGGAATAGCCGAAAAGGTAATCAATTCTAGAAACTTGCCCTAGAAAGCTGCGACATTTTTTGTAGTTGTGTGCGATCAAAATCAATTCGAGGATCATTCATTGACACCGTGTGGCCGTTAGGTGAGCATCTGGAAGCTTCAGAACTTTCGAATATGTGCCATATTTTAAGTCGTCCTAGAAAGTTTTGAGTTTTTAGAAAACGCTTGTTGAGAAATGTGAGCATGATTGATGCAATCTAAACGGATAGCCACAATACATCCGATAATGCTGCGACTTTCAATAAATCGTTCGTTCACTTCAAGTGGTGGAATAAAATGGTATAGTACGAAATCGTCTTATGACAAGTTCCAGAAATTCCACTAGAAGCTCTAAATAACCTATGACTGACGTATTGTAGAGCTCCATAATTGTCAATCTTGGGTGATGTTCCTCTAGTTTTCATAAACGTTTAGGGTTCCCAGGTCCGATTCCACCGCGTGCAGCAACCACGAAGTCGCTGGCCGCTATCCCGATCTCTGGTGAATATTGTTTTTGCCATTCTTTCTTCCGACATTCGCACTAAGTGACCGGCCCTCTGGAGCTTGCCGTATTTTATACGATTCACAATATTTTCTTCTTTATACACTTGAATTTCCCATCGAGAATTGTACGTAGCACTTTTCGCTCGAAAACCCCAAAAGCTTTCCGATCCACCTCTTTTTACATCCTAACGAATCAGAGAAAATTTCGTTTCGAATATTCGAGGAAGCCCCTATTCGCAGCAGCAATATGTCTTTTCACTTCACAGGAAACGTCATTGTCACATGTCATGTGTTCAAAGATAAACAAATTTTTCAACAACTTCCCCATCAAGCACTACCTCAGCACTAACACCAATAGGCCTACCTTTATCTTTACCATGTACTCCGTCTTGGTAGAGTCGATGATTTAGCCTATCTTCGCCTGCTCCCTCTTCATTAGGGCATAAGCCTGCACTGCTGCCCTGTGATCGTTACCAATGTAGTCAATGTCATCCGCAAACATCAGGAACATATGCGACCATGTGATAATAGTGCCCTTCTTATGCACACCAGATCTCCTAATCACCCCCTCGAGTGCAATATTTACAATAAATTTGAAAGCGCATCACTCTGCTTCAATCTCTCTAATCAGCTTTGCCGGAGAACCGTGTTCAGACATTATCTGCAACAGCTAATTTCTTTTCACTGCACAATGGGGAAATCCGATTTCAAAGGTGGAAAAAATTGATAACTTTCTTCACGAACAACTTACAGAAGAGATCAAGAGCTTATTCGAAAGGGGATTTTGCAAAGAATTCAGTGAGTGCTGTTTCATGGACGTGTAACTCTTCTGTATGTAGTTATTGAGCTCGTTTTGCCCTAATGCCCCATATATCGCGAGTTTCCAAACTATTTGTCATTTTATCTTTAAGACATTGTTCTAAAATTGTGTTTATCTTTTCACTGTGGATCCATAGAAGGGCACTAAATATATTTTGTTGGTAAAAGTTGGAAATTTAAGGGATTTTGGGGTCAAATAAGCATCAAAGTGCATTTTATGTGCAATTTTCATGTATTCTGTAAAAAAATAGTAATATTTACAGATAAGTGTTGATATTATTGTCCCAAAGTGTTGAACAGATATTGACAAATGTTTGCTGAACGAAAATTAATGAAATAAATCGTTTCACAAATGTTTTATTTGATTATTTGTTGAGTAAAAAACGATTTTTAAAAACTTTTGAATAACACCGATGCCAAACATTTCCAAACCATACCCGATAGCACTACTAGACAAGAATAGTCATCTGTTATGATTCTTGATGTGATCATAGATAGGAGGTGATGGGAGATACTATTTTTTCTTACCTTTTTGCCCAAATTCCCCTATAAAATAATATAGCTCAATGATTTCGAGCAAGGAAATGATGTAGTAATTTAGTCGATATTTTCCAATGATATAATGAAAATAACAAATAATCATATAATTCATTAAAAATATTGAATTATAGGTGATTTAGGGGCCATACAGCTCATTTAATGTAATTTTTTATTCAAAATGAGATAACATTTTTTACAGACGAAACACATAGAAGATTAAGGGCTTATTCGAAAGGGAGTTTTCCAAGAAATTCAGAGAAAAATGTTTTGTAGACGTGAGATACTTCTGTATGTAGTTATTAAGCTCGTTTTGCCCCAATGTCGCATACATCACAGTTTCTCATATTTTTCGTGCTTTTATCTTCCAAGTATTGTACTAAAGATGTGTTCTTCTCTTCATTATAGATCCATACATGGCACTACAGTAATATCCCGATTTTATCACCCCCTGGTGAATTTTGGGGTGATAAAACAGGGTATGTGACAAAATTGGAAAAAAAATATTTTCATTTTTTTTAATTCATTCCACAAATATGAATCATTTTATGCCTTGGAAAGGTCAAATGTGTGAACGGTACCCGTTATTTGTTGTCGAAATTGCTTACAGAATATTTCCCAGGTACTCAGAAGTCGTTCGTAATAGACTACAGGCGGTGAAAGTTATTTCATGAAAATCAATGTTATTTTTGGTATTTTTTACGAAAATAAAAAGAATGACAAAATTTTTTGGGGTGACAAAATCGGGTCGAAAACGTGACAAAATCGGGACGTGATAAAATAGGGTCGAAAACGTGATAAAATCGGGGGTAGACAAAATCGGGGGTAGACAAAATCGGGGAGTGACAAAATCGGGTCAACACTGTATACATATTTTGTTGGAAAAAGTTGGAAATTTAAGGGATTTTGGGGTTCAATAAGTACTAAATTGCACTTTACGTGAACTTTTCATGTATTCTTTGAAAAATAATAAAATTATTATTATTCTCCCAAAATGTTCTACAGACATTGATAAATGTTTGCGAAACAATAACTAATGAAGTTAGTGTCGCAAGTGTTTTGTTTTGTGATTTATTGTGTAAAACACGATTTTTTAAATGCTTCTGAAAAGCGCCGATGCCAACCATTCCCAAACCATACCCGTTTGCACAACTAGATAAGAGTAAATATATTAGTCGATATGACAATAGATAGGAGTAAATAAGAAATATTCTTTTCTCATGACGTTTCACCCAAATTCCCCTTATAAAATAATATAGCTCAATGATTCTGGGTTAAGTAATGATGGAGTAACATTGATGCTGTAGATTTTGCCAAAATTGACCATATTAGAAGCTACTTCAATACTTACATGTTTTTAAACCACCGTATATTAACCCTAAATGATTATTTGATTAATATAGTGCAAATGATTTCTTGGGTATTATTTTTTTTACAGAATACATGAAAAATTCACATAGATGCACACTGATGATTATTTGACCCCAAAATCCCTTAAATTTCCAACAAAACTTGTATAGTGCTATGTATGAATCTATAATGAAGAGAAGAACACATCTTTAGTACAATACTTGGAAGATAAAAGCACGAAAAATATGATAAACTGTGATGTATGCGACATTGGGGCAAAACGAGCTTAATAACTACATACAGAAGTGTCTCACGTCCAAAAAACATTTCTCACTGAATTTCTTGGAAAACTCCCTTTCGAATAATCCCTTAATCATCTATGTGCGTCGTCTGTGAAAAATGTTATCCTATTTTGAATAAAAAATTACATTAAATGAGCTGTATGACCCCTAAATCCCCTATAATTCAATATTTTTAATGAATTATATGATTATTCGTTATTTTCATTATATCATTGGAAAATATCGACTAAATTAACATTACTACATCATTTCCTTGCTCGAAATCATTGAGCTATATTATTGTATAGGGGAATTTGGGCAAAAAGGTAAGAAAAAATAGTATCTCCCATCACCTCCTATCTATGATCACATCAAGACTCATAACAGATGACTATTTTTGTTTAGTAGTGCTATCGGGTATGGTTTGGAAATGTTTGGCATCGGTGTTATTCAAAAGTTTTTAAAAATCGTTTTTTACTCAACAAATAATCAAATAAAACATTTGTGAAACGATTTATTTAATTAATTTTCGTTCAGCAAACATTTGTCAATATCTGTTCAACACTTTGGGACAATAATATCAACACTTAACTGCAAATATTACTATTTTTACAGAATACATGAAAATTGCACATAAAATGCACTTTGATGCTTATTTGACCCCAAAATCCCTTAAATTTCCAACTTTTACCAACAAAATATATTTAGTGCCCTTCTATGGATCCACAGTGAAAAGATAAACACAATTTTAGAACAATGTCTTAAAGATAAAATGACAAATAGTTTGGAAACTCGCGATATATGAGGCATTAGGGCAAAACGAGCTCAATAACTACATACAGAAGAGTTACACGTCCATGAAACAGCACTCACTGAATTCTTTGCAAAATCCCCTTTCGAATAAGCTCTTGATCTCTTCTGTAAGTTGTTCGTGAAGAAAGTTATCAATTTTTTCCACCTTTGAAATCGGATTTCCCCATTGTGCACTGAATCGTACGCTGCTTTGAAATCAATAGAAAGATGGTGAGTCTGTAAGTTCTACTCCCGAAATTCATAAAGGATCATCTTCAGGCTAAACATCTCATCCGTCGACATCTCATCGGCCTTCACGGCCAGACAGGTAGATTTTGAAACTGGGACGATGAAACTGATTAGACTAGCCAGTTTCTTCATCTACTGAGGGAGCACATCTAGTTACAGATTTGTGTTCCACACAGATTATCAGTGGCTTCAGAACGAACTGTCAATGTTATAGATAGAAAGCAACTGATGGAATTTCTAATTGGATGTAGGAAATGAGCTCTTTAGTTCATTTCCAATTCTAGGAAAAGAAATGGAAATGGTATGGAAGTCCATTTCCAGTTCTAGCGATTGCTAGAGATATATATAAAGAAAAATACAAAGTAGGAGAATGGAACGGACTTTGGATTGAACCCACGACCTCCTGCGTATGAGGCAGAAGCCAAGCCCGTTCTCTTCTCCTTCTTTTTTTACTTTGTTACAAAAAAATTGTTCACGATTACGCAACTGTTGAAAACAAAATGTAAGAAATGACGATTGCTTCGGGAAATCCGGTATTTCAGGAGGACTTCTTGGTGGCCACTCGGGATCAATGAATGATATTCGCAATCTCGCGCTTAGAATCGGCGTAACTGTATTGATGGATTTATCTTAGACGATATTTTCCTTTTATCAATGTGGTGAATTGCGGTAGTTTGCCGAAGGTTCATGGTTGTAATGAAGGATGATTGCATCTTCTACCTGAAGCAAATATAAAATCGATGGAGAGAAATCGATCAATACAGTTACGCCCCTATGATTCTAAGGGCGAGTAAGGAGTCTGCTTCTATACTGCTATTACAAACGATTTTCGAAAGTTTCTAGAACGAACTGCAATAATTGACCACTGCTCTGAATGCCTCTGCACTTCTGGAGCACCATTTGGGGACCACCAGGTAGCCCTTGCATTAATTTTGCTCTCACAACAAATGACGAATTTCAAGAATTAACCACTGCTCCAGATGATTCGGAGCTTCCCAAGGATAACTTAGTGCCCACCTGGAGTCAATTAATGGCCCTGGACATTACTTTACAACGGATTGTTTATAAGAAAAGGCGCATATTTCTAGAACAAACTTTCGTAGTATCAGATAGAGGCCACCTAGGATCGAAGAGTAGTGCATGTATTGGTTTTGATATGACAATGTTAAAACAAACGGTTTATGAAAAGTCACATCTGTTCAGAAGAATTTCTGGAATCGATCATATCTCTGAGTGTACGGATCTTATGGTGGGTCTCCTGCTGGTCACCCGGCGTCAATGAGTGGTCCTTGCATTTATTTAGCACTCACATTGCTAGATAAATTGATTTAAAACAATGAGCTTTGAAAATGTTAATGAACATTCTGGACTCCTCAGGGAACCTATTCCGGAATTGGAGATCCGGAGTGAACTTGTTTGATGTACCTAAATAGATCAGAAATAAACGCTTGAGACAATTTCAAGAAGTTTGACACCCATATTGTTTGGGTTCCAATGAGAAATAATTTTGGCCAACCCCGGCTCCCGGGGAACCTGTTCCAGAATGGCCACTCCTGAGTCAACTTGTCTGGTGAGCCTAGGATCATTAAGGACATACGCAAGAGTTAATTTCATGAAGTTTGATACCCATATTGTTGATGTTCCATTGAACAATGTTCATGGCCACCTATCACCCCTCGAGGAACCTGTTCTGGAATAACCAATCGAAAATCTGCACTTCTGATGGACCCAAATTGATAAGAATCAATCTAGTGATGAAATTTCTAGAAGTTTGATACCCGTATAGCTGATTAGCTTTCGAAATCCACGATCAGTATCATTTATGCAGGACATGTTCCTAGAAATCTGGATTTTCCAGGAATTTAATTGACCGGATCAGTTCATTCTTGTAACATCTTTATAGAAGAGAAAATTCTGAACCGAATAAGCCCAAAATTGTTGAAATCGGTTGTAAATTTCCAGAGATATAAGCATTTTAGTTTCGTGGGTACCCGGGTACCCTGCCGGCCTGCTAAGGGTGTTTTTTTGCCGGTCACACAACGGTTAAAGCAGGGTGATGCACTCTCGAACCTACTGTTCAATATAGCGCTCGAGGGAGCGATTAGGAGAGCTGGTGTGCAAAGAAGCGGTACCATTATCACAAAATCGCATATGCTCCTGGGATTTGCGGACGATATTATCGGAATTGATCGCCGTGCCGTGGAAGAGACTTTTGCGCCTTTTAAGAGGGAGACAGCGAGGATTGGACTCACGATCAATACCAGCAAAACGAAGTACATGGTCGCTGGCAATCAACGTGGGTTCATTAGTGGTGGTGGTAGCGAAATAGTGCTGGATGGTGAAAAATTTGAAGTGGTTGAAGAATTTGTGTATCTTGGAACATTAGTGACGTGCGATAATGATGTTACCCGCGAGGTGAAAGCTGCAAAAGGGCTTATTACGGACTTCGTAACCAGCTTAAGTCCCGTAGTCTGCAAACGAAACCAAACTCGTGCTGTATACTACTCTGATTCTTCCGGTAGTTTTATACGGCCATGAGACATGGACGTTAAAGGAGGCTGATCGGAGAGCTCTCGGAATGTTTGAGCGTAAGGTGCTGCGGACAATACTCGGCGGTAAACAGGAGAACGGTATCTGGCGGCGTCGCATGAATCACGAATTGTACCAGGTGTATAAAGGGCTGGATATTGAAATTTCATAAAAATTTATCAATTTTTACAGGAATTCCTTCAGAAATTACTTCAGTAATTCTTGCATGAATTCCTTCAGGAACATCTTAAATAACTCCTTCGGGAATTCTTCTAGGCATTTCTCCGGGAATGCCTTGCTCTATGCCGAAAAAAAAAATCAAAAGTATCGGGATTGCAGTCGATCCATCCCCAACCAGAACCTTTGTCATAAACCAGTTACTGTGGCTTATGTATGGCCAAATACAGTTCTATATTAGTGGCTGCAACGAAATCAGTGTAATTTGGGTTTCACGAATTTTTCGGGTTGCTTCTGAAATTTTTCCAGAAGTTTGTGAGTGTATTCATTCAGGTGATTTGTCATGAATTCATCCAAAAGTTCGTTCGAAAAAAAGCTCTAGGATTAATATGATTATTCCTCCAGAAATTCTTTCAGGCCTACCTTTAAAAAATCATACTGGAAGCCTATCATAAATTTCCTAAAGAAATCCATCACAAATCCCTGCAGTAATTCATGGCAAAATTCTTCAAGGGATTTCTCCACAAATGAATCTACAACTACCAGTCTTCCAGTAAGGAATTTTTGGAATTTCTTAAAAAATACTTCAGAACTTTATCCAGGAATTCTTTTGATTTTATTAGGAATTCCTTCTGGTATTCTTCCGGAAATTTATTTATAAATTCTTTACCTTTGAGATTTTTTGGGAATCATTTAAGAAAAATTATTTTTTTTTAATTAATTTTCTTTTTGGGAATCATTAAGAAAGAAAAATCATTCTTTGATGGATCATTCGGAAATTACTTCAAGAGTTCTTCCGGAAATTTCATCTGGAAATTCCTTTGAAATTTCCGTTAGAAACTCTTTCTAAAATACCTTTAGTAGGGTAAACTGGGGTAATAGACCCCCCCGGGGTAAAACGACCTTTTTGCATTTTTGGCGGTGTTCCAGGAATATTTTCAAGAATAATTGGTAGTTGGAAATATGAACTTTGTGCGTTATAGTAAATATTCTCGAAAAACTGCCGAAAATGTACTAAAACATGCCAAAGGTTCGTTTTGCCCCGGGGGTGCATATTATTCCAGTTTCCCCTATTTACTATTTATTTTTTTAGAGAATATCCGGAATAATTGCTACAGGAATTTTGAAAGGAATTTTGTTTTACTAAAATGATTTCCTGGAGAAGTGTCTAAGGAATTTCTGGAATCCAGGAATTCGCCAGGAATTTACTAAGGCCTTTTAGATAATTTCCGAAGCAATCCCTGGAGGAATGTCAAAAGGAATTCCTGATGTAATTCCACTGCAGTGAATTCCTGGAGGAGTTCCCAGAAAAATTTCTGATGGATTTACTAGAACATATCCCGAGGAAATTCTTTAAAAAATTCCGAAAGATTTCTACTAAAGGAATTTCGGAAGGTATTCCTAAAACATTTTCTGTACGTAGGGGGCTAGGAGCATTATGGTCACCCTAAGCATTTGATCAAGTTTCACTTATTAGAAGTAAACAAACCTCTGGTCACTAACAACTACATGCTTTTGTATCTAATTGGAAATGAGTTGGATATGAAAACTAGTTAAAATTACATATAAATAAATTCCTTTCAAAAATTCACTTCAAATGCCCCAATGGGGCAATATGGACACCTTCGAAAAAAAGTTAAAAAATGCGTAACCTACCTATCCTATCGGTGCCTGTTAGAGAAAATTTGTTTTGTACTAAACACACATATATAATAGAAAAATCGTGGTGGTATTTCCTAAAGAAATTTTTAAGATATTTATGAACAAATTTAGAAGGTATTTCTCAAGCTATTCTTAAGAACATTCGAAGAATTCTGATCAGTATTTTTTGACTCTGGAATAGCTTGCTAGAAAACACACTTCTTTTGATATTCTCAGAAATTGAAAGTTTCTGGAAAAGCATTCTAAAAAAATCCTAGAGACTTTTTCAATATATTACTTATTAAGACGATAATTGCATTAATACAATGAAAATTTTATAATAATTGAAACTACGGTTTATTTTTTTTAATGCATTAATCGCTTGGCTGTTTAAGTTTTAAATGAACCAACTACGCCAAAAATTCTGGTAGAACTCTGGCGCTGCCAGTGATGATAAGATGATAGACCTCATTCAAGAACGTAAGATCGCGTTGTTGCAATGCTTTAAAGTTAGACGTTGTACGTGTTTTGTTCATGTGTATAATTTTTTAAATTTTATTTACATCCCAGTAAAGTATAAAGATCAAATTTTGTTTCTAAAACTGGTCGGATTTTTTTTCCATAACCGACTCGACGTGGGTGTGTCAAGTCCACCCATTCGAATTGCTTGCGACTTAAAAGTTTTACGAAACGGTTTGGCAAAACTCCAATCCCAGTTTCCTTTTTGGAATTGGATTGGTTCCAGCTCTCACAGGGCAGAGTGGAGCAACGACATGGATTTGGGATCAATCGAATGCGTTTCCGTCATTATGGTTTCTTGTTTACTACATCGTACTCCGGTAGGGGGTCGTACACATATTGCGTACGCATTTAGGGGAAGGGTAAAAAAAATCATTTGTATGAAAAAGTCTTACATAGGAGGAGGGGGGTCGAAAACCCCTGAAAAATTGTTTACGTACTAAGTGTACAATCCCTAGGGGCTAATCAATATTCGATAACCGTCTCGAAGATGGGTTCACAACGAGGAGCGACATACATCTTTTAAAAAATGTAATTTACATAAGTTTGAGCCGCTTCGATTTTCAATCGGAGAAGCCGAATACACGAACTTCATTTGCTTTCCAAATGCGGCTGTATGACAGAGCGTGCATTCTTATCGAAAATCGTTCGGTTTATTTACATTCGTCGAATACGATTATCACACGTAGAGGTGGTGGTCAGACTGCTTCGATGAATAAGCCTTCACTATGTTCGCAACGTTTTTCTGTAAGATAAGGGACACTTTCCGTCGTCGCAAAGTCACCGTTCTCGATAATCGTAACTGCGTCACGAAGCCAGTGTTTGCTTCCAAGTCGGGTGGTTCTGTCTAATAATACGTTAGGAATGTTGTAAAGAAAATATCAAATGAAATTCCATCAGATAGTAAACTAGTTGGATATTTGAAGATCACCTAAAAAAATGACCGATCCAAAAATTGAAGTTTAAAATATTCTAGTCTATTGTAATCGACCTTTATTTTTCCAGTTTACTGACCAAATATTTCTAAGTAACAGATTGCGCGTAGGAGCTTAGTGTTCATCAAACTTTTCCATCACATTTTTAAGGCTAGAAATTGTCGCACCCTTATCTCGCTTTTCGATGACATAGATCTTAATTGCAGTCGATCAATGGAATTTAAAATCATACTTTTGTGCATGATGAAATGCAGAAAAGGTAAACAAGCTTAAAATCTTCAGGTAACTTTGAAACTGTATTCCCACGAGTTTCACCTCATCTGAATCATAATATTCTATGCTGAGGCATTTGGATGTCAGTGCCAGGATTGTATTTTAGATGATTCACCCACCTCATCAAAGGTGAATGTATCTAATTTTCTTCCGAGAATAACTCACTTTCCATCAAGGCAGGTATCCACCCACCAATAGAGATAGGAGACACTCATAAATTTTGCCTAGTGCCTTTATCGTCGCCACACGTCGCAGAAGAACTTGAGTCACAAACAAATTCCGTCATCGTTGTTGGATTGACGGGCCTATAGTCAAGGTTCCGCGGCTATGCGCGCGCGCCCTTATAAAGGTCGTCCGCGGCACACATTTCACATCTGCTTCTAGTATTTTTGTTCTCCGTTTGTGTATTTTGTGGTGCGACTATTGAGATCGCCTACGCCTGATTACACTCCGTTTGGAGCGGAGTACCAATCAATGTGTGTATACTGCCCCAACCCTGGCATCTAGTTACGGAAACGATTCCGATCTATTTGCTGCATCATATGATTGATCGGTTAATGGCACTTGCAGTTGCAGATCGAAGTATCGAGTATAAATTGATCATAATGGATTCAATTATGCACATTATGTTTGCACCCTAATTCGATCATATGCTAGCTTATGGCCTAGCATTATTGACTGTGCACATCGTAGCTGCTATTCCATGATATTTAATTTAAGTTTGCATATTCATCTTATTTTCAATGTTATCCTATGCTGTCAAGACCAATAATAGCACTGGTAATGTTATTACGGCCAATAAGAATACGAAAGTAATTTGAGTGCGATGCAAGTTGCTACCAGAGAAAGTGGAATAATTGTCTTTGCATTTCCACAAGCAATGCTAGTTTAGGAAGGGTTTGTAAGTAAGGTATTTATTTGGACGATGAATAATAAAATATCAATTAAAAATTGACTTGTCCTGAATTATTCATACGCAAGTTATTTTCTTTCATTTACAAACACTAGTCCCTTGTGGATAGTTCTTTTATTTCTGGTGTTAGTCGCAGAACAAAACATCTGTGTCTGCTATGAACGCGACACATCTGCCGTGCAGATCCAAACACTGACAAAAAGCGCACCCTGAACGTAGTTTCGAAAAATCTAAAATAGCGATATGATTGGTCAAATATTCGCCAATTGCCTCTGCACTTACTCCGTTTAAATTTCAACAAATTTCGCGTAGAAATTCCAACTATTTTCCTGAGGAACTGCTAACAAATTTCCCGTGACAATTGTTTAATTTATCGGTTCTCAACCTGGGGTACATGTACCATGTACCCCTGGAATTACCTTCACTGAGACAAAAACGTGTAATGTCCGCCATTAATGTATTGTTGTATTAAAATTGCAAAACATACTAGTGTTAGGAACTTAGGAGGAAATAGGCGTAACGACCGATGTTCTCTTCATTTAGCTTCCCGTTCACTTGACGTTACGTTACTAATTAGAACGTTATTAGTAAGCCACAAATCAAGAGCAAGGGTCGATGTCAATGTTCAGGCGATATCGTGACGCTTTTCCATTTTCCGATGGACGACGTTGGAGGCAAGCTTTCGTGTGAACCTGGATATCAAGCTAACCATCAAAAGAAATTATCGTCATGTGAATTCATAAGTCCTACCAACCAGCTTGAGCGTCGCACTTCAACTCACTTTGCTCTTCAGGTCTCCGATCTTCAAGACCACTGCCAAGCCGTTTTTAGCAGCAGCACCTCCCCGGATCAACCCGGACACCAAAATCCTCCACGGAAATATTTCCGCCGTCACAAATGAACTCCTTTTCAGAAGTCGCCACCTCGCTATCTGCAGTTTCCTCCCTACCCTTTGAGAGTGAGAACAACAAACCCAGCTGCTCCTATCCTATACTCCAAGGGCTTGACGATCCCTCCCCAGGCCATCTGCGAGTTGTGGGGCTTGCCTAGGATGTGGTGGGGTTTGACAGTGGGCCCTGTTAAACCTCTATAAAAAGCTGCATGTATCCGCAAGTAGGCCCCACCAAAGCGACCATGTGCCGCTCAAAGCGCACAAGCCCAAGTCCTGGTGTTAGGTGGGACGCTAAACAGCCCTGACACGACGGCCCTCCGACGAGACAGGAGGTTTGCGCTGGCCCAATAAGCCGCCTAGAAAACCAATCATTACGAACAATATAAGAGATAATGCGACTCAATATAATCGGCAAAGACCTAGGCGCAAATACAGGATCACGATTGGAAGCTTGGAACATGGAATTGCAAGTCGCTAGGTTTCGCAGGTTGCGACAGGATGATCTACGATGAATTACATCCCCGCAACTTCGACGTCGTGGCGCTGCAGGAGATTTGCTGGACAGGACAGAAAGTTTGGAAAAGCGGGCATCGAGCGGCTACCTTCTACCAAAGCTGTGGCACCACCAACGAGCTGGGAACCGGCTTCATAGTGCTGGGTAAGATGCGCCAACGCGTGATTGGGTGGCAGCCAATCAACGCAAGGATGTGCAAGCTGAGGATTAAAGGCCGTTTCTTCAACTATAGCATCATCAACGTGCACTGCCCACACGAAGGGAGACCCGACGACGAGAAAGAAGCGTTCTACGCAAAGCTGGAGCAGACATACGATGGATGCCCACTGCGGGACGTTAAAATCGTCATCGGTGACATGAACGCACAGGTAGGAAGGGAGGAAATGTATAGACCGGTCATCGGACCGGATAGTCTGCACACCGTATCGAATGACAACGGCCAACGATGCATAAACTTCGCAGCCTCCCGCGGAATGGTAGTCCGAAGCACCTTCTTTCCCCGCAAAAATATCCACAAGGCCACATGGAGATCACCCAACCAAGAAACGGAAAACCAAATCGATCACGTTCTAATCGACGGTAAATTCTTCTCCGACATCATGAACGTCCGCACTTACCGCAGTGCGAATATTGAATCTGACCACTACCTCATTGCAGTATGCCTGTTCGAGCGATGACGAAATACCGGGGTAAAATTTTTAAGGCGGGAGATACTTTCCAGTTCACGTTTATTTCAAGACTAAAATTCATGTGTTTCTGCGTGTCCTATTTATAGTCGGCTCTACCCTATCATGCATTTAAGAACCTTCTAGAATTCTATTCAACTCCTAAGCTTATTGTATGCAAGCCAATGCAAGTACTAAAGATTTGTATTGTGTAAAGTGTACGTATGGCTGAATGTTCTAGAAGTGTCAATAACAACGAATGTAAATAAACAAATGGACAAATGTGCATAATCTGGAATGATCGACTGGTGAGTGTATCACAATTATTGTGTTTAATTGTTGTTTAATTCAATGTTTTGTTGTTGTTTCAGGTATGTTTTATGATGCTTCAGATGTGGAGCAAGGTATGCACGAAAAGGGGTAAGTATTTAATGAATTTCTAGTGGTCGTTTGGAGTGCGGCTGGCAGCATGAGGCATGTTGCATCCGCTGGTGTGGTGCCGAAATAAAGCACCCCGGTGGTTTGCTGCTGGCCGTAACATTCCGCCCACCAAATTGGGTACAATTTGCAATTGCTGCGTTTGATGACAATGACCGACAATGACAAATAGTTTGATGACAATGACCGATGATCTCGTGTTTGTTGTTGCGATGACGTCAACATATCACTACGTTGAATGCAAATGATGAGTTGGTGATTTTCAGTGGGGTGCGGGTTGATAGCGGATTTCATGCCGCCCACTTTGAGCGATCGGGTTGAGTTGCTGGTTTGGATTGGGATTCCCTGTTGATGACGATGACTTTTCCCCCATACTCTTCTTCGGATGAAAGCAATAACTTGAGTGTTGTAGCTAAGGTGATTGATAACTCGTGCCGCCCACCATGCACGAATCATATACTTTGATGACGTAGCGTTGAACAGAATTTGCTTAGGTTGTTTCTTGAGTGGTGATAATTGCCAATGTGTTGGAGTAAAGGTGTCTATCGATTTCAGTGGCCTGAAGACGACCGTTTTGGTGCATGATTCATTCAGATGAATGCTTGGTGGTGATGAGAAGCGATTGTCCGTCGTGATGAATGAACGATTGATCTTGCTTCGCAGGGTCTGGTCCTGCGCTCCATTAGCGGATAGATATGCAAAATCTTCAGAGTATATCGATGAATGAAGAAGACGATGGTCGTTCGTGGTTCCATTATGTTGTTGCATTGTAGTAGTTATGTCGTTGAATTGATGAGTAGGCTCCGTTGCTTGAATTTCCGATGAATGTTGCTTGATTGTATGATAAGTTGTTGGATGGGATTGTGGCGAAAACTGTTGCTGGTCTTCACATCTCGATGGTTGCGATGGTTTGATGATGATTTGTGATGAAGGTTGTATTACGATGTCTTCTTGAGTGATGTCTTCTTCTGGCGGTTGGTTGAATGGTGAAACGTGAGAGTTTGCTGTGTTCGCATCCTGAAGGCAGTAATTTTCAACCTTTACGGCAGTTGAAAATCGCTCCAGCGATGTATTGTGGTGCATGGATATGTTGGGGGTTTGAAGGCAAACGTTGTTAGCTGCGTGTTGAGCGTTCGTATGCTTCGGCGGTGAGGGTTCCAAGGGTTGCTTGGTTGGTGCGCATTGATGAAAGGCTTCTGTCGATCCGATAGTGTAGAACTTCGGGTAAAGAAGGCACTGTTCGTTGAGTCGTTGAATGGTGATATTGGGTTTCTGTTGATTCGAAATTTGGGCCTCTCGAAGTAGTCGTTTGATGGTTGCCTTAATTGCGTTTCTTCGTGCGTCAGCTTCGGTTAGCTCTTCGATGATACTGTCCAGCTGGCTATCGTCGTTACAGGAATCCAGTATTTCATCTTGCAGGGATTTAAATTCCTTCCACCAGCTTTCCAAATGGTCGATCTCTGCAGTCAGACTCCCGACAGAGCATTCAGCACCCATGTGGCTAACTCGGACCTTGATGTCAGCAAACCGAAGTTTCAACATTTCACTTTTTTGCACTACTTGCTCCATTGTTTCACTAACTTCACTTATCTACACTACAATAATCCTGTCTACAGCGCCAATTTAGTGTTCGAGCGATGACGAAATACCGGGGTAAAATTTTTAAGGCGGGAGATACTTTCCAGTTCACGTTTATTTCAAGACTAAAATTCATGTGTTTCTGCGTGTCCTATTTATAGTCGGCTCTACCCTATCATGCATTTAAGAACCTTCTAGAATTCTATTCAACTCCTAAGCTTATTGTATGCAAGCCAATGCAAGTACTAAAGATTTGTATTGTGTAAAGTGTACGTATGGCTGAATGTTCTAGAAGTGTCAATAACAACGAATGTAAATAAACAAATGGACAAATGTGCATAATCTGGAATGATCGACTGGTGAGTGTATCACAATTATTGTGTTTAATTGTTGTTTAATTCAATGTTTTGTTGTTGTTTCAGGTATGTTTTATGATGCTTCAGATGTGGAGCAAGGTATGCACGAAAAGGGGTAAGTATTTAATGAATTTCTAGTGGTGGTTTGGAGTGCGGCTGGCAGCATGAGGCATGTTGCATCCGCTGGTGTGGTGCCGAAATAAAGCACCCCGGTGGTTTGCTGCTGGCCGTAACAATGCCTGCACTCAAAACTCTCGACGGTGTACAACACGCGTCGAAGTCGGACGCCGCGGCTTAACATTGGGCGGCTACAAGACGGTAGACTAGCCCAAGAATACGCGCAGCAGCTGGAAGTGGCATTTCCAACGGAAGAGCAGCTAGGCGCAGCGTCTCTTGAAGATGGCTGGAGAGATATTCGATCCGCCATTGGTAGCACCGCAACCGCTGCACTAGGCACGGTGCCCCCGGATCAGAGAAACGACTGGTATGACGGCGAATGTGAGCAGTTAGTGGAAGAGAAGAATGCAGCATGGGCGAGATTGCTGCAACACCGCACGAGGGCGAACGAGGGCACGATATAAACAGGCGCGGAACAGACAAAACTCGATTTTCCGGAGGAAAAAGCGCCAGCAGGAAGATCGAGACCGTGAAGAAACGGAGCAACTGTACCGCGCTAATAACACACGAAAGTTCTATGAGAAGTTAAACCGTTCACGTAAGGGCCACGTGCCACAGCCTGATATGTGTAAGGACATAAACGGGAACCTTCTTACGAACGAGCGTGAGGTGATCCAAAGGTGGCGGCAGCACTACGAAGAACACCTGAATGGCGATGTGGCAGACGAAGATGGCGATATGGTGATGGACCTGGGAGAACGCGCGCAGGACATAATTCTACCGGTTCCGGATCTCCAGGAAATCCATGAGGAGATTGGCCGGCTGAAGAACAACAAAGCCCCTGGGGTTGACCAACTACCAGGAGAGCTATTTAAACACGGTGGTGAGGCACTGGCTAGAGCGCTGCACTGGGTCATTACCAAGATTTGGGAGGAGGAAGTTTTGCCGCAGGAGTGGATGGAAGGTGTCGTGTGTCCCATCTACAAAAAGGGCGATAAGCTGGATTGTAGCAACTACCGCGCAATCACATTGCTGAACGCCGCCTACAAGGTACTCTCCCAAATTCTATGCCGTCGACTAGCACCAACTGCAAGGGAGTTCGTGGGGCAGTACCAGGCGGGTTTTATGGGCGAACGCTCCACCACGGACCAGGTGTTCGCTATTCGCCAAGTACTGCAAAAATGCCGCGAATACAACGTGCCCACACATCATCTATTCATCGACTTCAAAGCCGCATATGATACAATCGATCGGGACCAGCTGGGAGCTAATGCACGAACACGGTTCTCCGGATAAACTGACACGGTTGATCAAAGCGACGATGGATCGGGTGATGTGCGTAGTTCGAGTTTCAGGGGCATTCTCGAGTCCCTTCGAAACCCGCAGAGGGTTACGGCAAGGTGATGGTCTTTCGTGTTTGCTATTCAACATCGCTTTGGAAGGGGTAATACGAAGAGCAGGGATTAACACGAGTGGTACAATTTTCAATAAGTCCGTCCAGCTATTTGGTTTCGCCGACGACATAGATATTATGGCACGTAACTTTGAGAAGATGGAGGAAGCCTACATCAGACTGAAGAGGGAAGCTAAACGGATCGGACTAGTCATCAACACGTCGAAGACGAAGTACATGATAGGCAGAGGTTCAAGAGAAGACAATGTGAGCCACCCACCGCGAGTTTGCATCGGTGGTGACGAAATCGAGGTGGTAGAAGAATTTGTGTACTTGGGCTCACTGGTGACTGCCGAAAATGACACCAGCAGAGAAATTCGGAGACGCATAGTGGCTGGAAATCGTACGTACTTTGGACTCCGCAAGACGCTCCGATCGAATAGAGTTCGCCGCCGTACCAAACTGACAATCTACAAAACGCTAATTGGACCGGTAGTCCTCTACGGACATGAGACCTGGACGATGCTCGTGGAGGACCAACGCGCACTTGGAGTTTTCGAAAGGAAAGTGCTGCGTACCATCTATGGTGGGGTGCAGATGGCGGACGGTACGTGGAGGAGGCGAATGAACCACGAATTGCATCAGCTGTTGGGAGAACCATCCATCGTTCACACCGCGAAAATCGGACGACTGCGATGGGCCGGGCACGTAGCCAGAATGTCGGACAGTAACCCGGTGAAAATTGTTCTCGACAACGATCCGACGGGCACAAGAAGGCGAGGTGCGCAGCGGGCAAGGTGGATCGATCAGGTGGAAGATGACTTGCGGACCCTCCGTAGACTGCGTGGTTGGCGACGCGTAGCCATGGACCGAGCCGAATGGAGAAGACTCTTATATACCGCACAGGCCACTTCGGCACAGGCCACATAAGAAAATGACAGACTCTTCCTCCCCCTATAATTTACAGCTCTGTGAGTCATAGGAGCCATTTGATAAAGTTTTCATGAAAATGCAAAGCCTTGATAAGCTCAAACAAACCATGGACAAATGGTGCATTATTCCCAACATTCACTTAGTCAGATGGCGAAAATGGAAGATTAGAGCATTCGAGTTTTCGTTTCTGGATGGGAATATTGCTCAAGCTTTTCCCGTAATAATGGTTCTTCCGTTCAAAGATGTGGAAAAATCTGAGAACATCGAAGAATAAAGTCGACCGAACAAGATGCGAAAAGCACCAAAACTTTATTCCGAAATGTGTTACTGCCAAGCAAATATTGAATATATTTGCTTTTTCTGGAAATGATTAGGTGATGTTCAAGTATATTGGGTGGTTTACTTTGAAAATTTGTCGTGTCATACACAATAAAAATAAAGAATAGATGATTCAAAACAGTAAGTAAAAGTTTGCAGTAAAAATCCGCAAATCAATTATCTCACAAGCAATGTATTCTAATGAAAGCCCAGACTTTAAATTGTATTATAAGTATAATAACAAAATACTGAAGAAGTTTTCAAGTAGCAAACACGGTTCATTATAGTGGAAGCAAATGAAAGAATTGTAAAGTCTTATAACTGTGTAACATTTCCCCTGAGACGCTCTAAAATAACTAATCATTAAAATTGTGTGTTTGGGTCTAAATTTTGTTCATAAGTGAGGAATGTTTGCTGCATTCTGCCAATGTCGTATTTTACCCTAGTTGTATTGGTTCACAATGGATCATTATTAAATATTTTTAAAACTAATGTAATGTGAAACAAAACATGTTTTTATCTGGTCTTCAGTATGATCCGTTCATTATATTTATATGTATGATGAAAAAAAAATGTACCTACTTCATCCTTCCTCGATTTCTTTTTTAGGCTTTTTTATGCTCTCCAGAAAACTCCAGATATTCCTCCGGCAAGTGTTCCAAATATTCCGCTGAAAAATCTTATTTAAAATCCTTATGTAATTCCTCTAGAAACTATTCAGTAAATTCTTCCAACCATTTATTTAGAAAATCCCTTTGAAAATTCTATCGGGAAATTTTTCCAGCAAGTCCTCCAGGAATAACTCGGTGATTTTTTAAAGGATTTCCTTCTTTCCATCCAAGATTTTTTCCTAAAATTTCTACGGCTATTCTTCCAGGAATATCTCCGGGAATTCCTTAAAAAGTGCATTCAAGAATCACTTCATCATAAGCTATTTCATCTGATGATTCCTCCGGGAATTCTTTCAGAAAATCATGATGGAAATCTTCCGGTTTTATTACAGAATTTCATCAATCAGTTATTTAAGAATATACGAATAAAAACAGAGACCACCATAAAGTAATAACGAAACAAGCTTAACAAAAACACATTCATGCCATAGCATAGTGAAATATAAAACCTATTCAATTCTAGAGGTTTGTTTTCTGGATGACTGTAACTGTATGTAATATTCTTAAATGAAACAATTCAAAAAGCTATTTTGTAGCAGATCGGCAACGCGATTTTGAATCCACATTTTTATCAGTCTGATGTTGAATTGTATTTGCAATTCTTGGTCTATGCAACGATTTAGAAGAATATTCTGTTTATGTCCCAATTGAGCTTTGTCTTTTTCTAATAGATTGGACAACTTTTAGAAACTTCATGGATACTAACATTTTACGTAGCCGCACATAAATAGTGACGAACAAGCGCCATGCCCAGAATAGTTGAAGTGTCACCTCAATAAATAATTAATCAAAGAAACTATACTCTATTATTCATAAACCAAATAAAATTTGCTACGGATGCTTGAGCGTATTTTTTCATTGGTTCCGTCTCGCAGAATAACGAATATTGAGTCCGTCTACTGGAGTCAACTAAAAACTGCTCAAATCGTAGCACTACGGTCAAAGGTCAAACAAAGTTTTTGATCGTACTAGAGCCCCCGCCCCCCCAATCCCATTTTCATGGTGGATTTCAACTTGATCTTCATCTATTGAATTCATTATAGGAACCCTGAAAGAGATTATTAATTAGATAAAATTGAAAATACAAATATTTTTTTCTGATTAAGGCTTCTCAATACAGTTGACGTTCATTTGTTTACTTCTTCAATTTTCATGATATCAAGGCATACTTGATGAGTTCCAATGTTTTCTACCTCTTGAACGTCAAATTGAGGGGAGCTCACGCCACCATTACCGAGCGCAAAATACTGGATAGGAACATTCCTTCATTTGACTTCATACAAAGTGCACGTATATGCCCTCCGCTTTGTACACTTATTCGCTATGATATACGATCTTGTGTTTGCTGGGGAATTCATCTGGAAAATCATCCAAGAGTTCCTCCAGAAGTTTCTTCAGGAATTCATTTAAAAATTTCCTCTGGAGTTCATCCTGGTATTTTTCCTAGAATTTCTCCATGGGATCCAAGATATCATCAGGAAATTTCTTTGGAAATTCCTCTAGGAATACCTCCAGAAATATCTCCAGGAATTCCTTCCGGTTTTTATCCGGGAGTTCTTCCGAGAGCTCCTCCGGGTTTTTGTTTGGGAGTTTTTCCTGAAGTTCCTTCCGGGAATTTGTACAGGTGTACCTTCAGAATTTCTCTGGGAATACTTCCCGTTTTTATCCACACATTGGAAGAATTTCAAATGGTATTTCTGCAGAAATTTTCCGAATTTTAACAAGAAATTCTTAGATTTTTTTTACGTATTTTTTCTAACTTTCACGGAAAATTCTATAGTATTTCTACAGGAAATC
Source organism: Armigeres subalbatus (assembly GCF_024139115.2). NCBI lineage: Eukaryota > Metazoa > Arthropoda > Insecta > Diptera > Culicidae > Armigeres > Armigeres subalbatus. Next base: position 66,219,883 of record NC_085140.1, read on the forward strand.
TTCAGGCAGGAATGTTTACTTGGAAATTCTCAAGAGAAATTTTTTAGAATTTCTGTGGGAAATTAAAACAAAATTGCCGGAAAATAGTACGGTAGAATTACCTGATGAATTCTCGGCAAAACTTCTGTAGGAAATCATTGTGGAATTCCTAGAGAAATTATCGGTGGAATTCGTGGAAAATTTCTGGAGACATTCCCTAGGAAATTCGTGGGGACATGCCCGGTGAAGTTCCCGGAGGAACCTTTGGAGGAATTCCCGAAAGAATTTTAGGAGAAATTTTCGGAAAATATCTGGAGAAATTTATGAACGATGATGAGAAAAAAACTAAAGGAGAAAGGAGTTCTCTGAAAAATTATTGGAGGAAATCTCGGAGGTATTCTTGGAGAAATATCAGTAGGAATTACTCGAAAAATTTCTTTCGAAATATCCTGATGAACTCTTTGAAGGAATTCCCCGAGAAGTTCCTGGTGGAATTCCTGAGGAGTATCTTGGAGGAATGTCTGGAGAAATTCCATTAGGAACTTGCGGAGGAATTCCTGAAAGAATTCCCGGAGGAATTCCAAGAGTAAAGGTTGCTACAAATCTAGGGAATCTTGACTGCAGATTTTGTTCTCATTTGTGTTAAAAGAGACGAGATCCACGGGATCTCGTTAAGGAAAATCAAAATCATTTAAAATACATGGGAACAAAATTCGGCGGAAACTTTCCCCGAGAAGTCTAGTGCAACACACTTGTCAGGAATTCATGAGTGATTTTCTTGTCAAATATTTAATGGAATTTCCTGTGGATCTCCTAGAGATATTTGCAATGGAATCTTCTTCTTCTTCTATGGTTCTACATTTCAACTGGAACTTGACATGCTTTTCGACTCAGTATTTTATTAGCATTTTCACAGTTATTAATTGAAAGCTTTCTATGCCTACCATTACATGAGTAAGTATGTATCTCGTTTGGCAAGTACAACAAATACACTATGCCCAGGGAGTCGAGAATATTTTCCACCCGAAAACAACCTAGACCGGATCGAGAATCGAACTCGTCATCTCCGGATTGGAAAATCTACGCCTTTCCACGCAATGCTAACTGGTGGCTTCCTGAGGAATATGTTGTACAATTTCACGGATAATTTGAAGAGCAATTCTCGAAAGAATATCGTAGGTCAATATGTTAGGTCACCAGGCTCGGATTATGTACCGCAGATAACTGTTACCGTTAGTATTCACTGCTTAAAAAAGAAGATCTTGAAACAACTTTAGGAGGAATTTCTGGAAGAGCTATAGGAGGGAAGAATCGAGTGTGCCATGGTTGGTGACGGAGGTGTTTTTTTTCGAACCGTCATTTTTCGTCAGTTTTTATCTCTGGTTTTTTTTACTAAAGTTTTCAAGTTTATTTTGTAATAGTGTTTTTTAAATAAATCTAAAGAAGCGATAGTATGTGACAAAGGAGGAAACGCGTTAAAAATCCCAAACCATTTCAAATGGGTTTCCTGTGGATATTTGCCTGTTGAAGTAGGTTCGGACTTTTTCTTGAATAAGAGTCCACGAAGTTCCGGGGTGAATCCGAAAATTTTGACTCAATATGAAAATGGATCGGCGTTTGACACAGCCGGTGTGCCCGTTCCTGAAGGGATCAAACCTTCAAATGGATCTCCAAGACGCATCAAATCCGGAACCATGCCAGCAGACGTGCAGCTTTACATGTCCTGGCCCATTGGGGTATTGTGCCGCTGGATTTTTGATGCTCTCCATGACGTTCAATGGAACGGAAACTTGTCTATGCTCAGGATATCCATGGGAAGTAAGTTGATCCGATTCCATTGGTACAGCAGGAAAAGAGTAAGTACTAGTCAAGCAAAGTGAGTACCTATTATTTTATCTGAATAATTTTTGTGCTAACGAGTTAAACGCGAACCTACATATATGTACTAAAGTAACATCTTGTCGAAGCAATTGGGGTTTCGAATTTTCATTATTAGAAATGAACAAAAATCTTCTCCATATCAATGTATTTAAATAGCTCACTGCAGTTAAGGTTTAATAGAGAGCAAAATCATTTGTTGATCAAAATCATTATCATATCAGGGGGGAAGGGGAATTCAATTTCTTTTTGCTCTTTTTTCGTTTCAGAGAGCGAGCAAAGGCGCTTAAACCTAGGCTATTAGCCAGGGCAAGGCTAATACCTTCGCCCCATCCGAGGAAAATCATCGGCAAGGATAATGGAGTGACATAAATTTCTTAGCAAAGTCACTCCCAACGTATTTCCATAAATTTTCTATCATTTGCTTATAATGATACTCCTAAACCACATACCCTACCCACCATCCAATTCCTTGACATCTATGAGGGCGTCGGTGAGTCGCTGGCCTCTCGTTAAGTAGATGTCATATCATCATTTCCTTCCCTTTCCTAGTAACGGAGAAGATGGGCGTGGCCGGCAATGATAGCTTTCATGTTTTATCATTTTGGACCCCCAATTGGATTTCCATTGAATCCCAAATGGAAATCCATAAGCAATTGGGGTAAGAAAGGTAAAGAATATACATGACAACTATCAGTATGCAATCTACGAAATACTCCGTTACAACGCAACGCAACGCAACGCAACGCAAATTTCTGGAAGAGCTATAGGAGGAACATTGGAGGAACATTGGAGGAATTCTCAAATCAATTTATGGAGATTTAAAACGAATTTTAGAATGTATTACTGGAAGATTTTTTGGGAAAATCTTCCCGATCCCCTCACATTACCCATCCCTTTACGTCGTATGATGATTTGCGGGCAATATCCACGCCTTTATTCGTATTTCCTTATGGGGCCCCTTTTCCGGATTCTCATCGGCAATGATACAAGTCCTTTTAAGAGGAACCTGTTGTACCCCATGGGTCTATCCTGGTGGTAACGCTTTTCTTGGTCGCCGTAGCCACCATGTGTATCTTCTTCTACGCCAACTGTTCCTGTCCTCGTCTATAGAGTCAGGCATTAGCTGTCAAGGCTAAGTATTAAACTATACGACTAACCAATTCCCAACCGAAATATTGTTCAGGTGATAGATAGGGGTCTAACAATCTTGCCTCACCTCCAGTCCGTGAAAACCAACTGCCGTACCAGAGTCAACTTAATCCAGCTACTGTCAAAGCCTCACAGGACTGCTAACAATAATCTCCGTCTTCGGGTCAGTCAAGGAATCATCGACAGCAGGTTACTGTGCCTGTCTTTGCCACCGTAACTTAGTCAACGTCCTGTCACCAATCTCCAATAGCTACGTTAGAACCCAAGTAACATTTCAAGTTTTATAACGCGCTTGAAGACCATAATTTACTATTCAAGAGTGTAAGACCAAATTGTTACTAGGGAATGGCTTCCGGTCTCCTCCCGTCTCCTCAAGTGACTCGTGTTCACTGGCATGGAGCGAGCAACTGACACTGCTCCACAGGTAAAATAAATCACTCCATTGTGACATATTTTAAGAAAGCAACTAACACGGAGGCGCTTCGAAGGATGATGACAGAGCTTTTGAGCACGAAGTATACTGCCGCTAACCGCAAGTCAGACTTATCTGTATATGGACGCCATATCCAGATAAGTCTGACTTGCGGTTAGCGGCAGTATAGGAACCTCGAACATCGATACATCGACGGTTCAGTGTCGAGACATGAGATTGGCCTAGGAGTCTCCTAGTCTAGTTACAGCGAACGTTCTGGCTGGGAGAGGATGGCGGATGCGAAAACCTGGTTTAAGAGAATTGCTTCCAATTTAACACATTTTCCCATAATAAAGGGTACAACCGCACCCTGGGTACACATCCCTCGTCTGCTTCCTTAACGACGGAGCACTATACGATACACCTGATGGCCAGGTCTAGGTCCGACATGCTTCGGAGCCAACGAAAATAGGTTGGAATGGTCTCTTTTAGCACAAGCACGAACACTTAGGTCGAAGTTTTCCGAGGGTTTCAAGTTCTGGTTCCATCATTGCACCACATGCAATCGAATGGTAGAACCTGAAATACTGAAAGAACTAAGACTGAGATACAAAGTAGGGAGGGATAAGTCTGGGATTGATCCCTTTTTCTTTTGCTCATAAAGCAGAAGCAGCAGCCACTAGAGCCAAATATCACCATACACAATTTAGAATTTAATTCTCTCAGATTTTTTTTTAGGAGATTAAATTGTTTTTTTTTCAAGTTGAAAATTCCATTTCAGGAGTCATGAAGTTTCAAAACAGTTTCTCGATATTTTTCTGCAAAACCTAAACATCGTTGTTTTTTTTCTCTATAATTTATGATTTCGTTAAAATTTTAAATTAAAAAAAAAATCTCTTGTTTTTGTGAACAAATATTTGAACTCTCATTAGTAGTTCTAATTAAAAATGAATTTTATGATTCGACAGCATCATGTAGAAGTTCTTCATCCCATTTTAATATTAGTCGACCTTGAATTACTTCTTGAGAAACTATAGTTTACATATGTGCACAAACTTTAAAGAGCACTTATGGAATACTGCTTACAGTTTTTGCATTGGAAGTGTCCCAAGGTGTTCAGTTTTTCCAAAACCTATTGATTTGTATCGAAGAAATCAAAAGATTCGGTGCTAATTTGTTCAGTTTTTAATTGTTTTCTCGAAATTGTATAAAATGGATTATGCAGTTTCTCAAACAAATGATTCAAATATAATGTATTGTACATTTTCAAGAATAACACAAATTTATGCTAAGAAATTTAGTCATTTACATATGGACAATCATAGATCACCACTTATATTAGCTTGGCCACGAAAATCACTATTTCAAATACAGCTTATTTACTAACAAAACCAATCAAAAAGAAATGTCCTTCGCACTCTGAAAACCTGCACCGAGGAAAATATCCGCATATATGTTATGTGTGAAACTACATAATTTTTTGCAATTAGCTTTCACTAATAAGATGTATATTCGGGAACATAAAAGTTATTAGGTTTCCGACAAATGAAACCTATGTCGTCGTGTCAAATAAAAATCATATAGGAGGCTTGTAACATTCATTTTCCGAAGCAAAATAAAATTTATGTTTCTGAATAATGAAATATAATAATAAATAATGCATTACTATTATTTGTAATAAAATTAATCTTTTGAATTGTATTGTAATAGGTATATTTATTAAGAGATATCATCAAACATTTGTCATTTTATTTTGAGAAAAACTGGGGCTTGATAAAAGTTTGTAAGAGAGCCAGAAAGAGAGACCAACGGTGTCCATAATTCTGTCGACATCGGTCTATAGATGCGTGCTTCCTGATGTGGTTTTATGTCCGAGAAGATGTCAAATCCTGTTTCGACTTACGGGCTCAGCGAATCCATTAATGGAAAACTTACGGGGATTCAGTTTATCCTCCGTTAAAATACAATCACTTGGAGGAAGGTTTTTTTTCTCTACAGGTGTTCTCGACAGAAGTGTTTGAATGGTGGCGTCCCGCGAAGCTGAACTTTCGGATATATGTTCGTTCCTCTTTTGCACCTGGGGCTAAATGATAGTCAATTCCTGGGCAGAAGAATGAGCTCTGCGAATGCATAGCCTGAAACCTCATGGACACTTGACGCGGCTTTTGCTGCCCATGATGCTTTTCCCCTGCCACCAAGCCCTTGGTATTTTGCGGTTCCATCCGTCGTAAATTCGTCACAATGATAACATCCGGAAACTGCATAATTATATCCGAATCTGCAATTATATAAAACATGTGAAATCAAGCAAATTAAATTAAATTTCAAACAAAACTTACCAGAAGTACAATTTGCTGCTCGGCAATGGTGTGTTCACTTTCTGGCTCAGTTCGTGACACAAATCTCTCAAACCTAAAATATATGTGGGGAAGGAATATAATTTTCGATTAATATTGTTTATGTAGTCGCGAACATAAACAACATATTCCACTCATATAGAGGTTATAAACTACCCTATAATTATTGTAATTACCTAAATAAAAATTATGTTTGTAGTACCTTATGAAATTTACTGGTAAGATTAAAATAAACTTTACATTTGAATTTTTATTAGTGTGCGGATCCCACTCGCGTTGATCGCACCATATAGCTGCTGCCGCGAGTGTAGGAGTAATTTCAGTGCCGATCCGGTCGGAACACACAAAAGCCAACTCCTTGTTTCGCTCCCGGACGGCGTGCGTGCGTTGTCGGTTTGATAATAAATGATGGCGTCACCATCGATGTCAGTACAGTATACAAATGGAAGCGCCCGTCGCCATCCATATGGTGTCCGTCGGCGCGCGCGTTTCCCAAAGAAAGAGATTGCGACGGCGTCGTCGTCGTCGTCGGGCGGTCGTTTTGCGAGTAGCGTCGGCGGATTAAAATTAAAATGCCAGATTAAATCCCCTAGGAGGATTTTTTTTCTGTTTATAAATACAAGTATACGACGATTTTCATTTCATGTCTCCGTTAGTCAAAAATACAATACTTTTCGGAGTGAAAATGTGTCCCTTCTGTACAACTGTTGCTGTTCGAGAACAGCAAAACCACTTCATCAACCGTCAACGAAACGTTGACCTAGGCGATAGCGACATCAAGCTCGCTATGGATTGCGTTTACAGCATCCGACCGCTCAGCAAGGTGTGGGAGGATCAATGTCAAGTTCGATCGTTTCACGCACCTCGAACAAATTAATTTAATGCTAATATCGATCCTGTCGAAATCAGGTCAGATCACCGAATTGGGTTGACGCTGTCGTCGTAAAACACCTACCAGTTCCGAATGATGAAACCGGAATTCGCGGAATTTGTCTGAGTAAGCCCCCTCGTTGTTCTGTCGATCCAGAGCTACATCATGCTGCGAGTCAGTCAACAGCATGAAGTTCCGCTGGATGCCATCATCGTCGATCGATAGGTAAACATGGAGACCTGATGGGTTCGTTAATGGAATATCTGGACCGGTTGAGTCGCGCCAGTCGCGCACACCGAGTAAGGTGCGAATATAATACGATTTGTTGACATAACCCTATTCTTCCCACGTCTTTTCGCTGCTGATTATTTTTAGTTGTGGAGAAATTTGTTGACTCAAAAATTGTTCTAATTTATATCAATCTCCTTCGTTACGAGCGAATTATTTTTGAGAGATTCACAGCAAACGGCAACAAATTCGGGAGCAGAAAGAAACGATAAATGTTATTAAAAGTCTTATTATTACAGCCTAATTAAGAGCGATAAACGATAAATCTAGCATCTTGACAAAGCCTAAGCACAACGTGAAAATAGTCATTGGATACGCTAACGCTCAGGTTGGTAAAGAGGACTTTCTCCGTCCCATAATTGATAGGGAGAGCCTTCACTTCGTTACCAATTAAATTGGTCTACGGATAGAAAAGCTGACCATCAGCAGCACCTAATTTGCACGAAATACGAAATAATATTCAAAAACACACCAGGTAGATCATGTTCAACATTTCTCAGATATGTTATTTAACATTGATTACGATCAAAACCTTGTTGTTAGTAAGACTCGAGCACGATTGTCAATTGTATAGAATGAAAGATAACAGCGAACGATGCGTTACAATATCCAGCGATTATCAGCGGAAGGAGTATCAGCTTCATACTTCAAGATGCTTTATGAACGGATTAGTGACATCTATGTGACCGACAACATCAAGGATCGATGAAGTTCTATCCATGGTTTGATAAACACAACAGCACGAGAAGTGATAGGCACTGCCTAAAGGTGATCTAAAACAGTTAAGAAGAACGTTACCAGAAGCCAGATGTTGGTGTCAGGTACCCAGTTGGATAGAGAGCGGTACAAGGAGGCAAGAGCAGTTGAAAACGAATCCATTGAAAAAAGAAGAAAAAAACAGGTCGGAGAACGAGTGATTACTGAGGTGCAAGAAAGTATGGAACAGAATGATATGCCAAGGTTTCATGAAACAGTCAATGACGTGCGAAGAGAAAAAGTGCCGTCATGTGCAACGACCATAAATGTAGTTTGGTGATAGATAAAACAAAAGCGACCACGAGCTGTAAAGAACACCTCGAGACTTGTTTGAACGGTTATTATAAATGTGTGTAGTGATACACATTTGCGAAGTTGGATACGCTTTGGAGCCGCCCACACTAAATAATATAAGAAAAGCTATTAAGAATGTTGCAACGGCCAAGGCCCAAAGGCACATCGTACTTCACGGATTCGTTGCACGATTGTGGCAGTAATGATGATGGTGCGTGTCCGATTAATTTTGGCCAAATCGAAAATGCGTTCGCGATAACCAGAGGTTGGCATCGCGCATCTCGACTCGAAACGAGTAAACCATGCAAACTGTCATACGAAAGAGTTTTCGAAAGGAGATGCGCAATGAGGCCCCAGGTTGTAGAATTCGTCGATAGGTCTAGCATAATCGATGTGGACTCGAGAGTGGTCTTCCTTGGTGACAGCAAAATAGGCTTTGCACTCTCGTACTACTCGGCGTAGTTCGCCCAATAGACGTAACTTAGAGCAACGGATTTCATACGATCCATAACAGGAAGACCACGGTATTATAGCTGTCGGAGAATTTGCTCGAGGTACTTTTTGGGAAAGATGATTCGATCGCTGAGCATCACACAGTTATCTTCGAGCTGGAGTTCATCAAGCGGGCATAGAATTTTTGCACAGCAGAATCGGTGAGTTTCTTCACGTTCGATAAGTACCGTTGAGAAGGAGCCGCGTTATATTATTATCGTGAAAGCCTTCTGTGTTTCAGTTGCTATCGTGTTAAACGTAATTGGTAGATTCCGCAAGGATCTTCGAGAATTGCATTAACTTCGACTTCCACGTGTATGGCTGCAATCACTTAGTCTTCATCTAGGTTGCTTTGGCTTTCAATCAAACGAGATGGGATGTCGGCGTTACCGAAATTTGCTATTAGAACGTGCTGGAAATCGAAATTGTACAGCAGAAAAGGGAAAGCCCTATGACTTTTTTCGAACCGAAAATGTTGACGAGGAGTTGATGATCGCGTTGCAAACCAAAGCCTCTTCCGTACAGCTTTTTTTTTTTTTTTAAATTTCGTGACCGCAAAAACCTGCGCCAGGGTCCTCTATTCCACCTGACCATAATTGGACTCTGCGGACGTCAACAATGCATGTGCAAATGCCTTGACCACTTCAGATGCAAAACGATGCATTATTACGGCTCCCAGTCCGCGCTTGGAAGCGTCGGCGGAAACAATCACAATTTTATTTTAATTACCGGGATATCAGCAATTTCCGGAACTTTTGCCGAAATTCAAATTACGTCCCGTAACGGTGGGTAGACACCTTTGCGTGGTGTGTTACGGTGTAAGATCTACCACGGTCACATTGTCAGCTACAGGCAAATCCTGACCCAACGAATACCTTCCCCAATATCCAACTTCGTGATACTTATGAGGGTGTCGCTGAGTCGGAGGTCTCTTATTAAGTAAGTGCTACATCAACACTTTCTTCCACACCCAAATTACGGTGAAGATGAGCGTGGCCAGGAGTAGTAATCCTCATGCTTTTGTGATTTTTATCCTAGATTGAAATCAAGGACCACATCCACCTCGATTTCTGATAACAATCTGAATAAGGATTTCAAAAGAAAAACATGAGTATCACTAGTGTCCAATCTACGAAGTACAGCGTAACTATGCTATGCTAAATTTGTTAAAATGCGAAAGGCTGAGAATTGGAACTAGATCCACGTCTGTTGGTAAGCATTAATACCCTTCGGTGACAAAGATAGTGAACAGCCTCAGCCACCAAATTCAAAACTTTTGATTGAAATTATTTCAGAAATATCACATTTTTATAAAAAGATTCTGTTTTTGTTTATATAGGGGAACGGTTCGGCACTTCATCCCATCAAAAACAAAGCAATGAAAAGGAATTTGGTTTGTTTCTTATTTTTGTGATTTTTTTCATCAGTGAGCACGCGTGCTAGCAAAAAGAAGCGACGAGATTGGTACTATATTTCTTTGTTTTGCGATGAGATTAATATATGTTTAGTGAGATGGGAAATGGAACAGTTCCCCTTTGTTTATTGAATTCTTTTGGATTCCAAAAAACTAGTGTGGAGGTGAATGGATTGGTCGGAATTTTTAAATCTATATACATAAAAATGAATTTCTGTCTGTCTGAACCTTATAGATTCAGAAACTACTGAACCGATTGGCGTGAAAATTTGTATGCAGGGGTTTTTGGGGCCGGGGAAGGTTCTTAAGATAATTCGAGACCTCTTTCTACTTTGGAAAGGGGTGCTCCCATACAAATGAAGCATAAATTCCTGCATAACTCGAAACCTTACCAGAGAATAAATCAATTTTAAGCGAAACGAAGTTCGTCGGGTCTGCTATTCTAAAACAAAACAAAACTAATAAGATTTTAAAGGTTTCGTTTTTAACTCGAGATTATTTGGCCACCGATTTTTTTATAACTTCAATACTAATGTCTGAGATTTAAAAAATATAGTTTATTGAATTTTCTGGATTTCTAATAAGAGACCATGGTTTTATTGGTTTTTCAAAATTTTCCTTAGAATGCCACATCGAGTTTAAAAATTTCAAAAACTTCGTTTAAGGTGATTATAGAATGAAGCCAGAAATCGGCCATTTTGTAAACCACGTGCTTTTCCAATATTTTTTTTCAAGAGCACGAAATGAAAGAACCATAACGCGTATGGGGTTGAAATAATGGTAGATCGTTTGCTTAGTTATGCAGAAAAAACATAATTTGAGTTTCGGCACTGTACGAAAACTATTACGCCAGATTTGGGCTTCTGGAAATGTATGTAAATAAACGTGTGGTGAATTTGAAATTCACCACGGGCTTCATTCTATAATCACCTTAAATTTGTTATACAACCACAGTCTAATAATTGTATTCTTAAAATTTCCTTATCATTTTAATTATGTTATATTTTTAGAACAAATGGTCCTACCAAAGATTCATAAGCTTTGTGAGTGCAAATAATGCATTGTCATCTTAATTAGATTATTTAATATCATTATTTGGCTGTTATACAGAAAACTTTGAGCTCATATTAAGCAACAAATGTTGTTGTTATTAGGAACATAATTTTGTGGCACAACTCACTACATGTTCCCATGACGACGGTTAAAGACTTTCTCGTGGTGTTACTTAATATGGTACCTTGGTCACATTGCTAGCTTCTGGCTGATCCAACTAATACCATCTTCAATATCCAACTTCGTGGTACTCATAAGCGAGTCGATGTCACTGGCCTCTTGCTTCTATCCTCTCCCACCTTCGGTGAAGATGGGCGTGGCCAGTAGCAGCAATCCTCACGCTTTTGTTGTTTTTGTCTTTTATTGATTTCTGATAGCATTCTATGACCCGTAATGCTGGGTAGACACCTTTGCGTGGTGTGTTACGGGGTAAGATCTACCACGTTTACATTGCCAGCTACAGGCAAATCCTGACCCAACGATTACCTTCCTCATTATCCAACTCCGTGGTACTTATGAGGGTGTCGCTAAGTCGGTGGCCTCTCGTTAAGTAAGTACTACATCAACACTTCCTTCCTCTCCCTAGTTACGGTGAAGATGGGCGTGGCCAGGAGTAGTAATCCTCATGCTTTTGTTATTTTTGTTTAAGACTGGAATCAAGGACCACTCCCCTTCTTGATTTCTGATAGCATTCTAGATAAGGATCTCAAAAGTAAAACATGAGTACCACTAGTGTCCAATCTACGAATTACACCGTAACAATGCTAATGCTGATGCTAATGCTAATGCTGATGCTAATGCTAATGCTAAAATTGATTTCTGATAGCATTCTAGATGAAGATTTCAAAAATAATATGTTTACTAGTTTGCAATCTACGAATTGAACCGTAACAATGATAATGCCTCTTGTACCTCTATACCGAGCTCCAAACTTCATACCAAAGTCACTATTTGGTCACTTTTTCTGCAATAAAAAGTCACTATTTGGTCACTTTTTCGTCATCGGTGGTCACTAAAGTTACTATTTTGAACGGCATTCATCGCTACTAGCCCTGAGCATAGCAACGTCATGGCATACTACTCTGCTACAAAAGGACTAAAAAAACAAAAAAGATGCGGCAAAGAATCTAGTTCTACGCCATAGGGTAAGGGAGGCATTTAGAAGTAAATCCCATTTATTAGGCATACAAAATCATGTCCCATGTTCCAACCAACAGAGTGAAATCGCTTGACGCGAATGTCAATCGTCGGCGAATGTTTCAAAAGTTTTAGTTTTCACGCAAGTTTATTGCGTTTATTAGTTTAAGAAGTGCATGAATTTAGTTTTTTTTTTAAGTAGCAGTGATGAACATCTCTCTACAAAACAATGTATTATCGCTGAATTATTGATTAATTTTGGTGATGAGTCAACGTTACATCCTAGGCTAACATTACCTCCCGTGGCCCTATTAGATTTTCGTGGTGAATTGGTTATCGCTAGACAACACGTTTATTGCTTTTTCATGCAGGTTGTCGACTGTAGAGGAGAAACCTCATGTTCCTTTAGAAATACTTCATCTCGACATGATTTTAAATTATGATTTTAAAGATTTATGTATTACCATTTTCGCAATCGGGCTAATGGTAAGGTGACCAGATCAATTTTGTGTGTGCGCGGGACAAAAAATGTCATAGTTGAATATGTTTTAGAAATGCACGTAAAGCTAATCTTTTTTCAGAACTTATTTGTTACCAAGGTTTAGTTTGCTAACTGTTCGATAAACGGCAACTAATTTTAGAAGTCAAAACTTATTTCAAGCGTTGAATGTGCAGCGCAATGTAGCTGTCATTGAGTTTTACTACGTTTTAAAGTTTAGCAGTCCGAGAACTCCAAAACTGTTGCAACTATCGGATTGCAGTTAAATAGCATTGCAGTCAAATGACTTTCAGATATTAATCGTCTAGTGTATAGAATTTTGTTAGAATATAATTTTCAGTAACGATATAAGCAATGGTATCGAATCTCAAAAAATATTTTCTGAATAACCTAAATAACCATTTCTGAATTACCTAATAAAAGTAGATGCGGTGATAAAGAATTAATAAGATCATATTTTTAAAGGTCTATTTTGGTTGAAGCTTCCTGAAGGAATACGTTCCACCGTTTTTGTACCAATTTATTTTCAAACGAGTGTGACTGAAAAAATTCGGCTCAGAAAATCAAAAATTCCGTCCCATTTCAGATACAGTCGTAATTCGCTGGTTGGGATTTTAATACTTGGGTCATTTTAATACTTGGGTCCCAAAATGTGAGGCTTCCTTGAATACGATATTATTATTTTTAGAGCACTTTTTGGTATTATTTAGTTACTCAACGTAACAGTCAGATCTGTTACTATCGATATTCAATATCAACACTCTAAAGGTCGCCTTTCTACTAAATTTTCCGCCAGATTTTGGTCCACATGAAATTTGAATAAAGTGGAATTTTGGGCGTTCCGTGTCGAAATCCAGTCAATCACGCAGCCGGAAATACATGGAACCAAAATCTAAGGACATGATTCCCAGGGTATAAGACTTGGGTAAAACAAACTATAGAGATAATTTTGTCTGAGTCATGGAAGCACATTTCAATCTTAACTTCTGTGATCCATATGATTGCTTTACAAAACATTTGCTTTAGTCAAAATTGTAACTTTTTTAAATCCAATCAAATTAAATATTCACTGAGAAATAGCTAATTATGTATTCTATTTTTCTGTATTTCGCGGGACATTATCTAGAAATTAGTTTAATGCGGGACGTTTCGCGGGACGCTTTTCAGCGCGGGATAAATAGTATGCGGGACTGTCCCGCTGGACGTCTGATCACTTTAGCTAATGGTTGGTGTCATACTAATTTTCAAAAAATACAATACGCCCCAAAAGCCATCACGGGATGGAAAGGGTTAAACCGCAACCCGCAGCACTCTGGAAACGCCTAGCCGCTGAATGGGAAGGTGTGAACGGGGAAAGAAGTTACCGCATATTGGAGCACCCATATGGTCTGGCTACGTATACGAAGATGACGACGATCGAGTAGAACGGTTGTCGTGTGGGTTTTTGTTGCGATTTCATTCAGACTCGTACCTACGCTGCTGCCGCTGGATCACCGCCGCCGCCGTGACTATATTTGACCGGTGACGCATGCTAATTGAAACTGGATGGAGGTCTTTAACGTGACTTATTTTTTATGGAGGATATCCAGTTAACCAGATTAAGATAGTGATTGGCAATTGGCAATCTCGATTAATTACCTTATTTATCAGTGTAGTTGACCGTTATGATCTGCAAACTGTCTTATTGATCGGAGTGTTTTTTATAGTGATTTGATTGTGGACTGTACTGATGATCAGTTCGTCTTGTTTGTACTTCTTCAGAGAACTTAGTTGGAAGTAAACTTCTACATATTCATTATTCAGCATCTTTCGTCTGCCGCCATTATTGTCATCAAATTACATTAATGGCTATCTGAGTGTATGTCAACAATTGTCTCTAACTGAGTTCCTCTTGATCTAATGTTTTCTCCCCTTGCTGTGGAGACTAGAGATGTTTGCTAATTCCGGCACGAGGCGAATCAGTTTCAAAACTTCGACGTAACGAAGATGAGCAGTTTGTGGCTTCCTAGATGATTCTCAAAATCGAGAACCCTCTGAACCGGATTGTGTTTAGCGTTGTCACTGTATTCTGTATGATAGTTCTAACTACTTGTTGCTTCTTGTTAAGAAACATCCAAACTCTTTCGATTATGAATATGAATATGACGATTATAGTCAAATATGTTTATAGCTAAGGTGAATCATCAATCAACAGCGTTGTCTGCTTGCGTTCAATGACCATTTTCAACATGCTACGAACTTCCAAACGAACACGTCACGAACGAAAATCGTTAAAAGAAGATTAGAAGCATCCGTTAGTTATGCTATCAATTGAATATAGCTTCCGAAGTTGTCTGCTGGCCAGCATGACTCATACAAAGATGCTCATCCCGATGAGACGCATGACCGCACCAAATTTTTTTACGATGAAGGTTACACATTTAAATTCTACTCCGATGACTTCCTCTCCACGTTATGAATTATTTTCTAATTTGCACGAGAAAAATGTTATTGCGATTTTATAGCTCAGCCAGCTTGTCTGCCTCTTGCACAAGGCACAAATGAGATTGCCGGCCGCATAAGCAACCGATAATCGTTCGTAATAACCATTTGTTTTTCCCCGTTCTTCCCGTTTCAGGTCCCCGGTGGAAATCTGTCTTTCGTACAACGACATTGAGAGTGTGTACTGAGTGAGAAAAATCCACGGTGCCGGCAACAACACCCCGACGGAAAGATAGATCCCGTCAGCTTTGGTCAGCTCATAGGGAGGAGGAGGACTGATTTTTTAGTACAAACCATACACTCACAAGAGGCAGCAGGATGCCTGTGTTTCACACGAAAACGATCGAAAGTATCTTGGAGCCTGTTGCACAACAGGTAAGTGGCTATTACTGGGTCGTTGCGAGAACGTTGTGAATCCATAATTTTTTAAATTGTTCTAAAATGTATGTTAGGGTGGCATTTTCGTTGCTCTTTACACAGCAGTGATTGCAGGATGTCATGCGCTTTTTAGCTCACTTAGGACCAATTTCTTCACCTCCGCTTATCTCGTAAACGGAGCTTACCCATACGCTTAAACTGAGTTTACCGCCTAAGAAATTGGCCCTTAAGGTTGCAAGCATCGTACAGCTAACCGGGGTGAATCTTGAACCATGCAACTCTTAATTATTCTTCATTAACTTCGCGCAACAACTATGTAGATGCAGAGTTGGTAAAGTAATACCCACATCGTTATTTTAAATTTTTAGTGACAACGAGTAATTTTTATCACGATTCTCAAAAAAATAGAACTGTTGTGTCACATTTTGACACATACTTCACTTGTCTAGATCAGATCATAGAATTAGAAGTGACTATGGATTTTATAATCAACTATATCATATCTAATCCGTTGAAAAAGGTTAATTAAATTTGATTAGAACATCGAACTTCTACAGTACCTGTCTGACGATGTCATAATAATTCCAATCTACCCTAGTTACTATGGGAGTGGTTCATTCTATTTTCGTCAGTTTGTTGTGTTTAATTTTCTCTCGACGTAGCGCGGTACGGCGCGTGGTGGGTGGAGACGCCTACGACCGGCACCGTTGTGTTTTTCGTCGGTTCAACCTTGTTGTGTTTTTCAATCACATAACTAGAATCATATGTTCGTTTTTCACCTCCTGTTATGAGACATTCGATGCGAGAGAATATGTTGCTTTCGGGTGCGATAATTGCAGATTGTAGTGTATAGAATAAAAAACTCAGATTTAAATATAGACCGTTGTTGCCATGTAAACATATGAACTTCCTTTTAGACTTGCTGTCAAGTGGAGAATCTCTCATTAGTTTTTGATTTGTTTTTCTCCCATTTCCTTCAGAAGATCAATCTGTAAAGAGCTGATCTTGCACTTGCGATCAATCCACTTTCACGAGTAACTGATTGTTATTCTTGGCGAAGGCAAAAATTTTTTTATTAATTATCTAATAAAAATATAATCTTCTATCTAATTCAGTATGTGACATTTGTACTACAAAACATCATATTTTGACCAGAAAATTGAAACTTTGCTCAGGATTCCTTAAAACTCTGTTTGACGCTACTTCTACAATAAAGTATTCACGGATTTCAGCAAGGATTTCGATAAATGGTGATCTTATTTGTGACTGAGAGACAACAGAGATTACATATACATACACCGCAATTATGCAGTGATAGGCGCACTCAAGTCGGAAAATCCTTTTGCGACCTAGTTTTGTTCCACGTAAACCGGGTCCAAGGGGGATTTTTGAAATCTTTGCATTATTGTGTCTGAAAAAACTCTGACTTTCTGCACGTGAATGCCGAGAAACTGCCACAACTCGCCAAGGCTAGATATCTTAAAGTGCCTCTGAAGACGCTGCAGATTTCCTGAAACTCACGTTATGAATGGCAGAACAAGCCTATATTATCAACATTGATAAAGATGAAACCTAATTTTCCGTTTGGTTCTCAAACGAATAGGCAAGAATTTTCATCCGCTGCTCGAAACTTCAGCTACTGAAACACGCTGTCCATCTTCTCATTCTAAGCGCGAGTCGTCTACTGTCTATATTTGCTACGTCTGAGGTGGCGCATCTGTCTGTTGTCCCAGCAGATCCCGGTTTGGCTACGTCATATATATGGTCGGGGTTCAGCCAAACCGCACCTAACGGCCTTTTGACTCACTTCATCTATAAGCTTCATCTTCTAGCCTTAGGCTGTATAAGGTCCAACTCGACAATATGGCCTTTCGGTTAATCCGAATAAAACATCTATTGTTCTTGTTACGACTACGCGGATTTCGCGATTTTCGCGGATTTGGCGCGGATTTACATAACGATTTTAGGGTTTCGCGCGGATTTGGCGCGGATTTACTTTTAGGTGAAAATTTAATAAATAAAATGCTAAATCTTAGGAAGTTTATTTGAAAATTAGTTTGATGCCTATCTAGATGGGCTCTATTTTTATTAGCAAATATTGTTGAGAACAAATTTACGTTTCAAGGTTATTAACATTATTTTTGAGATATGTCCAAGTCCTTATTTAATGACATGCATTACACTCTCAAGCATTATTTAAACAAATGTTATGAGGAGAGATACGCCCCTTGTTGTCATTTTTAATCCATTCTAAAACACGACGCCCACAAACCATGCCTATTGAAGGACATGAATACCTATTTTCATCTTGTCAATTTCTTTGTAATTCTAAGATATTTTTTCAGTTTCTGATTGGTTGTTTCTTTTACGATGAACCACTCAGCATGATATATTATATCATTCTTCAAAAGTCGTCAGGAATTCTTTCATAATATTGGAACATTTTATATTTCCTTTATAACATTCATCTAGAACGAATAAGGGTTTATACAACAATTGAAAACATAAAAATGTTCTGTGATTTAATGTAGATGCCTCATTTTAATAAGTTCTTCCGCAGAAAGTCGATCAAAAATTAGAAGATGATTCTCAAAAGTTATTTCTGGCGGGTTTTTTATGATATTTTCGGTTAACTCCGATTCTACAGGATTACCAACAGAAAACGAAGAAACTTCCTAAAGAAGTTTCCACAAGGACCCTATCATCATCCTTGTATAAATTCCTTGCAAATCAATTTCTATAGCGTAAAGAGGATTTCTGCAGCATTAAAAACCCCGAAAAATTATGAAGACATTTTTGGAGAAATTTCCTGGAGCGGTGACCGCAGGTATGACTAGAAAATCGAAAAGAATGCCGCCTTGAATTTACAAAAGAGTTCGATGATCACAGATTTTTTTTTAAGTTCTCTCTCTCTTGAGAAGGAAGTAAAACGCTCATGTCGACGGGACAAGCGAGCGTGGGCAGACTCTCTGGCCGACGAAGGAGAGAGAGCCGCCGCAACCGGGGACATTCGCCTCCTCTACGATATCTCACGACGCTTAAGCGGGGCGAAGATGAAAGCAACGATGCCTGTGAAAGACGCGAATGATCAGTTATTAACCGACCCAACTGACCAACTGAAACGCTGGTTCGAGCACTTCGAACAACTTTTTCAAGTGCCAGCCAGGCAATCACCACCTCGGCATGACCTGCCTAGGATCCGACGTATAACACGCGTCAATACCGAAGCTCCATCACTGCTAGAGATTCAAACAGCCATCCAAAGCATGAAATCGAATAAAGCCCCAGGGGTCGACCGCATATCAGCCGAGATGCTCAAAGCTGACCCCATGACATCCGCTCAACTACTGCATCGTTTATTTCGTAATATCTGGGACACCGCAACTTTCCCGGTCGACTGGATGCAAGGTATCTTAGTGAAGGTGCCCAAAAGGGTGACCTGACTGTATGCGATAACTGGCGAGGCATTATGTTGCTGTGTACCGTTCTCAAAGTTCTGTGCAAAATTATCCTAGCCCGGATTCAGGAGAAGATCGATGCGACTCTCCGGCGGCAGCAAGCCGGATTCCGTGCCGGAAGATCCTGTGTGGACCATATTGTCACGCTCCGCATCATTTTGGAGCAGGTCAACGAATTCCAAGAGTCCCTTTACTTGGTATTCATTGACTACGAAAAAGCTTTCGACCGTCTCAATCACGAGAATATGTGGGGCGCCCTGAGACGCAAGGGGTTCCTGAGAAAATCATCGGCCTCATCGAAGCACAGTACGAGGCCTTTTCGTGTAGAGTGCTGCACAATGGGGTCCTGTCCGACCCTATCCGGGTCGTAGCTGGTGTGAGGCAAGGATGTATTCTATCACCGTTACTGTTCCTCATCGTAATCGATGAGATTCTGGTAGATGCGATTGACCGTGAACCAAACCGCGGGCTGTTATGGCAGCCTATAACCATGGAGCACCTAAACGACTTCGAATTGGCGGATGACGTTGCACTACTCGCGCAACGGCGCTCTGATATGCAGAGTAAGCTCAACGACCTTGCCGATCGCTCCTCCTCGGCAGGTTTAGTCATCAACGTCAACAAAACCAAATCGTTGGATGTAAACACGGTGACTCCTTCCAGTTTCACAGTAGCCGGGCAACCAGTGGAGAATGTTGAAAGCTTCCAATATCTTGGTAGCCAAATGGCGTCAGACGGCGGTACCAAGATCGACATAGGCGCACGGATCAAGAAAGCAAGGGCTGCCTTTGCGAGTTTAAGAAATATCTGGAAAAACAGGCAGATAAGTGAACGCACCAAAATACGAATTTTCAACTCTAACGTGAAATCTGTGCTGTTATACGCTAGCGAAACATGGTGTGTATCAGTGGAGAACACTCAACGGCTGCAGGTGTTCATTAACAGATGCCTGCGGTATATAATTCGGTCCTGGTGGCCTCACAACTGGATCTCAAACAACGAGCTCCATCGTCGTTGTCACCAGAGGCCGATAACAACAGAAATTCGGGATCGGAAGTGGGGCTGGGTCGGCCACACTCTACGTAGGGGCGGAAACGAAATCTGTAAGCAAGCATTAGACTGGAACCCAGCGGGACATCGCAGCAGAGGCAGACCCAGAGGCTCATGGCGGCGAAGCCTCAATAAAGAAATAAAAGAAGTCGACCGAAATCTAACCTGGCAACAGGTTAAAGCGATAGCCGGGCATCGCTCAGGATGGAGATCTTTCAAGTCAGCCCTTTGCACCACCGGAGGTGTACAGGATCCATAACTAACTCTCAAAAATAGAACCGGGATTTTTTCCGCAGGAAGTCACCAATCAATTTCTGCAAGAATTTCTAAAGCAATTTCCGTAGGAATTCATGAAGGTATTTCTGCAAGTAAGCTCTGAAGATTTTGCGCAGGTTATTTGTGGAGAATTAACTTGAACTCACGACGAAATTCCTAAATGAATTACAAAATAATTTCCCAGTGGAATTTTTGTTAAAATACTCGGAGGAATTCCCACAGATAATTTGGAGCGACTTCTGCACTTCAGCAGATTCAAGGGCAGTTTGATTTCTGCAAACATTTCCATGCAAATTTCCGGGAGAATTTCCAGAGGATGACCCGCAGAAATATCTGGGATGAATCTGCGAACGAAAGATGAATTTCTACAGGAGTTCTCGGAGTTTTTAAATGAAATTTCAGCAAGAATAGTCAACAAAATTTCTGCATGAACTTTTAGAAAAGCTTGTTACAATAATTGAAGGAGAAATAACGGGCCATTTCTGTTGGGGCTTACGCAAATTATTCTGCCGTTTTTCCAAAGAAATTTCTTCTGAAATTTCTTTTTCTCTTTTGAAAAATCTTTTTCAAATAAAAATATTCCTCTGGAATTTTTGAAGGAATTTGCACTTGATTCTGACTTAAAAATCAACGGAGCTTGTACAACTATGTTAGATTTTGTATTATTTGTTTCTTGATATGAATTCAAATATTTTTTTTTACAAAAGTTGTGTTTAAAAACGGAGCATCATTGTCTAATTCCTTATTATCTACGCAAGTTTGTCTTGTGATCAATAACTACAACAAAGCTGCATAATTAATAACTTCAAAAGAAATTGCGGTTTTGGCAGATTTTTAATTATTTGCCACGTTTATCTTTAATCAATTATGATCAAATCTGGCCTTAACATTCATTTGTATATCAACGTACCTTGTGCGGAATTTTATAAAGTTCTATCAAGAAAAAAAAACCCTGACAATAATCATCTAATGCAAAAAGCGGTGTTTATGCAAACAGTTTTGGCTGTTTAGTTCTTGTTCCTATAGATTCAGTACTTCTAGTGGTAAATAAAGCCATTTAGAAGAGTTGTAATACTTACTGCGGTTTTATTAGTCCTATTAGAAGTTTGATACAAACATATGTTGCAGTTTAAAAGAATTTAGATCTGGCTCGCGCGGATTTGACGCGGAATGGATTTTATGTCGCGCGGAAATGGCGCGGATTTAATTTTAGTCGGCGCGGATTTGGCGCGGAAAATATTTCAGGATCTCCGTAACAACCCTGTAACCGTAATGGTATTCGTCCATTACATCTTTTTGGTTCTGAAACCAATGTAAGTGATGAGGTAAAGTATGTGGGTTTAATTCTTGATTCAAAGCTTTCCTGGACTCCTTACATTGAGTTCAGAATTAAAAAGGCGTGTATGGCTTTCGGCCAATGCCGATGAACCTTTGGTAAAACTAGGGGTATTAAACCCAAACATATCAAATGGATTTACACAACAGTTATACGACCTATTTTGGCTTATGGATGTCTTGTGTGGCGGCAAAAGGGAGAAGTGAGGACAATTCAGTCTAAATTAGGCCATCTTCAAAGGATGTGCCTGTAAAGGAGAATCCAGTAAACCGCAGTTCTACACACACTTCGTTGTTACCTCTTCCCGGGTAGAAACCGTGATATTGATAACAAAATATGATATTAACTTGTTTGAAATAAGAGTAAAAATAACTAGCGAAAATAACAAAAAATTGCACCGAAATATCATAAAAATATCGGGGTTTGCTATTAAGAAGAACAAACTAATAGCTCAAGATATTGATAAGTTCTTGTTAATGGCAAAACCTGATATTTTTATGATATTTCGGTGTATTTTTTTTTGTTATTTTCGCTTGTTATTTTTACTCTTATTTCAAACAAGTTAATATCATGTTTTATTATCAATATCACGTTTTACTGTTAATGAGCCATTTTCGTCTACCCGGGTTATGGTTAATTGGGACAAAATTTTCCTTGCTCCAAGTGATCTCACACACGTTAGTAGTTTTTCTTATAGGACATTTTCAAAACAATTCCCCTCGCGAGATGAGTGGACATCTGGCTATTTGGAGAGAAGTATGTCGGACAGCATTGTTTGTTACACTGACGGCTCCCTCCTCGAAAGTAGAGCAAGTGCAGTCGTCTATTCGCGTGAGCTGAGATTGAAACAGTCACACTCACTGGGTAAACACTGCAATGTTTTTCAAGCGGAAATATATAATGTGTGGAGTGCAATCTGCGCTGCAGCAACGCATTATGGGCAAAGTAATATACTTCTGTTCAGATAGCCAAGCAGCTATTAAAGGTCTCGTTTTGGCCAACTCAAGGTCGAAGTTAGTAATCGCATGTCGAACTTAAATTGAGGAACGAATTGGCTGATGAGTTAGCTCGTAATTGAGCATCACATGACTTTATTGGTCCTGAGACAGCTATTCCAATATCCAAATGTTGGGTGAAACTTTTGATCAACTCTTGGGCTGTCACTCAGCACAAATGGCACTGGAGTAGTCTGGATGTCATGTCGTCAAACAAAATTGTTCATCCGGAAGGCATCTCCGGTAGTAGCAAGCTATTTAGCTAATCTGTCTAAACAGAATTGTAGTGTCTTAGTCAAGGCCTTTACAGGTCACTGCCGACTGAACTATCACATGGCAAATATTCAACGCGTTTAATAATCTGTTTGTGATAGTTGTGAATCCGATTATGGAACTTCTTATCATCTGATATGTAACTGCCCAGTCTATGATTGCGCTTCCAAATATTTGGTTAACACTTGCTTAGTGAATTTGACTTCAGAAATCTGAAGCTTCAGAGTATTTTGTTGTTCATAACCCGTTGTGGTACGGAGCTATAAGCTCTTGTACGCTTATGCTTTGTATGCCCTCTTCAAGGGCCCTTTTCCAAACTTTACCTTTGTTCTCCCATCCACATTCCTTTCCTTTTTGTTCACTTCCTTTTCCGTCAGGTGTGTGATGAAAAAGGCTGTGAAGGCGATGGCACAAATCTCCCAAATTGATGTGAACGTGCCCCTGGAGCCGACGTTCTGATACCTGAAGCCACCACAATTAACTCTTTAAAGTTCAACTCGACTATTACCCAAATTTCTATCAGCTAGTCAGTGCCGAACGTCTTTCACCTTTTATCTTTATGCAGCTTCCATACAGCTATAAAATAGCAACACAGCTAATCGATTAAGAGCTCATGTATGCAATTGTGTTGCTTGTTAGCAACTTTCCATACTACGTTGAGTAGCATTCACATTCAAAACGCTTTCTCTCTTGTTATAGCACTAATAATACAACGTAATGTCGCCATAAACGAATTAACGAAGCTTTTTCGCAACATCTGTATCCTTGATGGTTGCACAACGTTTAAATAAACCTTATAGTGCCTCTTTTTATAGATTATCAGTATAGAACGTTAAAACCGCAATTTTCATATTTGATTTTTGGTGCCGGAGCTGTGTATGAGCTATTGATTTCTGTAATGTAGCCTTAAGGGTATTCAGCATCTTGTGCTGTCATAGATGCTAGCAGATAGTGTAAGAAAACAAGCCATTTAGAAGCAATATTTTTGTAGACGGTTACTGTAAAACGATTAGCTGCGGATGCAAATTGTTGCCTAAAAACAATTTCAGCGATTGATGATGGATAAAAGTTAGCCAATACGAAATGCTGAAAGATGTTTGAATAATAATTGAATTAATGCTGAAAGTACTATTTTTAAGCTTATGTGCTGAAAGCAGCATGAAGGACTCTTTCTAACGTTTATACAGCTCGAAACTAAAAATAGCTTTATTAAAACCACCCAGAGGGCATGCGAAGAAGCACATCCATAATTTTCTCTGTTATATACCATATGTCAAAGTGACTATGTTGACAGAGCAGCAGCCATTGAATCCGGAGATCAGGATTTCGAATCCAGGTAGCAACAAAATTGGAATTTCAGTTTTCATTAAAAAAAACAATAAATAAACTTTGATATTTACTCTCTACTCTCAAATATTATTTAATTTAATTTAATTTAGTGGCTGTATAAAACTTATTTAACAGATTCAAAAAGGGGTGCCATTTTCAGAAAAATATATTAAGCTCGTTTAGTGGAATGTATTAAACCGTCTAAGACGAATTAAGTACTGTCCATTTAATTCCACCAGTTAATTTTCGTTATCTTTGCAGATACGTATTTCGACTATCGACTAAGTCGAGTCAAGTACAAGGCACTGAAGACGACCACACAGTTGTGGTCGAAATACGTATCTGCAAAGATAACGAAAATTAACTGGTGGAATTAAATGGACAGTACTTAATTCGTCTTAGACGGTTTAGATTCAAAAAGTTTGAATAAACGTAGTGCCGAATAGCGTATGGTCATCACCTTAGATTTGGACGACGGTTCAACATACGTCGACTGGACAATGTCACGGTGAAATGGTTCTTCGTTGAAGAACTGGGGAGACTCGCGCAGCAGACATTCCGGAATGTGGCAGCGTGTAAGACCAATGAACTGCCATTACGAACGTCTTCATTGACGCTTCGAGAATATTCTGGGAAAACAGCGCAATGGGTCATCGATGTTACTTGGAGAAAGATAGAGAAGCAAAGAAAAGCCAAATCCGCGATAAAGTAAACAAAAACCAGCGGAGTCAGAGTCTTAGTCCGTCAACGATACTCCACGATGGAGAAGGAAGTGAAACCCTCATATCGACGGGATAAGCAAGCGTGGGCGGACTCTCGCCGATGAAGGAGAAAGAGCCGCAGCAACTGGATATATTTTTCTCCTCTACGATATCTCACGAGGCTCCAGCGGGGCGAGGATGAAAGCAAAAATGCCTGTGAAAGACACGATTCAGCAATTGATCGGATCCAACTGACCCGCTGAAACGCTAGTTGGAGCACTTCGAACAATTTTTTCAAGTGCCAGCTAGGTCACCACCATCTCGGCCTGATATGCCTAGAATCCGACATATAACACGCGTCAATACCGAAGCTCGGTTACTGCATCCAAAGGATGAAATCGATCAAAGCCCTAGGGTCGATTGCATATCAACCGAGATAATCAAAGCATCGTTTATTTCGTAATATCTGGGACACCGCAACCATCATCTTAGTGAAGGTACCCAAAAAGGATGACCTGACTGTGTGCGATAATTAGCGAGGCATTATGTAGCTGTGTACCGTTCTCAAAGTCCCTTCCAAAGTTATCCTAGCCCGGGCGGCAATAGGACGCTTCGCATCATTCTGGAGCAGGTCAACCAAGGGCGCCAGTGTAACAAACCCCACGTCATATTTTTTTATACAACATTAGGATACGCAATCGACATGAAACCGTGAAACAGTTAACAAATTAAAATGCAAATTCTCTCTTGGTGCGCTGAGAGAGACGGCTAGGTAGTGTCCACTACGGGATATGACGAGGTTCCATATGATATCTTGGTCAATCAGTCAAAACCTGCACAAATATATTAATTGCGTATTGCGCTTTTTGTCTACAGCAATTAGTTTACTGTGTTCCTAGCCGAGCTTTTGTGTAGGATTCTTATTCTGTTTGGGCACCCCGAATCAATTAGTGCCATTTGGCATTAACGATTCGATCTCTGTGTCTGGAGCAAATTACTACTTAACATTTTAATGCCTACTTTCTTCTTGATTCCAGAATTAGAATCAACTAACAAAACTGACGCAATTTAACACAAATGACACAAACTCAATCGAATATTAACCTTTTGTCTGTGCTCTTTGGTCAATATGACCCCAGGCTACTTTGAAAGACTGCCTTTTTTTTTATTTTCGTAATTTTTGGTAGTTTGGTGAAACTCGCCGAGATCTTTTCGCTAGGTGTAAATTCGCTTGGAAAATCTTGAAAATAAATGCTACAGTCTAATTTTAACTAATTATTTTAGACTACTCAAGATATTCCGATATATGGAATATTGTACATTGTAAATATTTTTGTCAAACAAATTTGGAATTTGAAAAGTCTTTAGCAGCGATCGTCTAGTGGGAATGGACTGCCCTGTGATGGGAGAAGTAATTAGGAATTTTACAAATAGGTGACGCTAGTGTGCTTGCAATATTCGGTATAATGAGTACTTCTTCCAAAAGGCGGCGCTAGTGAGCAGTTATATTTGAGTATATTGTTCCATGTAAGATCTGATGTATTTTGAGGCGTAGTATTTTTGGCAAACATGAATGTTGCGGTAGGGTATTCCAAAGGTTTTATTTTCATTCGACTTGCTCTAGTAATGCAAATGTTAGAAAGCGTTCACAGTATACGTTCTCGGCCATCTAAGAATTCGCTGGAGTTAAGGCTTTTGGGTATACACGCGGAACCAAAGGTCAGCCAGTCCGTTTCAAATATGGTACATGCTCTTAGTGATGAAATGCATTAAATGCGTTCACAGTATATGTTCTTGGCCATCCAAGAATTCCCTGGAGTTAAGGCCTTTGAGTCTATAAGCGTTACCAGAGATCAGCATGCCTATTTCAAATATTGTAGATACTCTTTGTGATACCAAGATTTAAATGCGTTCACAGTATATGTTATCAGCCATCCAAGAAATCCCTGGAGTTAAGGCCTTTGGGTCTGCACGCGTAATCAAAGGTCAGCCCAAGATAAATATACCACTAGGTGTTCCAATCTGCCAAATTCACGATTCAGCCATCTTGGCTTTTAGTATGGGAGAGCCAGCCGGTTTGTTTATGTTTTGCACCGAAAATGAATTTTTCACCCCCGCCTTCTTCTCGTCCATAAATTAGGCAGATTGAAACACCTAGCTGTGTATTCATCTTGGGTCAGCCGGTCCGTTTCAAATATGGAACATGCTCTTAGTGATGAAATGAATAAAATGCGTTCACAGTACATGTTCTTGGCCATCCAAGAATTCCCTGGATTTAAGGCCTTTGAGTCTACAAGCGTAACTAAAGGTCAGCCATTCTGTTTCAAATATGGTACATGTATACTATTCGAACAAAATGAAACCAATACTCATGCTCCTCTAATGTGAGAGTGCACTATCCACATGTGGAAGTGTTGGCTTGAGAAATGGATTGCGAGTGATTTGACTATGCGTCCAATTTGGGTATCTCGAGCTCGTTCAGTAGCGGCTTGCGATGGCCGACGGAGGTCCTTCGTAGCTTAGTTGGTTAAAGCATCAGTCTAGCGTACTGTAGGGCCATGGGTTCGAGTCCCATCGAAGGGAAAGTGGTTATAGGGTGGTCGGTATTGGACATTTTTGACAAATACCGGTATTCGGTATTTGATGGAGTCAATACCGGTAAAATACCGGTATTTGTGAAGATTTCAGAAATTTGAAAAGAAAACTCTTGATTTGGACTTTTGGGTGTTAAATAATATGTATTTGTTGACAAACTTCAAATATTAAAATCATTGCTTGTTGAGGTGGTGAAACTTACGTTGACGTGCATCACCCAATCCGCCTCTGATTTGGTTGGAAATGTTGCAGGCTACTGAAAATGCCCTCTCTGGTTCAACGGAAGTTAGACGAATGGTGTCAAGAGCGTCGAAAATCAGTGTCAAGTACTTTCACCTAATCCCTTCTGATTCATTGTAGAAGAATTCTACACGGATTGCTTGCAAGAATCCTTGTGTCGCAAGTGTTTTGCTCTACTGCAATATCTTCATAAGCTGCAGTCTCTTCAACGATCGCATCTGGATTTATTAGACTGGATATCTTTAAGAAAATGTCAAAATCGTTTCTGATCACTTGCTTCACTGCAGGATTATTCAAAAAAGCAAAAAGAGCGGTTTATTTTGATCTTTGCCTTTGGATTCGTTCTTTGAGAACATCAAATAAGGTGGCAATTTCTGTGGCTTGATTTGATAATTGATCCATCATAAAATGGAGCGCCTCGTCGATTGTATTTAGTGTGCAGAACTCACGGCAGAGTAGTTCCACCTATGGTCAAAAAATCATCATCACTGAAGTTGAATTTGGATTGAAGCTACAAATCGATCCGAGTTTTTTTTTAACGAATCCCTTCAACTCATATAATCGTTTCAGCATGGATAACATTCAATTCAAACGTGTCTTGGTATCATCCAACAAACACGTTCTTTACCGAATTCAGAACGTACATATTTGTATGATTGACATGTATGATTAATGACGATGTCGATCGTTTTTTGCTGTAGCGTAAACGTCGTTAAAATAGCTTACTTGTGCAAAGATTTATTCATGCGCGTAGAATTTTTTGTGTTTGTTGCAGGGTGAGTATTTAGCTGATATATGTAAATGTTGGTAAAAACTACTCGAAATTTTTGATTTTGACAGCAAAATATGCAATACCGAAAATGCCGGTATTTTCCGCCTCTAATACCGGTATTTTCGGTACTCAAAATTGGCCGGTAATACCGGTATTACCGATTTCGGTACTACCGGTTAGACCACCCTAAGTGGTTACCTTCAATACATTTTCCAAATCAATATCTTCCACATAACGTACATATTCACGTATGAGTTTTCATAGCATTGTAAATTAATGTCCAAGTCGGGTGATTTAATCCCCGGAAATAGACAATTTACTTTGATTGAACTGAATAAATGTTTGGGAGAAAAGATATTCTCGAGCCAAATGACCTGTTAGAGCAAACAATTCTTTCGTCCAAACTACCTACTTAGTTGAATGTCCCTTTCGGCTGTACGTCGCTCTCGGCCAAATGACATTTTCGGCCAAACCATTTTCGACATAATAATCGTTTCGGACAAACGTTCAATTCATCCAGATGAAATTCGGCTAAATGACTTTCAACTTAACGTGTTATTCGCTTAAGTGGCATTCGAATGGCTTTCCGCCGAATTGCTTTAGTCCTTACGAAGGAAAGGGACATTTGAGCAGAGGCCACAAGGCCGAAAAGTGTTCCGAATTTATTATTTGTCTGAAACCCATCTGGCTAAAAATGTCGTTGAGCTGAAATGGACATACAGCTTAAAATGTCGTTCGGCCGAACTCATCATTTGGTCGAAAAAATCGTTTGGCCAAATAAGTCATTTGCCGTTTGACCAAAAATGCCGTTTACCGAAATGGTACTTTGGCCGAGAAGGCCGAAATGGTCGATTGGCAGAAAAGCCATTTTACCGAAAATGTCATTTGGCCAAACGGTCGACATTTTCGATCATATTACCCGTTCAGCAAATTACATTTTCGGCCGTAGGACCCGTTCGGGTAAATGACATTTTTAGCCAAATGACCATTTCTGTCAAACGATCAGCCGAATGGCATTTTTGGCCAAACGACCTGTAACAAGCCAAACGCTTTGACCAAATGAAATTTTTAGCCAAACCGTTGTCGATCTAATAATTGTTTCGTTTATTCCGGCCAAATGAAATTCGGCTAGATGACTTTCTACTTAACGTGTTATCTGGCCAACATGGTTTTCCGATGAAAGATTCTTAACCAAACGACCCTTTCCTCTCTTTAATAATTTCCCATGGAATTACCGACGAGTTAATTATGCACAATGTAAATAAATTCCCGTGAAAATCCAAAGAACAAAATAAAACTTTTCGATTTTGATAGAGCGTAGATAATGGTCCACCATCGAACTTTCTCCGCTCTTCCCGTTCTGGAAATGTATCATAGTTTCAACACTGACAAAACGGTAAACAAACGAAGCGAAAGCATATACAGGAAATTTACAAACACTAAAAATAAGACATGGGACAGAACCGTATTTAACACAAAACCAGACAAACACCAACAATAATGAAAATGACGCTCAATAGATAAAGAACACTCAAAATGCACACATCATCTGTAGACATCTATAGACTCACGAGCCACTTTTTCTCGCGAAAGTGTAAATACTGAAGAATTTTCCATGGCAATTCCAAACAATTGTGCTTGGAAATTCAAAATAGTTCCCGGTGGAAAATCCGAGAATAATTTCCAAATTATTATTTTGGAAAGACTTCTTCCCCTTCCCCAAAAGATCATCAGATTTTTCCGGGGAAATTCAGTAGATTCTTTCTTTCTTTAATGACTTGAAAATGTTCAAACGAAAAAATCCAGATTTTATTTTTCTTAATAGACGAACGCAAAAATAAATTGCCATTTTTGCAGGGTTGTTGTCCGGCATTCTTGCAACATGCCCTGCTCATCGTACCCTTCCGACTTTAGTTGCCTTCTGGATACTGGGTTCGCCGTAGAGCGAGCCTGTGATTCGTGCTTCGCCGCCACACACCCTCTTCTTGTACACCGTCAAAGATGGGTCTAAGCACGCGTCTCTCGAATACTCCGAGTGCTTGCAAGTCCTCCTCGAGCATGGTCCAAGTTTCATGTCCGTAGAAGACTAGCGGTCTTATCAGCGTTTTGTACATGATCATGCCACATTTGGTGCGGGTGTGAATCTGTTTTTGGCCTCAGTTTCAGGAGCCCGACTTCCACAGATCAGCCGTTAGCAAGGATTCAAGGTAGATGAGTTCATCGACCATCCCGAAAGTATCCCCGTCTATCGTAACACTGCTTCCCAGGCGGGCCCTGTCGCTCTCGGCTCGACTCCAACTCCAACTTTTGTTGCTTCACTTTTCAGCCACCTTTGCAAATGTTCGGCCGACAATGTCATCCGCGAAACAAATAAATTGACTAGATCTGTTGAAAATCGTACCCCGTCTGTTACATTCCGGCTCACCATATGACAGCTTCTAACGCAATGTTGAACAACAGGCATGAAAGTCCTTGTTTAGTGTCCGGCCCGATTCGAACGAACTGGAGTGTTCGCCCGAAATCTTCACACAGTTTTGCACACTATTCACCGTTGCTTTGATCAGTCTGGTAAGCTTCCCAGGGAAGCTGTTCTCGTCCATAATGGGACTCATATGCGGTCATTTTCAAGTTGGGTAGTAGATAGTTAGATTGGTTAAATGTTGTTATTGTTTCCTTTTCAATACAGGTCCTATATTATAGAGTTGACTAACAAGCAGACATAAGTAAAAGCAGCCTAATAGTTGTCTTGGAAAATAAAGTCCTGAGCATGCCATCCCCCCAGTCTATCTTCTGTGGTAGCGAGTATGCTGACCTCATCAACAAAGGCCAACACCAGGATCATCACGGCGCTTCGGTTGCTCCATGAATCATATTTGTATTTATTTTTAGCTGACACACACAGCACATAGCAGCGGTTTTCGTAAAATTACCTTCTCGCACGGTGCTCGATTTTCGGCGAATCTAATAATGCTTTTTGATGTGGGGTTAGTTCGGTCTTTACGAGATCTCCGGTTTGTTGTACTGTTTTTTTTGCATTTTCTTGGCATCATCTAAAAGTCACAAAATATACCTATTGCATAGTTTTTGGCAAACGAAGCACAACATTCACGTCCAACGCTGTGGCCGTGCCAATAATTGATTTGCTGTGGTAAATAAAGCCTTGGTAATGGCCATATACATTTGACACAGTTCTACGTTCTGATTCCCTGAAATAAAATCCAAATTGTTATTTACATTGAACCTAATTGCCATACGTTTCAGTTCACCCTTTCCAAACCCATTGAATTTACAAAAGTTGTTCACCCTAAACAGCCTGAAGCCACTTGAGACGGTCCTTCATTTCCTCCTACTGCTACTACTACTGTCTGACTTGGTCTCCGTCTGCCATCTATCCATCAACCGTATAGTACTGTCTCGTCTTTCCTGCATCTTCAAAGCCCACATAAGCGTGGAAAGATTAATGGGACCGTTACCGGATCAAGAGCGCACCACCTCAACTTGGGTGAAATGCGCTACTCGTCCGTGTGTGTTGCCGAGACACTCTCGACATCAGCCAACCGACCACCTTTAGTCAACCGGTCGTTCGCAGCACACCAGCTCACGTCCGCGTCTATTACAACAAATTTAATTGCCAAACATCAAGCCGCACCGCGTAAATCCGCACGTTGATCGTTCAGCATGCGATCACAGTGCGGAGACAAGGACGGGCCTTACTCGTCATCATCCACAGGTCACAGTTTCGGTCGTGCGAAGTGTTTATTTGTTTACGTTATACAATCGTGCTTCGGCTACCGCAAACAAGCAGAAATCTGTAAGTTGAATTGTTTGGGGTAGCTTTCAGTGCTGCCTGTTTGAGGCGGCCCTTAAGTTCATGGCCCTGAAATTGAACGTCTTGTTGTGAGTTATGGTTCACCTACGCGATTCATAATGAATAACGAAAAAAATTAAATTAGGATGTAAATTTTTATACGCCAAGTACCATCATGCCACCTCTGTTTTGGAATTTGTATGAACTACATTAATTCGAAAGATAGAACTACGTAGTAAAAAGAGTTGATCGATATGATCTGTGGCTCAATAATAATAGTTGGAATGAAATTTTTATTGATAACATTAGTTCAATGGAAATTGGTTGCCTAGTATAATAAGTACCGACCACTCGACATGGACATTTATGAATCACCCACTTTGAGCGTGCTTACAGCGGCACACGACTTTCTGAAATCAGTATGGCGAAAGGCATCTAAGATTGAATTTCTTGAAATTAAACACCTTTAACAGAAAAGTATTAATATAGTGGCCTGGTAGCGGGTCACTTTTTAGTGACTTGGTCACTTTTTTCGGGCAAGTCACTAAAAAGTCTCTTTTTTCGACCTCAAGTCACTAAAGTCACTTTTTCTCGCAAAAAGTCACTATTTCAAACTATTTTGAAACTATTGACTATTTTTGAATAAAGCTGATGATGCTTTGTTCATGGTGGAAATTAAATTACGGATCTTGGAAAAATGATCGCTCTGAAACTTCGCCAGCCATTTTACTCGCTGCTCTTATTGGCCTTTTATTTCACTAGTAGCTAATTGACCTTTCCCGTCAAAAATTTGCTCAATCGATTCTTTATTTTATTTAAACTTTCCCAAAGAACCCATATTTTTTGACGCCTCTAATTTTTTTTTAAATTTAATGCAAAATATTTTAAAAGTGTTGTTTTTTAAGATTGGGCTAAAATTCACCTGATTTTGAACGAACAGCGGTTGAATTTTTCAGACCGGTTTACACGTGCAAAATTTTTTCAACTTTTGTTTTGGATTTTTAAAATAGTTAGACGACGGTCCGACGGTCCTGTATTATAAGCAGGAGGTCAAGCGTTCAATCCCAGGTTCGTTGTAACTGAATTTTCATAATTTTTGTTTCGTTTTCTACTAAAACGATCCGTACTGATGTTTCTTTCGCTCTAAAAATTCCAAAAACTTCCTAAACCTATAGCAAATCTGCAACTTTCTTAAGTAGGTGTTCAGCTAATCCAGTGATCGTAACTTTCACTCATTCTCACGAGAAGAGAATGTTCATTCACGCAGATTTATGCCTAGAAATCATTTTCGGGGAAGAAAAACAGGTCTTATGAGTGATAGATAACCATGTTTCGCTCACTTCCAATGGCGCAAACGTTTGATTTGTCCCCGAACTACTCATAGTTTTTAGTAGTCCTACTTTTGACTGATATTTAGTAAAATTTCCTTGGGATAAAAAGAGAGGGCAAAAGTTAGCGTGCACGATTTTCGTTTCTTTTCTGAGTTTATTATGAGAGAGTGGTGAGTGAAAGATGGTTTCCGCTACAAATTACGAAAAAAAATCTCCCTCGACCCAAAAACGCCTAATTTCGTCTCATCGAAATTGCAAATGAAACTGAAAGTCACTATTTGGTCACTTTTTCTGCAACTGAAAGTCTTGTCATAAGACGAGTTTGCACAATCCCATTGAATTCCACCACTTAATTGTATCTTGACAGATACGTATTTCGACCTCAACTATTTGTCACTATTTGGTCCTTTTATTCGTCAGCTTTGGTCACTAAAGTCACTATTTTGAGTGGCATTGGTCGCTACCAGCCTTGATGTACACAATATAAACTGATCCTTTAACCAACTAAGCTAGGAAGGTTCTCTGTCAGCCTCCGAAACTAGTTTTAACAGCAGAAAGCTAGTTGGATGGGGTAAAATTTGATGGTGCTCTACGGCTACCATGGGAAGGAAAAGGTTAAAGAAATTAAATCAGGATAAAAACTGAATAATGATTCAATTGTCTAATATTGCTTCTTAATTTATTTAATTAACTATTTTTCCTCTTCTCTCGTCCCCGCTAGGTCTCCCGGTTGGTAATCCTTCACGAAGAAGCCGAAGATGGCAATGCCATGCCCGATCTTAGCCGGCCGGTACAGGCCGTGTCGCTGGCAGTCACCAACCTGGTCCGCGTTGGCCGCGAAACAATACACAACTCTGACGACGACATTCTCAAGCAGGACATGCCCTCGGCCTTGGCTCGGGTGGAGAATGCCGCACAGCTGCTCGAGGAAGCATCGGGCATGCTTAGGGTGGATCCCTTTTCAGGACCGGCCCGCAAGAAGCTGATCGAAGGTTCGCGAGGTATTTTGCAGGGAACGTCATCGCTGTTGCTGTGCTTCGATGAGTCGGAGGTGCGCAAAATCATCCGGGAGTGCAAGAGGGTGCTGGATTATTTGGCCGTATCGGAGGTGATCGATACCATGGAGGATTTGGTACAGTTTTTGAAGGATTTGAGTCCGTGTCTCAGTAAAGTATCGAGGGAGGTCGGAGCTCGCGAAAAGGAATTGACTCACCAGGTGCACAGTGAGATTTTGGTACGGTGTTTGGAGCAGGTTAAAATACTGGCGCCGATTTTAATTTGCAGTATGAAGGTTTTCATACTTATTGCGGAGCAGAATGGGAAGGGTTCGGGCGAAGCGGCTGAAAACAGAAACTATTTGGCCTCCAGGATGAGTGAGGAGATTCAGGAAATTATCCGTGTGTTGCAATTGACGACTTACGATGAGGATCAAAGTGAGCTGGACAACTTGACGGTGTTGAAGAAGATTCACAACGCGATTAACAATAAGATGGAGGCGGCCAATGATTGGTTGAAGAATCCGTATGCGCTAAGAGGTGGAGTCGGAGAGAAGGCTTTACGCCAAATTGTGGATAATGGCTTGAAGGTTTCGGATCGTTGCCTACCGCAGGATTCGCACATCATCCGCAAGTTAGCAGGAGATATCACAGCCATGACCAATACTTTGTGTGACCTTCGACAGGATGGTAAAGGAACCACTCCACATGCTGATGCAATTGCTCGGGATGTCCGCGATAAGCTGGGAAATTTGGAGCAATCTGTGTTGAATGCGATTATGGGAGTGGACAAAGCAGGACTTCAACAGACTGCTCATACTGTTCAGGGCCGTCTGGAACAAGCTTGTCGTTGGTTACAGAATCCAGGTCAGGACGATCGCGGACTTGGTCAACGAGCTGTTGCATTGATTGTTGATGAAGGTCGCAAGGTAGCGGAAGGACTTGGAGGGCATCAGAAAGCAGAAGTTATGCAACTCTGCGATGAAGTTGAGCAGCTATCACACGACTTTTCTCAGATGTGCGCTAATGGCTTAGGCCATACTGCCCAGGCTCAGGAGGTGTCCCGTCGTTTGAATGAAAAGCTGCATGGTTTGAAAAAGCAGATTCAGGATGCGGTTGTGAGTCGTGTTGTTGAAGACTTTATTGACATCTCGTCTCCGCTGAAACAGTTCATGGAGGCAGTTGCTATGCCAGAGGGAACTCCCGGCAGGGAACAGAACTTCAACCAAAAATCTAACAAACTACAAAACTTTAGCGATCGCGCATCAAAAACTAGTCGCATGGTTGCTGCTGGTGGATCTGGAGGCAACAAAAAACTCGCTGAAGTTCTTTTGTCATCTGCTTCGCAGATCGACAGCCTCACTCCACAGTTGGTCTCGGCTGGTAGAATTCGTATGAACTATCCAACGAGCAAAGCTGCTGAAGAGCATCTTAACAATTTGAAACAACAGTACGCTGATACGATCCTGCGAATGAGAACCCTCTGTGATCAGGCCACGAATCCCTTAGACTTTATCGAAGCCTCCGAAAGACAAATGCAGAAGCATTCGATTCTTTGCGATGAGGCTATTCGGATGAAGCAGCCGCAGAAAATGGTTGACAACACGTCTAGTGAGGCTCGTTTGGCCAATCGGGTACTTCTGGTGGCTAAGCAAGAGGCCGATAATTCGGAAGACCCTGAATTCATCACAAACGTCAACGATGCTTCCGACAGACTGCAGGCATCCATTTCTCCAATGGTTCAGGAGGCCAAAAATGTTTCGACAAACATTGCCGACCCCATTCATGCATCCAACTGGAGGGAAGCCAATAAGCACGTAAGTTTGTTTAACTTTTTTTTCTTCTGATTCAAGCAATCAAAACTAAACGAATTTTTATTTTTAGCTGCTGCAAAATGTGCGCAATATTCGTAGTGCCATCAATAATGTTCCTGAAGTACCGGAAATGCCGGACTTGTCTGCCTTGCATCTCAACCAACAGCAGCATCAACCACATCAAGAAGCGGCTCCTCCACGTCCACCACTGCCACGGGAAAACATTCCTCCAGTACGTCCCCCGCCACCGGAGACCGATGACGAAGACGAACTTTTCCAGGGAATGCCGAATGCCAACCAGCCCATCCTTATGGCCGCACACGGACTGCACCAGGAAGTACGTCAGTGGTCGTCCAAGGATAACGAAATCATTGCTGCGGCCAAACGAATGGCGGTGCTCATGGCGCGGCTCTCTGAACTTGTGCGAGCCGATTCCAAGGGTAGCAAACGTGAGCTGATTGCCACGGCCAAAAAGATTGCCGAAGCATCGGAGGATGTTACCCGGTTGGCGAAGATTTTGGCCCGGCAGTGTACGGACAAACGAATCCGGACTAATTTGCTGCAGGTTTGCGAGCGGATACCGACAATCGGTACGCAGTTGAAGATCCTATCCACCGTTAAGGCAACCATGTTGGGGGCGCAGGGCTCCGATGAGGACCGAGAGGCGACTGACATGTTGGTCGGCAATGCACAGAACCTGATGCAGAGTGTGAGTATGGGGTGTAATCGGACACTAATGGGTTTAATGGTTCGTGTCAATTACCGTATATGAGTGGTTTTCTATGGAACTTTCACACAAGACTTAATCACGTAAGGCTGAAAACTCATAAAGGATGAACACGAAAGGCTGAAAAAGTAAAAATCTCACAGAATGCACATTTGACATTGACATAGGGGCAAAACTAAAATTAAACAAAACCTCCTGTCTTTCAATTTTTATATGGAAATCTTTTTTTTTTTGTCTGTACAGTACAAGAAATTTGGAGGTTGCATAGAAAGGAACAAGACTTTATTGTTCTTGGTTTTTGATTCTTAGCAAGATTACTCACTTATTTTTTATACTTTATTCTTGTCTCTTCTTCTTTCTTCTTCTTTTTCTTCCTTTATTCTTCCTACTCCTTTCCCCTATTTTCTTCTTCCTCATTGTTTCTTCTTCCATATTTTTTCTTCCTTTTTCCTTCTCCCTTCTTTTCTCTTCCTCATTCATCTCCGTTCTTGTTTCTTCCTTTTTCCTTCTTCTTAATTTGTTATTTCTTTTCTTTCTTCCTTTTTCTTCCTTTTGCCTTCTTCGTTCTTTTTTATTCCTTCTTTCTTTTTCAACCCTTCCTTGTTTCTTCTTCCTTTTTCTTTCTGCTTTCTTTGTTCTACCTTCTCTCTTAGTTCTTCCTTCATAGTTCTTTCTTCTTATTTACTCCTTATTCCTGGTTCCTTTTTCCTTCACCTGTCGTCCTTCTATCTTATTTCTTCTTCCTCCTTTATTTGTCTCTGTTTTCTTCTTCCTTTATTTTTCTTTGTTCTTCTTCTTCCTTTTTCA
Organism: Armigeres subalbatus; assembly: GCF_024139115.2. Classification (NCBI taxonomy): domain Eukaryota; kingdom Metazoa; phylum Arthropoda; class Insecta; order Diptera; family Culicidae; genus Armigeres; species Armigeres subalbatus. The sequence continues at coordinate 66,257,831 of NC_085140.1, forward strand.
ATCTTCCTTACTTCTTACACTTACTTTTTTTCTTCTCATTTTTCTTCCTTTTTTTCCTTCTTCCAGCATCCTTTTTCTTTCTTCTTTCTACCTTTTACCTTCTTCCTTCTACTGTTTTCCTTTTCCTAGTTTCTTCTACCTTTTTCCTTGTTCTTTTTATTAATATCTTCTTTCTTCGACCTTCTATCTTATTCCTGCTTCTTCCTTCTCCCTTCTCTCGTCCTTCTTTCTTCTTATTTCTTTCATCCTTTCTTCTTCTCTTGTTCCTTTATCTGTTTTGCCTTTCTCGTACAACAAAGTTGTACCGAAAGATTATCATTTCACTCCAAAATCGAACTTTTTATAGAAGTCGACTCAGCTCGTCGTGCTGATCAAATGTCTGTCTGTCCGTGTGTATGTGTGTGTGTGTGTGCACACGAAAACCGAAAAACATTAGCCACTTTTTCATATAGTAATTCTTAACCGATTTTATCGCAACAAGTTGCATTCGACCGCGGACAAAGAATTTGATAACGATAAACCATTGCGTTTAAAAGTTATTAAGAAAATGGAATCGAACTATATAAGCGCCATATAAGGTTGGTGACTTGGCTAAATGCGAGAAAGGCAGTATCACCACTCGGTGAATTCTCGCTTAACTTTTCAAAAGGACCTAAGAAACATTTTTTCATGAATTAATCTGAGTACTGCAATCAAAAGCTTTCATGTTGTTCTGTTGATTGCGCTATTTAAATTAATTCATGAAAAAAATGTTACTTAGGTCCTTTTGAAAAGTTAAGCGAGAATTAAGTTGTTTTTTTTTCTATTCTCTATACTCTAATCTCTATTCTCTGTTCTCTATTATCTATTCTTTATTCAACATTTTTTATTCTTTTTATTTATTCTTTATCTTTATTCTTTATTTTTTATTTCTCATTTTTTTATTCTTTATATTCTTTATTCTCTTTTTTTCTATTCCCTATACTTTAATATCTATTTTCTGTTCTCTATTATTTATTACACAGGATTTTGTTTTTACACGATTTTTTTTCGCTCGTGTTTTTGATCGTGTGACTTCAATTCAAGCATAATTTTTCATAAGGACGTATGTAACAAAAGTAAACAAAACGAGGTTTTTAATACAACATGACAATCACACGCGACTTTATATAATACGTATCGATTTTACTGATGTTAGATCTTAAAATTCTTTAATTTAATCTTTTTGCGAATCAACGTATGTAGAATTTTTGATTTTTGAAGTCTCACTGTTACCTACGTCGCTTTAACATATGGGAACTAAGAGCGACCTATGTACCAAAAAAGCAAAACAAAACAAAACTGCAGTTGCGTCAATCGTGCACTATGGAAAACCGACCAATTTACAGCGACGTATGTACAGCATACCGGTGTATGTATAATTTTATCGCTTTTCACAGGGAATTTGAATTAACTGAGCTATGACGTGAAGCACGCTTATTAAGTGCCATGTATTGATGCATGTCAGCGGAAAAAAAAACATTGAAAAAAGATTTAGTTTTTAAACAATTTTTGAAAAAGTTGTGCCAAAGGATTTCTCGAATCATCATAATTGTTACATACGTCGTTATGGGAAAATTATGCTTGAATTTACCACCAAAATCTTCGCAACATGTTTCAAAAAATCCAAAATAAATCAAAGAAAAATCACATGATGATTACATTTAGGATGAATGGAAAATTTAGAAAATTTAAATCGTGTAAAAACAAAATCCAGTGTATTTATTTTTTTATTCTTTATCTTTTATTCTTTATCTTTTATTCTTTATTATTTATTGTTTGTTCTTTATTCTTTCTTTTTCATTTTTCATACTTTATTCTTTATTTGTTGTTCTTTATTCTTCATCATTTATAATTTATTCTTTTTTCTTCGTTCCTTATTCTTTATTTTTTATTCTTTATTCTTTGTTCTTTATTTTTATTCTTTGTTCTTTACTCTTTACTCTTTATTCTTCATTCTTTATCCTTTACTTATTACTCATTACTCTTTATCCTTAATTTTTTATTTTTCATTCCTTATTATTTATTCTTCATACTTTATTCTTAATTCTTTATTAACTTATTCTTTATTCATCATTCGTTATGATTGCTTGCGTCGAAACATTACACAACTTTGCACTTCTGTCTTGCAGGTCAAGGAAACGGTGCGTGCTGCGGAAGGTGCCAGCATCAAGATCCGCTCCGATCAGACCAACCATCGGTTGCGTTGGGTTCGCCGACAGCCTTGGTACCAGTACTAAAGTTCAGCGCTTCCGTTGACACTAGAAAGGAAAGCACAAAACGCTACGAACAGCAGTGGTCGGAACGGACTATAACAACGATTAGGATTTTCGGTTTTGCGCGAATGTGTCTTATGTTAGGATTTGCTTTGCAAATTAGCAAGTTTCGTAGGATTGTGACGCAACGATTTTAGATCTTTACGTATGATAATTCGTATTTATTAAATTTTATAGATTGTTAGGTCCGCTGTTGCGGCAAAATTCAAGTACTAATAACGCTAGTTGTGAACGAAAACTAATCTTATTTTGGCAGTAAAAGTCAAGTAAAACAACCATTAGGTAATGGACATTTCTAAACTCGTTCGAAGAGTATTTTACAAACGCGAGGAATAATCGAAAAAACGTTGCCAAAAATGTTTGAAAATAACTAAATACTTAGTATAGGGAAAGCGAAACAAAGCTATCGTTGTACCGTGAGTGAATTTTATCGGGAAAATTGTTAGAACAAAATTTTTGATACAAAGTAACAGATTGAAGGAAGATATATCTATTTTTATCTATGTTGGAAAAACATTTTATAACAACAGTAAATGTATATCTCTAACCACTGCGCTAGTCTAGCATGTAGTAGAAGGGACAAATCGTCATCTTATTAAAAGTTTTAGTCTCCCTCTCATAGTTAAGTAACTTCCGTTTAGGTGCAATATTTTTATAGTATTTGTAACGTGCAGCAGCATTTCTTTCTCGTAAAAGAACTATAACTCTACTTTAATTATGACATTGATATCGAATGACTAAAACAGTAAACATTTTTAAGATTTTATCCATAGAGACATTTTAAGATTTTAATATTTCTATATATATAAGAAATGTCTCTTCCCATGGAAACTCGATGTAGCTGAGAGTTTGGAAATCCAATTGACAGGTACAAACAGCGCTGTTGAATAAGGATCAAGGAAAATGGCAGCTCTTGGTTTCAAGTTTCTACCTAAACAATAAAGTAATTTACAGTATAGGTAAATAAAGTAGGCAAATAAGATTAGATTAGGTACCAGCGTAGTATAAATAGTGTAAGTGGCGATTGTTTTCTTCAAGTCGAGTCGAGTATAAGATTGAAGACGACCACACAGTTGTGGTCGAAATACGTATCTGCAAAGATAACGAAAATTAACTAGTGGAATTAAATGACAGTACTTAATTCGTCTTAGACGGTTTAATACATTCCACTAAAAGAGCTTAATATATTTTTCTAAAACTTCAGTGTTTGAAAAATAGAATTTCTATCATGTTAGCAAATTTAAACATTTATACCCCTTAGGCTTTTGCCGTTTTCATGTTGAACGTCGCTTGTGTATGTAGATACAGAAATCGAAACAGTAAGATTTTTATAAATAAGCGTCTATTCTTCAACTAATATCAAACGTAAGAAATGAGTCGCTTTCCATTCCCAGGATTTTGATAGGATGAATATGGGAACTATAAGAAGCAGAATTGGAACAGTAACCCTATGAATATTGCAATGTAAACTAAACAGTAGCAGCTATTTTTAGATATTGGTTGATGAATATCATCTAACTGCGGAAGGGATAAAATTGGAAAAGCGCAAAAATTGGATAACATGTGTTGTAATAACAAGTGCCTATTGAAATGCATTGTGAACAGTTTTTATTGTTCTTGATTTCTTTCTTTTTTATTGAATAGTTCTTTTTGCTTAGTTGATTTATTCATTTGAGAAACTCCTTGTTTTTTTCATGTAATATTTATGTACGTTACTTTTCGTTTAGTAAAGCTACATTTATTTTATGTGGGAGTGTAATATGAATATGTTGGAAAATGTGGCATAACACAAGTGTTCATCTGCTTTTCGAACACTTTCGGACACCGCAAACGTAACTGCAAGGCATTCTTGGAAGAGTGCAACAATGAAAAGAAGAACACGAAGAAGGGGTACTTGATCAACGACAAAAATATTCAATCAAAGTTAATTGCCTATTTTACGGTTATTGGACCACCCGACTTGGACTTCAATTTACAATGTTCTGAAAACTCAGGTTTGAATATCTACATTATGTGGAAGATTATGATTTGAAAAATGTATCGGAGGTAACTACTTTCCTTAAATGGGACTCGAACCCGCGACCCTCAGTACGCTAGACTGGTGCTTTAAACCAACTAAGCTACGAAGGACCTCCGTCGGCCTTCGCAACTTAGCGGCTACTGAATGAGCCCGAGATTCCCAAATCGGACGCATAGTCGACTCCTGGCGGCTGCAGGTACTACATGACACTGACAGATGATGGTAGTATGTTAACTAGGGTATGGGTCATTGAAGAAAAATTCGGAGTTAGAAGACAGGATTTGAGACTACGTTTGATTCACCCAGAACCATCTAACCGAAGAAGCCGAAGATTATACGCTCGGACAGAGAAGGTGAGTACACTAACGAGAGATTTGTTTTTTTTTTCGTTTCGTAAAACTCGGCGGTGTGACGGCAACGATAGGTAACGTTTTTTCCTTTCTCGTACAACAAAGTTGTACCGAAAGGCTATCATTTCACTCCAAAATCGAACTTTTTATAGAAGCTCGTCGAGCTGAACAAATGTCTGTCTGTCCGTGTGCATGTGTGTGTGTGCACACGAAAACCGAAAAACATCAGCCACTTTTTCATATAGTAATTCTTCACCGATTTCCTCGCAACAAGTTGCATTCGACAGGGGACAAAGCCTTGTTGATCACTATTGAATTTGTTTACGATCGACCACTGCGTTTAAAAGTTATTGAGAAAATGGAATCGAACTATATAAGCACCATATAAGGTTGGTGTCTTGGCTAAATGCGAGAAAGGCAGTATCACCACTCGCTGAATTAAGTTGGTTTTTTTTATGTCGGAGGTTCTGAACCTTTTTCTTAAGGGGTACCTCATTGAACGTAGAACGGACCCAAAAACTAACGTCTCTAAAACGGTTGTCTGAAATTTGCATTATTCCGTGAAACTTTCCAATTTAAATTATGTTTATATATCAAGCTTTCTACAAAACTTTGAGGACTTGTGGAGTTTTCCGAGAGACTCTTTAAATGAGGCTTCAGAGTCTTTTGAAAGGAGGCTTCTGAGCATCTAGAAAGGACGCTTCTCAGCCTTTTGAAAAGAGGATTTCAGGCCTCTATGAAGAAGATTTCCGAGACTCTTGAAGAGAGACTTCCGATCCTCTTGGAACGAGGCTTCCAAGCCTCTTTATGTTAGGCTTCCGGGCCTGCTAAAAAAAGCATCTTGACAGGACGCTTCTCAGCCTTAAAAGGCCTTCTGAGCGTCTTGAAAGGACTCATTTCGACCTCTTGAAACGACCTTCTGGTTTTGAGCCTTTTGAAAGGAAACTGCCAAGCCTTTAGAAAGGAGGCTTCCAACTCTTTTGAAATAAGACTTCCGAGCCTCTTGGAGGGAGACTTCAGATCATCTTAAGATAAAGCTTCCGAGCTTCTGGTTTCTGAGCCTTTCAAAAGGAGGCTTCAGAGCCTGTTAGAAGAAGGCTTCTGAGCGTCTTAAAAGGAAGCTTTCAGCTTCTTGAAAGGACGTTTCTCAGGCAAGCCTCTTGAAAGACGAATTCCGAGCCTCTTGGAGAAAAGCTCCTGATTTTCTTCAGAGGAGGCTTTCGATCCTCTTTAAACAATCTTTTCGAGCATAACAAAAAAGGCTTTGGAGCCTCTTTGGAGAACACCAGCTCTTTGTATTGCATCTTCCAGAGCTATTTTGAATAGCAGATTAGTGTAGTAAAGAGATCAAATTATTGTAAATAAATATAAAATTAAAATATTCTTAAAGTTTAATTACTTTGCCATAACATACGAATTCTCCACACGTTATCCACGCGCTTTGCACGCTCTAGACATTATCAAACGCAGTTCGGGAAGACAGTCATTCTGTTGGCGACATTTGGAGGAAGCACATCGGGTGAGCATCGATTCGAGCGTTTGGTCTCGGAACTGACAGTCATCGAGCCGAGCGATAGGCCTCGTTACCAATTGATCGGTACGTCATATACGGTATATGCAGTGCGCATAGACCAACAGGCGCCCGACCCATCCCTGCTGTTTAGCGGTCGCGGAATATAACCGTTAACCGGTTACCGTCGTTCGCGAGGCGGTCGTTGAACCGAGCGAAAGTTCTCGGTGCCGAGTGATCGACAGGTGCCGTGTTAATCGTGTGGCTTCATCTGGTGCCGTCATCACCCCAGCTGTCGGCGGCCGTCGTACATCAATCGGGCACCACCAAACCGATACGTCGGCGTGAGCGAGTTGCCTCACAACGGTTCAGTCCGAGTTATTGAACTTCGACAATTAGATCCGTGTTCAGCTTGCGCTCTTGGTTGGTAGCCATACCGCCATCATTATCTGCCACCTCACCATCATCACCCTTGCATCAACTCGCCCGTAAGAAGATTCATGTTTCCCTAACAGCACAAATTAGACCGATCGGAATGCAGAAACTCTAATATAACCGAATTTGATCGCTTTCAAAAACTTGTATATGACAAGTGTTCGGTTCAATTTCAACAGTTAAGTTTCTCACAGAACCTGAACAGTTTCTCCGTTTGTTATCGATCTCGATCTTTTATTTTGGCACTTTTCCCTGGATAATCGAGTTTTGTCTATTCCGCACCCGTTTATCGCATGTCTTACATTTCATTCCTTTCTTTCTGAGGGTCTGTGAGACAGACCCTGAGAGTTTATTTCACCGATAACAATTTTGGCGTACCACAATGAGCATCCAGCACCTCCAGCACATGTTGAGTCGCGCTCGCTCTGCATGTTGGTGATGCTTCTTTTTCTTCTTATTGGCATTACATCCCTACACTGGGACAGAGCCGCCTCGCAGCTTAGGTGCCTGCCAGAGTAGACGCGTCTACGCGACGCCGCGCGAAAATTGCACACAAAGGAATAACAATCATTAATAAGGAGCTGTCAAATCGTATGGACGCTTCGCTTCGCACTTCGCGTCTACTCTGGCCGCACCCTTAGTGTTCATTAAGCACTTCCACAGTTATTAACTGCGAGGTTTCTAAGCCAAGTTACCATTTTTGCATTCCGATCCGAAAATTGCCTAAACCGGCACCGGGAATCGAACCCAGCCACCCTCAGCATGGTCTTGCTTTGTAGCCGAGCGTCTTACCGTACGGCTGAGGAGGGCCCTGCTGTTGATGATGCTGTATAGTTAAAAAAACGGCATATGTTCCTCAGCTTCCATATCCCAGCGTCAATTGGCTGCAGAGGAGCGACATCCAATTTTTTTTACTATGGATTTTGACAGGTTTGCCTGTTCGTTCTTTTTTGGGTGATAAATTTATCCCCCAGTGTCAAATTACCCCAATACTGATTTATTTTGCAATAGTATGTGCGTGAATTTTGAATGTTTACGCTTTTACAGGAGAATATAATGCAAAACGCCCATACCACCTAATAATACAACATGATACAATCATGAGAAAATAGAGAAAAATTTAACGAATTATCAATTAAAACAATTTTACACTTGATTCCATGCTTCAAACTTGAGAATGTTCAACTTATTTGCTCAATTATTTAGAATGCTAGTTGCCCAAGGTACTGTCTATGCCTTTGTTCGTTTTATATCATTTTCACCCTCGCAATTATTTATGTTGCATTTGCAGTGCACTCGTATTGGTGATTCAGAAAAGATGTGACAAAGATGGCGTAGCTTGTCATCCCCGTGATTGGCTGCCATTCAATCACATTTGAAATATATCATTCGTTTTATTTGAGTGTAATAATCACATTCTATGTAAGCATCACAATTTGCAGCGGACAATGGAGGGAGGAGTCGCCAAGTCCTTGGACATAGCCAATCATTCATTTATTCATTTATTTAGTTTACATCTAAACAGATAACACTGAATCAACAATTTGACGCCACAATACACGCACAGAGAAACAGACATCGCACTCAACATATGTTCCATCGTACACCTTTTTAACGGTTTATTTAACTTTTTGTAGTTGGTCAATCGGCTACCGATGGCGCCTTCATCGATTTTGCTTGTGTTTGACGTTTGCACACTACCGCCATCTGGTTGTCGCTTGGCCACTCACCGGGATTTTAGCATTGGGGGACAGTGTTTTCGTGACGATGATTTTGATTGCATTTTGTTCTAAGTGAGACGTCTGTTTCTCTGTGATACACGGTTCGAGGCCGCATCTCTCCATTCTCGAATGAGCTCCACGCTCGCCAAGTCGTTTTGTACCTGGACAGCCCACCTCATTCGCTGCGCTCCACACCGTGTCGTACCTACCGGATCGGAAGCGAACATCATTTTTGCAGGGTTGCTGTCCAGCATTCTTGACACATGTCCTACCTATCGTACCCTTCCGGCATTAGCTACCTTTTAGATACTGGGTTCGCCGTAGAGCTGGGCGAGCTCGTGGTTCATTCTTCGCTTCCACACACGGTCTTCTTGTACACCGCCAAAGATGGTCCTAAGCACCCGTCTCTCGAATACTCCGAGTGCTTGCAAGTCCTCCTCGAGCATTGTCCATGTTTCATGTCTGTAGAGGACAACCGATCTTATCAGCGTCTTGTACATGACACATTTGGTGCGGTGGCGAATCCTTTTTGACCGCAGATGATGCGCCTTCGTATTTCACGACTAACATTGTTATCAGCCGTTAGCAAGGATCCGAGGTAGACGAATTCCTCGACCACCTCGAAGGTATCCCCGTCTATCGTAACACTGCTTCCCAGGCGGGCTCCGTCGCGCACGGTTCCGCCCACAAGCATGTACTTTGTCTTTGACGCATTCACCACCAGTCCAATTTTTATTGCTTCGCGTTTCAGGCGGGTGTACAGCTCTGCCACCTTTGCAAATGGTCGGGGTTCAGCCAAAACACACCAAGCGCCAACGTAAAATTACCCATTTTTCTGCCCAAACTTTTGTTTAGCAGATTTAATTGATCACAAATCGTATCGTATATCCCTCAATCTAATAAATGAGGATATCCTACTGCAAATGTACGCTTGAATTGATATGAAACGATTTCCGTTGTCCTTGTACTAACAAAATATCACAAGTCAGTCAAAAAGCCGCTTGGTGCGTTTTGGCTGAACCCCGACCAAATGTTCGGCCGACAATGTCCATATCATCCGCGAAACAAAACAAAAATGACTGGATCTGTTGAAAAACGTACCCCGGCTGTTACACTCGGCTCTCCACATGACACCTTCTAGCGCAATGTTGAACAACAGGAACGAAAGTCCTTCACCTTGTCTTAGTCCTCGGCGCGATTCGAACGAACTGGAGTGTTCGCCCGAAATCTTCACACAGTTTTGCACACCATCCACCGTTGCTTTGATCAGTCTGGTAAGCTTCCCAGGGAAGCTGTTCTCGTCCATAATTTTTCATAGCTCTACGCGGTCTAAACTGTCGTATGCCGCCTTGAAATCAATGAACAGATGGTGCGTTGGGACCTGGTATTCAGGGCATTTTTAATGGATTTGCGGTAAAGCTCTGGTCCGTTGTCAAGTGGCCGTCAACGAAGCCAGCTTGATAACTTCCCACGAACTCATTCACTAATGATGACAGACGACGGAAGATGATCTGGGTTATCACTTTGTAGGCGGCATTAAGGATGGTGATCGTTCGAAAGTTCTTACACTCCAGCTTGTCGCCTTTCTTGTAGATGGGGCATACAACTCCTTCCTTCCACTCCTCCGGTGGCTGTTCAGTTTTCCAGATTCTGACTGTCAGTTTGTGCAGGCAAGTGTCCACTTTTTCCCTCAAGATGGGGGCTGGTTGGCTTCCATCGTCCGCTGAACTGACGTAGTCATCTCCTCCGCTGCCTTGACTTTCACTGCCTGTACTCTCAGCGCCATTCAAATGTTCCTCGTAGTGCTGCTTCCACCTTGCGTTCGTCCGTCAAGTTCCCATCCTTATCCCGGCACATTTCGGCTCGCGGCACAAAGCCTTTACGAGATGCGTTGAGCTTGTGATAGAACTTGCGTGTATCTTGAGAACGGCACAGCTATTCCATCTCCACGCACTCCGCTTCTTCCAGGCGGCGTTTCTTCTCCTGAAAAAGGCGGGTTTGCTGCCTCCGCTTCTGTATATAATGTTCCACGTTCTGCCGGGTAACTTGCTGTAGCGCGACCGCCCGCGCTGCGTCCTTCTCCTCCAGGATCTGCCTGCACTCTTCGTCGAACCAATTATTCCGTTGACTTTGTCCCATATATCCCTCGTTGTTCTCCGCTGCGTCGTTAATGGCTGCTTTGACTGTATTCTAGCAGGCCTCAAGAGGGGCCCCATCGAGCTCACCCTCCTCCGAGAACGGTCGAGATGCTGCGCATATGCAGTGGCGACATCAGGTTGCATCAGTCGCTCTAGGTCGTACTGCAGCGGCCGTCGGTACCAGACATTGTTGATGACGGATAGTTTTGGGGGGCAGTTCAACCATCACCAGATAGTGGTCAGAGTCAGTGGCGTAGCCAGGGGGGTGGTTTTGGGCATAAAACCCCCCCCAGAGACAAAATTTTCAGAAGAAATTTTTTTTTCGAAAAAAAAAAATGTTCGGAAAACCCCCCCCAGACCAATTTTCTGGCTACGCCACTGGTCAGAGTCGATGTTAGCACCACGATATGTCCTGACGTCGATAATGTCGGAGAAGTGCCGTCCATCAATTAGAACGTGGTCGATTTGTGATTATGTCTGCAGTGGTGATCTCCAGGTGTACCGATACGGCGAAATAAATTAGTCGTAGGCCGTTTGCGTTCGTCAGCCGGTGAGCGCTGAACTTTTCAATGGTTGATCTAAGCTCCTAAGCGTTCAAATCTCCTATGATGATTTTGACGTCGTGACTTGGGCAGCTGTCGTTCAAACGTTCCAGCTGCGCGTAGAATGCGTCCTCATCATTATCAGTGCTTTCGGAGTGTGGGTAGGCTGACCAGATCATCCCGGTGAAAAAACGGGACAAACGCACTTGCAAAACGGGACATGTCAAAAAACCTTGTGACAAAATTCAAGAGCTGTGGAAAATTGAAAAAATACTACGAATATTTCACTCTTCAAAACCTATTCAAAACGGGCGCGGACTAAAACTCCTTCCAGAAAACTACACATTTTTTGATGTTTTAAAAAAGATTATGGAGTTATGAAAAATCCATTCTTAAACATGCATTAAGGCAGTGTTTTCCAACCGGTGCACAGTGGTGCGTTTGGCTAAAATCGTGAACTTTTTATTTTACCACTTCAGGGTGTTATTTTTCGACATTGGCGTCTTTGGGAATAAATTTTAGAAAAATATGGCGCATCGAATGACGAAAAGTTGTAGTTCCAATTTTTGCCACAGGTGGCGCTGCAAAATGTAACTTCTTTAATAAACGATTTTTAAATATGGTGTCTTTGGCAAAGTTGTAGTGTAATTTATTATGAATTTTATTGCTGAAGACACCGAGTGTTCATCTATCGTCGTTTGTGAAATACGGGCGTTTTTTATGGACAGAACTTAAAAAACAGTATTTAATGATATTTTTGAAACTAACAGTTTCAGGTCAATACAATGTTCTACGAAAATGTATATATAAATAGAGCACTTTCTGGAAGATACCAGGGATGATTTTTGCAAACATGACTTGTTATCGGCGATTTAGGGTCGAAAATAGTGATATTTGAAGACTTCATATGCAACAGAGGGGCAAATTGGGGCAAGGAAATCCCCACAGGATTTAAAATATCTGGTCTGTAGTTTCATATGCATATAATTATGTCTGTCTCCACGTGTATCCAAACAAGTATTTCTAAATTTCATAAATCGAAATTTTCAACTGATATTTATATAATAATTGAAATTTCACCACACTGCATACCACGTTGTTGAATGTTAATGTAAAAAAAAGTGCAGCGTGAAGCTGGTTTTCTGTTCTCTTCATCCAATCATTTCACAAAATGCAAATCTGACGTCATACGCTCCTAGAGATGTCGTAAAATCCCGAATAATCGATTATTGAATCGATCCATCGTTGGGTAGTAATCGATTTAAAATTAATCGATTATCACAACGATGAATCGATTAATCGATTAATTTGCGACTTCTTAGAGATGTCGGTAATTCCCGATTAATCTATTAGTAACTCATCAATTATTCTCGATTCTTGTCGATTATTGAATCGATTAACCGTTGGTAAGTAATCGATTCAAAATAATTCGATTATCTCAACGATTAATCGATTAATTGAAATGTATGTATATGATAGCACCTGAATGCTGGCAGTTGGTGGGTAGAAAACCAGCTACTGCTTGGGATTCATTGTTAAGTGTATAATGTTAAGGTGTCAACTCATTCATTCTTTCGCTTAGCGTTATAGAGATGTCGCAGATTATTCGATTACTTCGATTAATCGATTCATCGTTGTGATAATCGATTAATTTTAAATCGATTATTACCCAGCGATGAATCGATTCAATAAGAATAAGTAATCGATTAGTTACTAATCGATTATTCGAGATTTTAAGACATCCCTACTAGCGTATGACGTCAGAATTGCATTGTGTGAAATGATTGGATGAAGAGAACAAAAAAATAGCTTCACGCTGCACTTCTTTTGACATTAACATTCAACAGCGTGGTATGCAGTGTGGTGAAATCTCAATTATTATATAAATATCAGTTGAAAATGTCGATTTATAAAATTTAGAAATACTTGTTTGGATACACGTGGAGACAGACATTATTATATGCATATGAAACTACAGACCAGATATTTTAAATCCTGTGGGGATTTCCTTGCCCCAATTTGCCCCTCTGTTGCATATGAAGTCTTCAAATACCACTATTTTCGACCCTAAATCGCCGATAACAAGTCATGTTTGCAAAAAACATCCTTGGTTTCTTCCAGAAAGTGGTCTATTATGATTATATATACATTTTTGTAGAACATTGTATTGACCTGAAACTGTTAGTTTCAAAAATATCTTTAAATACTGTTTTTTTAGGGTCTGTCCATAAAAAACGCCCGTATTTCAAAAACGATGATAGATGGACACTCGGTGTCTTCCGCAATAAAATTCATAATAAATTACACTACAACTTTGCCAAAGACACCATATTTAAAAATCGTTTATTAAAGAAGTTACATTTTGCAGCGCCACCTGTGGCAAAAATTGGAACTACAACTTTTCGTCATTCGATGCGCCATATTTTTCTAAAATTTATTCCCAAAGACACCGATGCCAAAAAATAACACCCTGAAGTAGTAAAATAAAAAGTTCACGATTTTAGCCAAACGCACCACTGTGCGGTGGTCCGCGACCCTAGGGGGCCGTGAGATCTTTGCAAAGCATTACATTGCACGACTTACCGTTATACCCTTGCCTGTTAGACCCTATCGCAACCATTTCAAAAAGTGCTGGAGACCGTTATCAGAATCGTGAACAACATCAAATTTGGAGCTCTTAACACACGTCTGTTCAAATGACTGTGCAAAATAAAATAAGGCAGATCACGAGGACCTTTTTCCAACATTGCCATACGAGACAGAGTAAATATTATTTGCTTGTTTATCTCAAAGAAGGTAGAAAAGTCTCGCTTACCTAGATCAGTTATTTTTGATCATTGCCTTCCCGACTAGAAGAGCATAAACTGATCACAATTTTGGCATATTGTTATGCTCAAAACTTATTTTGATAGAATTTTATTCTTAGTAGCTATATCTTTCAAATATTGTAAAAAGATTTTATCAAAATATGATTTGAAAATTGATTAACACTGAAATGCCCAAAAGTAGGCAATTTGAATAGATGTTGCTAAGTCTCCCAGCCGTAGATATCACAACGCTGATATAATTTGAAAAGGTTGCCTAATTAGTACTGGTCTTAGTTTTATGGTCTTGAAAAATAATTTCAGACAAAAACCAAAAATTACTGATTGTTGGTCACTATCTAGTAGAGTGGGGCGCAGTTGTATGGGAAAACGCAAACTTCGTCCGATCAAGTGAGATCAGGGTTTTTCTGAATCGTTTTGGGACCCCAATCAACTGTGCAAAATATGGGCTCGATTGATTGCGACCTCGCATGCCGCATCGCGTTTTAAATTTACATGGAGATTAGTATGGGAAAACGTAATTTTTTACATTTTTGCTCTTAGCGGTTTCAATTTATCATCAATCACGTGACTCAATACGTTAGCATATAGCCAGGAAGATGCCGAAAGACTTTGCTGAAGAAGGTACGCAGCTGGAAGGTCTACAAAAAATGTTATTACGTTTCGAAAAATGATTGTTTTAACCATATGCAAGAAAACAAAGTTTCTGCCAGCACTACCGGACAACCTGTAATTGTCAGAGGGCAAAACCCATTTTCCTTCTAGTCGGAATTTTTACTTTGTGAAATCATTCCGAATATCTCCCATTAGCTCCTAATTACTATAAAATCAATAATTTTGAAATCACACTCAGTTAAATTATTGCCCCACGTAGTTCGGCAGTGCTGGCAGAATAAATGATTTTTTGCATATGGTGTGAACACTCAATCTTCAAAGCGTTATAACTTTTTTCGTGGACGTTCCAGCAACGTGCCTTCTTCAGCAAAGTTTTTCGGCATCCTTTGGTTTATACTTTAACGTAATGTGCCACTTGGTTCACGATAAACTAAAACCTGTAGTAGTAGAAATGCAAAAATATACGTTCTCCCATACTAATTTCCATACAAACTTCAAACGCGATGCGGAAAGCGAGGAAGCGACCAATCGGTCCCAAATTCTGCACAGTTGTTCAGGACCCAGAATGGCTTCGAAAAACCATTGATTTGAAAAAATGACCATGACGCCCCACTCTACTATCTAGAGACCTGTAAAAAATTTCAACTGCACAATAAAAAATATATTTAGTATCTGTTTCTGTTATAAATTAATTATTTTTGCTTAGAGCTAGATCAAGAAGATGATTTATTAGTTTGCCATTTATTTTCGTTTACATTGCATATTTGAACATGTTGAGTGGTTCATCATCTTGTGAGTTATTCGGTGAAAAACACTTGAGCCAGTATTGGTGTTCCATACGATTCGTATTCCAAAGTTGCGAAACAAGTTTTGAAAATTCTAATACCGTGTGTGGGAACTGAAAATACACCAATTTGGCCGATTTACAATGCTGGTGTTGAGCGTCCTGTCCACGTCCAGCTCGTCCGATGATCAATGACTGAAAGAGGAAGAGTCATGGCTTGCTATGTGCTGATCAACAACCGTTGAAGAATTGTGCATAATGATATCGGTAACGGGTGAATGAATCCAAATTCATTCAACTGCTGACATGTTAAGGAGCACCCCGGCAAATACACGATGGAGGTATTTTACTCCAACCCCACACCGTGCAAACTCAAACTTCGGACGCTTAAGCACTTTCTGATATGCAGTTATCCTGTTTACCCAAATTTTCAATCACACCGTTTAAGTTAGCATTGTAATCACTAAGTATAGTATTCATCTTTGACCTACGTATTTAATATGTGCAAGATATTGCGAAGAATGTTTGCAATTTATGAAAATGTCCGGCTTCTGTTTGCTTCAAACCTCGGACATCGGCGGGATTGAATTCATATTTCGGACACAAAGATTCAAACTTCGGACACCTGATTACACAGTATCGGGAAAAATAATTGAAAACAATTCCCACTGCACCTGAGTCTGAGCTGTCTTTTAATCATTTCGTCGTTTTGTTTTAACATGTCTAATTAGAATGTAACTATACTAAAACAAGCAAAAATTATTATTCCTTCCGATTCAGCTTGACGAAACATTTCGATGAAATATTTCAGAAAATTTCCCATACGAATTGAAGCGTCCGAAGTTTGAGTGTGTCCGAAATTTGATTATCCACGGTACCGTTTGCTTCTACACTTTTACACAAAGCTTCAATGAATTTTTAACACATCCCCAGATAAGCAAAGAAAGAAAAATGTTGTTCATGATTTCAGCATAACATATTAAGGGGGCCGTAGGCCACTGGACTGATTGTCAAGGGGGTCGCGATACTGAAAAGGTTGAGAACCACTGCATTAAGGATTTTATTACTGACCAATATCAAAAACTTTTATTATTCTGAACAATTGAAAATAGCAAAAAATAGTCAAAGTAAAAGCTAATTTAGAGTTCGGCAAACGTGTCACAGGATTTGTCCCCATGCATTTTTAGAGGGGCGAGATTTAAGGGATTTGGGCACGGATAACAAATTTCCCGCCTCTTTGAAAATGCATGGGGGTCCAAATCCTGTGACACTTTGGCCAAACTGTAAACCAGTTCTAAAGGAAACCAGAAAAAAGTTCCCTTTTGTCATTAACTGTTAAAAACCTTAAGAAAGGTCGATCGATGGAAAATACCTACATAACGGCATAGATAGCATTCTCTTGAAAGCTACACTAATAACATAACATCTCACACATTTTTGATGGGTACCGTCCACTTTCTTTGAATTTGGGAATGGGCCTTTGATCATCAAACTGCACATTCTATCATTGATCGGCCACCACATCACCCGATCACACTATAGACATTGTATAGAGATTGTATAGATTCCATAGAAGATCTGAGGCGAAGGCTAGTGTAGCCAAACGAACTGTCTGTCAGTTAGTGTAGCCAAACAAGCATGACGTCACGATTGCAACCCAAGCAACAGAGCGAGTGACGTCAAACTCGCGTGGTACACTGTAAAAAAACACACAAAATCGAAATTACTCAACCGTGTCTCCGCTCGTCTATGGAACCTGTATAATGTCTATAGATCACACGCCTTTGCATATCGCCCATCACTATGAAAGCTGTTCCCAGCTCGTGCGTGTGTTGCCGCAGCTCTGGTAGATGGTATGATTAGCTTTAAACGTTGACCACCATTGACCCCTTCCAACAAACCCCCTGCAACGATACGATGCCGAATCCACGGTATTTGAGCACATCGGCGAGTATGCGTGTGCTCCCGATGAAGTTGAGAGATTTGCAGTTCCACGAACCGAGTTTTCAATCGCTAGTCCCTTTTCGTCACAGTGGTCTTCGTCGATGGTTCCGGTCCGTACTCTTGTTGTTGATTATTCGTTGCATGAGTTTTCTAAAGGCTGGCTTGCAGGGCCTGACACCAAACTCTCTAAATTTACGGAGGGCCATTTCTCCTTTTTTCCGGTGGACCATGGTTAACAGTTTCACTTGGCGTCCCTCGCTGGCACTCGGATGATGATATCCCCCCCCCCTAACATGGAGAACAGACGCTGTTGTAAGTCGCTCCTTGCTCCGGAGAGGAGCAAAACCCCCCTTCCCTGTCAACATACGACCATAAGACGAGTTTATACAATCCCATTGAATTCCACCACTTAATTGTATCTTGACAGATACGTATTATTATTATTTATTTATTCAGACTAAGGCCGAAGTGGCCTGTGCGGTATGTAAGAGTCTTCTCCATTCGGCTCGGTCCATGGCAACACGTCGCCAGCCACGCAGTCTACGGAGGGTCCGCAAGTCATCTTCCACCTGATCGATCCACCTTGCCCGCTGCGCACCTCGCCTTCTTGTGCCCGTCGGATCGTTGTCGAGAACCATTTTCACCGGGTTATTGTCCGACATTCTGGCTACGTGCCCGGCCCACCGCAGTCGTCCGATTTTCGCGGTGTGAACGATGGATGGTTCTCCCAACAGCTGATGCAACTCGTGGTTCATTCGCCTCCTCCATGTACCGTCCGCCATCTGCACCCCACCATAGATGGTACGCAGCACGTTCCTTTCGAAAACTCCGAGTGCGCGTTGGTCCTCCACGAGCATCGTCCAGGTCTCGTGTCCGTAGAGGACTACCGGTCTAATGAGCGTTTTGTAGATGGTCAGTTTGGTACGGCGGCGAATTCTATTCGATCGAAGCGTCTTGCGGAGTCCAAAGTATGCACGATTTCCAGCCACTATACGCCTCTGAATTTCTCTGCTGGTATCATTTTCGGCAGTCACCAGTGAGCCCAAGTACACAAATTCTTCTACCACCTCGATTTCATCACCACCGATGCCAACTCGCGGTGGGTGGCTCACATTGTCTTCTCTTGAACCTCTTCCTATCATGTACTTCGTCTTCGATGTGTTGATAACTAGTCCGATCCGCTTGGCTTCCCTCTTCAGTCTGATGTAGGCTACCTCCATCTTCTCAAAGTTACGTGCCATAATATCTATGTCGTCGGCGAAGCCAAATAGCTGGACGGACTTATTGAAAATTGTGCCACTCGTGTTAATCCCTGCTCTTCGTATTACCCCTTCCAAAGCGATGTTGAATAGCAGACACGAAAGACCATCACCTTGCCGTAACCCTCTGCGGGTTTCGAAGGGACTCGAGAATGCCCTGAAACTCGAACTGCGCACATCACCCGATCCATCGTCGCTTTGATCAACCGTGTCAGTTTATCCGGAAATCCGTGTTCGTGCATTAGCTGCCATAGCTGGTCCCGATCGATTGTATCATATGCGGCTTTGAAGTCGATGAATAGATGATGTGTGGGCACGTTGTATTCGCGGCACTTCTGCAGTACTTGGCGAATGGCGAACACCTGGTCCGTGGTGGAGCGTTCGCCCATAAAACCCGCCTGGTACTGCCCCACGAACTCCCTTGCAATTGGTTCTAGTCGACGGCATAAAATTTGGGAGAGTACCTTGTAGGCGGCGTTCAGCAATGTGATTGCGCGGTAGTTGCTACAATCCAGCTTATCGCCCTTTTTGTAGATGGGACACACGACACCTTCCATCCACTCCTGCGGCAAAACTTCCTCCTCCCAAATCTTGGTAATGACCCAGTGCAGCGCTCTAGCCAGTGCCTCACCACCGTGTTTAAATAGCTCTCCTGGTAGTTGGTCAACCCCAGGGGCTTTGTTGTTCTTCAGCCGGCCAATCTCCTCCTGGATTTCCTGGAGATCCGGAGCCGATCACCATACCGCCATCTTCGTCTGCCACATCGCCATTCAGGTGCTCTTCGTAGTGCTGCTGCCACCTTTGGATCACCTCACGCTCGTTCGTAAGAAGGTTCCCGTTTATGTCCTTACACATATCAGGCTGTGGCACGTGGCCCTTACGTGAACGGTTCAACTTTTCATAGAACTTTCGTGTGTTATTAACGCGGTACAGTTGCTCAGTCTCTTCACGGTCTCGATCTTCCTGCTGACGCTTTTCCTCCGAAAAATCGAGTTTTGTCTGTTCCGCGCCTGTTTATATCGTGCCTCGTTCGCCCTCGTGCGGTGTTGCAGCAATCTCGCCCATGCTGCATTCTTCTCTTCTACTAACTGCTCACATTCGCCGTCATACCAGTCGTTTCTCTGATCCGGGGGCACCGTGCCAAGTGCAGCGGTTGCGGTGCTACCAATGGCGGATCGAATATCTCTCCAGCCATCTTCAAGAGACGCTGCGCCTAGCTGCTCTTCCGTTGGGAGTGCCACTTCCAGCTGCTGCGCGTTTTCTTGGGCTAGCCTACCGTCTTGTAGCCGCCCAATATTAAGCCGCGGCGTCCGACTTCGACGCGTGTTGTACACCGTCGAGAGTTTTGAGCGCAGGCAAACTGCAACGAGGTAGTGGTCGGATTCAATATTCGCACTGCAGTAAGTACGGACGTTCGTGATGTAGGAGAAGAATTTACCGTCGATTAGAACGTGGTCGATTTGGTTTTCCGTTTCTTGGTTAGGTGATCTCCATGTGGCCTTGTGGATATTTTTGCGGGGAAAGAAGGTGCTTCGTACTACCATTCCGCGGGAGGCTGCGAAGTTTATGCATCGTTGGCCGTTGTCATTCGATACGGTGTGCAGACTATCCGGTCCGATGACCGGTCTATACATTTCCTCCCTTCCTACCTGTGCGTTCATGTCACCGATGACGATTTTGACGTCCCGCAGTGGGCAGATACAGATCGACAGATACGTATTACGACCATAGTTCCCATCGGGGTTGGTTACCCGATCTTCCCTATAAGGTTGCTCGTATCCCGACCAGCGCCACGAGGATGTAGGGATAGGAGTTGCTGGGTAAGAGGCTAAGGACCGCGAGATGGGGTCTATTTTATTCCTACAGGTACGCGAAGTACCAAAATACGATTTACCCAGCATTTGCCGTGCCATCCAATCATTCTCATACTCAATTAGGTATAATGTGGAAATTTACAGAAAATGTGACACTTACACCCCTTTGCATATGATCAACTCAACTGTAAGCAGTTGCTCTACAGGGGTCCAAGTACGGTTACCGTACTAATCAATTATCACAATCAATAATATCGATAACATTTTACTTAATCGATTGAAAACAGGTCCATAAATCAATCACTGAATCAAGTTCAAGAATGAGATAAAAATATGTTGAAGTTTTTTTTCCTGGATTATTTGCTGATGAATCGCAAAAAACTTTTGGTGTATTTCTAAAATAGGTAGTTACTTATATTCTTCCGAATCCGCCCAGAATTTGGTTTTATTCTTAATTTCCATAATTCGGCTGCTTGAAACAAACTGTCGCTAAACAACTGAACAAGCTGATTGTTGAAAACCCATTTTTATGTTTGGTAAGCAGGTTAGTAGCCGCTCAGGGTACTAAAAAAATTACTGTTTTTGGAACACGGATAGTCGGAGCCGCAGCGTGGTCTCTCAGCGCCCTTGGCGGAACCTACATTGGGCGCCCCTTACTTACTAAGGAAAGTAAAATGTTCAGTATTTTATATTTAAAGAATGACCTTTGGGCCAATGAAATCTGATTCTGCAGTAAGATGGTCGATGGCCAGAATCGTTGTCGGACCTAGTCGAATCAAGAACATCCCTAGAATGGAATGGTTGGTAACGACAAAACACCAATTCGGATTAAGACAAATTCTACCATAAAGAATAAAGTAGATGTCGGTGATTTGGAGGAACTTCTGCACATAATTCAACTCTAAAGTGGGACTTTGAAGTCGATTTGTTATCTATTAATCTTCCAAATTGTTATATTTCTCATAGCGCAAATCTTGATTTTGGCGCCCTTGGCGGGGGCCAACTTGACGAACCCCACGCTGCGGCGCTGCGGATAGTGTTCCGATTTGCCCGGGAGTGACTTGCAAGTTTTTTCTTCTGATTCTTCGATGATTTAACATTTGTAATTTTGTTAATTTTATGTCTGCTTATTTTCATGTTCAATTGCCGTTGTTTTTGGTTATGAAATAAAATAAAATCAGGCATTGATGAGGGCTTTAATGGAATTCTTTTAGAAAAATCTATCTCAGCTTTTGTCAGACAGAAAAAAGAAGATAAAATACATAAAATGTGAAATGACTGTAGATTTAGATCAAACAAATAAAATAACTTAACGGCACTGGACTAACCTCAGATTTCTTAAGTACACCATATGATATTAGTATTATTGATGAGATGGACTATCAACAGTATTATGATTAAATGAAATGTTATATTCCGTAATAGTTAAGAACATTGATATATTTATTGTGCATGCGTATTACTATCTTATATAAAAAATGTTATTCTTACTAGAGTTTACAAAATTAGCTTTACATAGTAGTCGCATCCGAACGGGCGTGGACGTGTATGAGAGACCCGTAGAATGCCGTTTTGTACAGAACAATAAAAGGACAATTATGAATCTGTCGACATCTCTGTCTCCTAATCACTTGCTTCGAAATCGGTCCCTTATCAGCCGTACCAGATCGATCAGGAACCGCACGACCACCGCACTGTTGAGGCCATGGAAGAGCGCAACACGCTGCACGTGGTAGATCACTAATCCAACCTGGACAGCTCCCAGTCGGATCCGAGAGGGTAGTCGCAGTAAGTTGGCCAGTCCAACGGTGCACCGAATGTTGAAAGCCTTCAGCTCGGCCCGGGCCGATGGACTTCCGAGGATGGCGTCCCGAGTGAACAGAATTGCCAAACCGGCGGCCACCCGAGTGGACAGTTCCAAAGCTAGTCGTTCCGTATCACAGGTCATTGCGTACTGAAGTGGTGGTGGGTGTTCTTTGCTTGCGGTTTAGCGCTGTCTGAGCTTATCTTAGCTGCGGCGCCCGGCAGTCGGCTGGCGCAGCGATTGGTCAGCCGGTGTGCGATGACGGCTTACGGGTGCGGGTGGTACCCAAATTGGATTATAAGGTGTGTGACTTGCGGGTCGATAAATCTGCGCGCTTTGGCAGATTAGATATATGCGATTCAAAACAGATTGGCAGCAGCAGTCACGGCGTGTGCGGGTACCGGGGATCTATGAGATTTGGATGATGGAGTCGGTGCAAGAGAAACGGGTGTACAAAAATGTTTGTGGTTTGTTTGGCTTGTGAATGACGAACGAAGCCATCACACGCGTATCAAGAAATGTATATGAATAGAAAGGAATCGTTTTACTCGATTTCATAAATTCATGCAAGATTGTAGTCGGCAATTTAATGGCGTCTATAGCTGTGCCAAACAAATAGAGAATATGTCTACTTTGGTAGATTTTATTTTATTATTTACAAAACTTTTGTAAAAGGAACTGAACTACTACTAGCGGAGTTAAGCTGGGGCACGATGGGGCACGTGACCTATCAAATCGAATATTTTCCCTAAATACGCCTAAATTGTTCTGGAGAAAAAAAAACCAGAATAATCTACCTAGCGGTGATGGTGCCTTTCCCGTGTATTATAAAATGTTAAAAGAAAAGCACATAAAGCCTGTCCACGTTAAATCTCGGACACCTATCTTTCAATGCAAATTAAAAAAAAAATCTCATGTCACTGACATGATCCATTTTCATAACAGATAAATCTCTACACTTCATGTGATGCTTTCAGAATGTTTTAGCTCTCGTCCAAATTCATGAAATGGCGGTAAATCACATGGACATTATCTAAGTGTCCGAAATTTAACGTGGACAGGCTTTAAGAGTGGTCAAAATTGTACTTTAGGGAGATATATTTCGTTATTTCCGTCAATTCACATTTATTTGCGTTCATTTGAATGCATTGCAACAGTTTTTGAAAACAAAAATCGATTTTTTCTCCAAGGAGGGACCCTTGGGAAAAATGGGGAAAAAACAATTTATTTTGAGCTTTTTAGTGAAATGTCTTATTGTATTCACTTGTCATAAGACGAGTTTGTACCATCCCATTTAATTCGATCACTTGATTGTACCTTGTTGACAGATACGTATTTCGACTTTACTGTTGAGGTTTTGTATACAAACACACATACATACATACATACACACATACAGACATCATCTCAATTCGTCGTGTTGAGTCGATTGGTATATAACACTATGGGTCTCCGAGGCTTCTATCAAATGTTCGGTTTTGGAGTGATCCTATAGCCTTTACGTATATTTAGTATACGCGAAAGGCAAAAACGGATTTTCCTCCTATTTTTACTGTTTACTAATGATTTCTTGTGGCCAGAATGTGTGTCTTGTGTGTCAGGAGTTCCCAGATAATTCCAGGTTTCTCCAGGTAGCAGACACCCTACAGAGGCGCATCCATGTTCCGAGTTGAGCGTATAGGACAAATATAGGATATGCCATAAATTAAATAGAATAAACATTAAGCGATTTGCACAAATTTGTAGGTGTTAGTGGGGTTACAAGCTTAGACTGTTGTATATGAGAGCAGCATCTCTTCCATCCGTTACCAAGTTACCACTCTCCAACAGTCGAGATTTGTCCTGGTCACATGTTTTAGGAAAAAGGATGGACACATATTTAAGAAATGTGCAGAGAACTCTACGAACTCTCATAGCTGGCTGAACCTTCAGAAAATAATTATGTCATGTCCATCAAACTATTTCAAGCTTTTTGTGGAATGTATCAACTTGTCATAAGACGAGTTTGTACAATTCCTTTAATTTCACTACTTTATTGTACCTTTGACAGATACGCATTTTGCCCTCAACAGTTAGGCTCGTCTTCAGCGTCTCGTACTTGACTCGAGTCGAGTCAACTAACTAAAACTAATAAATGATTGAAATTTTAATGTCATTTATTAGTAGAAGTTACAGAAGCTAGCGCTTTAACTTCGTTTTTAGTGGAATTAAAACAACGATTTGTTCGGCAGAGTTGTAGAAAAACCATTGGCGTAACTAACGAAAAATTCTAGGGGGGGGGGCTAACTTTTTTTTGACTTTCCTATTTTTACAGTCATAACACAGAAAGTTTAGCATTTTCGCTCAACCCTACTAATGTACTTATTTATATTGTTCACAAGTTGGCGTACTCCAGATATCCATGGACTTAAAAATTTCAAATGATGGCCCAACCCTGACGTAAATAATTTAGAAATCTCAAAAAAATTAGATTTCAAAAGCTTTGATAGGTTCAGAAAACCATAGGGTGCCATAGGTGTTGCGTTCGCCGTATCGACACTGATATTTAAAAGCGAGCTTTCAACCGGTGATCTGACCACATCAAACTAACCTTACTTTCCTGTTAGAATAAATTCTTGGATGATTTTTGAAAATTCAATTCTACATCCCAATACAACTTATTTGTCAATAATTTCCAATTCAGTTAACAAATCAACTTATAAGAACAAATTGAAAGCATATTTCTAGATTACTTTGAGAATAGGTCGTATGTGCAAAAGAGAGATTCTCTTTGATCACGCTCTCTTTCGCTAATATATCGGCTAGTTTTGCATGTTTTGCTACATTTCCACTTCAGCATGATAGACAAAGCTATTGTCTTTGTATACCTGCCAAGAAATTCGAAGTAAACTGTTGTATAGTTTCGTAATAATCGAAAGCGAATAGATCCAAAGAGAGACTCTCTTTTGCACATACGACCTATTTTCAAAGTTTCTTCTTCTTCTTCTTCTAGGCATTACATCCCCACACTGGGACAGAGCCGCCTCGCAGCTTAGTGTTCATTAAGCGCTTCCACAGTTATTAACTGCGAGGTTTCTAAGCCAGGTTACCATTTTTGCATTCGTATATCATGAGGCTAGCACGATGATACTTTAATGCCCAGGGAGGTCGAGACAATTTCCAATCCGAAAATTGCCTAGACCGGCACCGGGAATCGAACCCAGCCACCCTCAGCATGGTCTTGCTTTGAAGCCGCGCGTCTTACCGCACGGCTAAGGAGGGCCCCATTTTCAAAGCTAGATTTTCGAATTAACTGTCTGAGAAAATTATTGCACGAGTTTTCATCTAAGTTCGTTTTTTCACGCCTACTGGGACCTTTTCACTTGTTGCGGCCTAGGATGTTGCGGCTACAATAGGAGCTTAGATAAGCAAAAAAAGTCTGTGAAGGTTTTAAAATCCATCCGAAAAAATTCCAAGTTCTTTGTTATTTAACTTTTACTTACCTCTCATTGAAATAAAAGAGTTTTATTCCAATCTTAAGAAGCCTAGCGTGAAAATTGAAATCTCACGATGAATATTACGATAAATAAAGGTCGTTTTAGATTCTTTACCTATTATACTAATGACACACTGATGGTATTCGTACCATGGTACAAGTTGTACCACTAGTGTGTCACCTTGTACCATGCTGGTACAACGTGGAAAACCATGGTACAATATGTACTAGGGTATATAACCGTGGTACTTGTACCACCAGTGTGTCTTTAGTATTAGTGTAGCGTCCAAGGGTAGCTCTTGAGAAAAATTTAAATATTTTATGTATTGTTTTTCTAAAGTCTTAAGGACTTCTATTTCCAATGAAAAACGCGAACAGATGTCATCGTTTGCCATTTTACTCGCTGGTCGGTATTAAATGTTGACGCACTAGTGCTTTATATGCGAAATGGCCAATCAAATTACCACAAAACAAGTTCAGATCGATAAAGCATAATAATTTGATCTCCTCCAAAACAAGCAAAGCATAATTCGGCATCAACATTTCAAAAGGGCGAAACGCAATCCAACGCCACTGATGGAAGCAGCGAATCCTTTTCTTTCAATCAATGGTGCTGGATGTTGTGGGTGGGCTCAAATTAGGCCACCAGCGACGTGAGAAGCTTTTGTTTACAAAAGCAGTTTCGCCCTTTTGAAATGTTGGTGCCGAATTGTAAAAATTTGCTTAATTTTTGACATCCTTTGCGCCAGTTGTCGCACTAGTGGTCCCTATTTGGCCAATCCCATAAGAAATCAATGGGATTTGCCAAATAAGGAACCAAAATTAACTGGTGCATGTGTTCCTATTATGGATTAATCAATTTTGAGGATTATAACAAATTTTATTGTGGTTTTCACTGCTTTGGGACAGTTCGTCGAATGACATTTAGTCGAAAGTACATTTGGTCGAAGGGACATTTAGTCGAATGGACATTTAGTCGAATGGACATTTAGTCGAATGGAAATTTAGTCAAATGGACATTTAGTCGAATGGACATTTAGTCGAAATGACATTTAGTCGAACGGACATTTAGTCGAGAGGACATTTAGTCGAATGCAAAATTTAGTCGAATGTTGAAAGTGTTTAGTCGGTAATAGGTAATAAGTTAAATGGATAATTCGTCAATAGATTTTTGGTTGAATTTGAATAAACAATCCACAAGATTCATGGATAAACTGATAAGAGCAATTCAGTCGACGTGAGAAAGTTCAGCGGAAGTGCGGAAGAGCGAAAAAAACGAATATGTATGTCAATGAGGATTTTTCACCTGGGCTAAAGAAACTTATGGAGACTCTGGTGTATTATAGAAAAATTGAAAACCTACAGAAATAGCAAAATATTAGGTACTGATGGTGAAATACCCTCTATTTTTTCGGCACATTATCAAAAACCAATGATATCAATGTCACTTCTTCATCGTAGTCGGCTTTGGAGCATTTCGTTGATTGACAGCTAGTCTAATGACATTTGGTCAAATGACATTTCGTCGAAAGGACGTTTAGTCGAAAGGACATTTGGTCGAATGAAAATGGTTTTCTTATTCTTTTCATTGAAACTCTTTCTTTCACTCAATATTTATACAATAATTAGTTCAGAATGAAATTGTCTTCCAACCATAATTCGTTTATTATTGGCCGAAAATTTAATTCCGACCAAATGGTCATATGAATTTCTGGTGAAATAGTGAATGAATTTCTTTTGACCAGGTGGTATAGACTCATCGTAGTCGGTTACAGGGGTTCGCCAAAGTCAATATCCGGTCGGAAATATTCTCGAGATATTCACCGTTTTCGTATTAGTTATTGTTTTTATGGACCCATCATTCATTGGACAATATTGAAGCAAAATTTATGTGACTTTTAGAAAACCCGAATAAATCATTTATTTTTTTATTGTTATTGACTAAAGTTCTTTTCTTTCAAATAGCCATTCGTTACACATTGACATACACTACACTACACATACACTATTATGTACTTGACGATGATGTGAACATAGTTTTGAGTCATTTTATTCGGATGGATCTTACCTTTACAGTCAATACAAGTTTAGCATGTTGTCGATTTTTAATTTTGTTAAATCTTGTGACATTTATTTTACTCCTTCATCATGTTGAGCACAACGTTTTTTTTGCAAAAGTTTATCAAAATCTGGAATGAGACTTTTATGCGAATAAATAACAAAAGGGACAACACAAGTTGTAATAGCGGCTAGCTCAGGGCTACTCTTACCTCTGGTCGGCATCATACGTTCTCGGGAAAACTCACAACTAGACCAGCGTGTCGTATCTGAAGGCTATTTTTTTTCTCAGTCGAAACGTAATCGGATGAAACGATCATCCTTAGACAACGCGTAGCGCGCACCTCAAAACTCGTCAATCAACTGAAGACCATTTTTTTTTCATTCGTCAGCCAACGACGCATACGCTGTCCAAAACCGCACCCATACAAATATACAAGTATCATTCACGCAATCCACCATTGAAGCTACACTGTGACAACGGAAATTACTCACACGTACACAATAACATCCTACAGATCTCCGCAAAATGAAAGCACGGAAATGTGTTTGGACGAAGAGCTTTATAGGGTGATTTCAATAATCACTTTCATTAATAAACTAATAAAATTAATATTGTATTGAATGTAAACTATAATCACTACATCCTTTCTCATCTCTACTCTTTTTTTACCATGCCTCATGTGTTCATGAAACAAAATTCAAAATTTTAACATACTTAAACCTTAAAATTTAAAAATCACCTAAGCAAACGCAATCTCTAAAACAATATGCATCTAAATCCAGCAACTTCATATATTTCAGAAACTTATTACAAATATTTAAAGAAAGCACACAAATGAAAAAATATAGCTTCACGTTCCATCTGGAACTTGGCCTGTTTTTCAACTTACAAAATTTATCTCCAATTTCAATATCTGTATATTGAAGTATCAGAATTCAATCCAGCTTTCCACGCTCGGTAATGGCGGCTTGTCGGTGTGCAAAAATCAATCGGTCACTGTACTGTTTGACACTAGCTGGAGGAAAACTCACTGCCGAAAAGGCCTTTTTTCCCTTCCCCTCACCCACGAACGCCAGTCGGCTTTCCTCCAGCTAGTGTCAAACAGTACAGTGACCAATTGATTTTTACCCACCGATAAGCCGCCATTACCGAGCGTGGAAAGCTGGATATTTAATTAAAAAATCTAAAACTAGAGCTAGAATTTAATTATTTAAATTTTATGCAACATTTAATTTAATAACCATAATGAAAAGATAAAAATATGCAGGTGTCCAACTTCAACTTCGATTATAGGTAGCATCGAAGTCCAATAACTAAATTCATTCAATAACCATCTACATCAAATCCCATCCTAAATTTAATAACCAAACTTTAAACAGTATCGTATCTCATTATTTCAATAAAATATCCAAGTCCGATACTGAATTCAATCGAAGATCAATATCAAAAACCGTAATAATTATCTAAATTGTATTTCTACAACAAAATCCAAATGCTAGTTAAGTATTTAAGTCCAAAATTCGAAACAGTATTCGAACTAATTTTCTCTATCCAACACTGAAGTACACAATCTTTATTTAATGACTCAAACTCATTGTCTAATTAAAAGTTAGAAATAGTCTCCGAACTCATTAATTCTAACTGATAATAATACAACATGTACTGTTTATGATGCAGTTAGATTGTCGATTCAGTAACTATGACCAAGTTTGTAAGTATAACTTTATTTATCATTATATGCTATTTTTGGGATGATTCGAACATAGTTTAGAACTATGCGGGAGCTCAATAATCAAATCCTGGATTCATTTCGAATTCAATATCGAAATCCGAATTCCGAATCTTATATTCAACATTTAAATACAAAATTCCAATTAAATATCCACGTCAAAATTCGAACAATTCGAATTCATTCTCTCTACCCCATATCTAAATCCAATCCAAATTCAATGTCGGAAACCGAACTCATCTCCAAATTCTAATACAATATTGAAATTCAATATCCAATTCAAAATAGTATCCGAACTGATTATTTCAATCAAATATCCAAGTCCGATATCTGGCTACAATCCGAATTTAAAATCCAAGTCCAAAATCCGAAACAGTATTCAAACTCATTTAGTCTATTCAATATCAATATCAATTCAATAATTAAACCTCACTCAAATTCAATATCCAAATTTCGAAATATTGTCCGAACTCATTATTGCAATTTAAAATCAGAATTCATTATATGGATCTAATATTCAACATTCAAATACATAATTGTTCGACTCAAGTGGGCTTTTCCCTGCTCCAAAAAAATAAATAATGAAAATTCAATACCCAAGTTCAAATTTCGAAAATGTTCGATCTTATTATTTTCATCTAATATCGTAGTTCAATTTTTAAATTCAATAATCAAAATAAATATTCAAATAAAATTCAAAAAAAAAGTATCCTAGCAATATCTAAGTCCGATATCTGAATGCAATCCGAATTCATTATGCGAGTTTAATATTCAAAATTCACAATCATTCAAATTAAATCTCCAAGGGAAAAACTCAAAACAGTATCCGAACTTGCTATATCAACCCAAAATTGCAAAATCCAATTTCCAAATTCAATTCAAACTTAACATCGGAATCCGTATAAACTATCTGAATCTAATATCCAACTTTAGATGAAATATATAAACTCAATATCCAATATCAACTTAAGTCTGAAACTCGAAACAGTATCCAAATTCACTTTCTCCATCCAACATCGAAGTCCAACATCTAAATTCATTGACCAACTCCAATATCAAAATCCAATTTAAATTTAATATCCACATCAAAACTCGAAATAGTATCCGAACTCATTACCTTAATCCAACAACCTATCCAGCTTTCCACGCTCGGTAATGGCGGCTTGTCGGTGTGCAAAAATCAATCGGTCACTGTACTGTTTGACACTAGCTGGAGGAAAACTCACTGCCGAAAAGGCCTTTTTTCCCTTCCCCTCACCCACGAACGCCAGTCGGCTTTCCTCCAGCTAGTGTCAAACAGTACAGTGACCAATTGATTTTTACCCACCGATAAGCCGCCATTACCGAGCGTGGAAAGCTGGATAGTCCGACATGAACTCATGCCAAATTCAATACTGAAATCCGAATGCACCATCTGACTCTAACATCCAAACCTTAAATAAAAGCCCAATCGAATACTCATATCCAAAGTCCATAGCAGCATGCGAACTCATTATCTCAGTACAATATCGATGCTTAATACCAAAATTAAACAACCAAATATAACACCACTATATAGACCACTACAATCTAATCAAATATTTAAACAAATCCACCTAGAATCCAACATCTAAATCCAATATATCTTTTATTCAAACATTCTATACAATTCAACCAATTCAACAGATCGAAGATTTTAATCCAACAAACAATTTTTTTTTTATCCAAATCTAATGTCTTATTCCAGTATTCAAATCTAATAAAGACACACAAATATAATATTAAAATTCAAAACTTTTAAAACTCCAATTGAATACAAAACAGCATATTTTTTAATGCAATATATTACCAATATATTATTATCCTTATTTACTTTTCATTCTTAATGTCCAATTCCAATTTATCAAATTATATCAAAATTCAATCTAATTTCAATCAAAATACAATTCATATAATTTATTCTTTCGTTTTGTAAACCGATGCAGCGATATTCCATGAAATCTATTCCAAAAGCTTGCCAGGCTGAGGATATAGAAATCATAGCTGTAATATTAAGTATTCCTTACAAATTCGATTACATGAGCTTGCCAGGCTCATCGATTTGTGATAACTTGTCAAATTCTATTTCTATATATTTATTGTAGCAAATTGTAGCCCATTCGTTCAATCTTAGCCGTTAACTTTTATTGCACTTGCAAATTATCTTTTCTTATAGCCCAGGAACCCACTCGTCCTGTGCTCTCTAATTGTAGTAGCCCACTCGCTCTACACAATTCATTGCTTATTCTCGGAGTAGTAGCCCACTCGCTCTACTCTCAGTCAAACGTGTTTGACTCTTTTTTGCCTTTCTCGTATATTAAGTTTTTTTTTTTCATTTGCTGTATTATTTTCATTATTATTGTGATTGCGCAGGAACCCACTCGTCCTGCGCTATCTGTATGTAGTAGCCCACTCGCTCTACATTTGTTTTTTTTTTTGGAGTAGTAGCCCACCCGCTCTACTCTCTGCCAAACGTGTTTGACATTTTGTCTCTGCATTTGCAATTATTTCAATATTTCATGGTGCAGGAACCCACTCGTCCAACACCTTTTTTCATACTAGCCAACTCGCTCTACTCATCTTTTATTCAGCCTGCTATGAAAATCTTACCATTCATGGAATCCATTTATACCGAACACAAAACCGAGCAAAAAAGAGGTTCTTTTTTATCTACCGACCGCGTCATGTCGTATCTGAAGGCTTTTTTTTTCTCAGCCGAAACGTAATCGGATGGAACGATCATCCTTAGACAACGCGTAGCGCGCACCTCAAAACTCGTCAATCAACTGAAGACCAATTTTTTTTTCATTCGTCAGCCAACGACGCATACGCTGTCCAAAACCGCACCCATACAAATATACAAGTATCATTCACGCAATCCACCATTGAAGCTACAGTGTGACAACGGAAATTACTCACACGTACACAATAACATCCTACAGATCTCCGCAAAATGAAAGCACGGAAATGTGTTTGGACGAAGAGCTTTATAGGGTGATTTCAATAATCACTTTCATTAATAAACTAATAAAATTAATATTGTATTGAATGTAAACTACACTAATAAAAATCCACACATTTTTATTGGCAAAAATCTAAAGAAATTTACAAATAAATTTTATGTGTGCGTTAATAACCACCCGCTATGGGAAAATCCACATAAAGGTTATTAGTTAATAAGGGTTATGTGTGATTCCACATATGTGCTATGCGAATTCACATAGCCGTTATGTGGGAAATGCTATAGTCAAAATTTATGTGTGCCACACATAATGGATATGATTGGATTTTTGTCAGTGTATAATCACTGATTATAGTTTACATTCAATACACAGCGGACGTAAGCAACCAACAGAAGAGGACGGAACAAGCATGCACCTAAGACTCAGTGTAAAAAGAACAATACAATTACAAATTCGCCGCGGCTTAATATCGGGCGGCTACGAGACGGTAGACTAGCCCAAGAATACGCGCAGCAGCTGGAAGTGGCACTCCCAACGGAAGAGCAGCTAGGCGCAGCGTCTCTTGAAGATGGCTGGAGAGATATTCGATCCGCCATTGGTAGCACCGCAACCGCTGCACTTGGCACGGTGCCCCGGATCAGAGAAACGACTGGTATGACGGCGAATGTGAGCAGTTAGTGGAAGAGAAGAATGCAGCATGGGCGAGATTGCTGCAACACCGCACGAGGGCGAACGAGGCACGATATAAACAGGCGCGGAACAGACAAAACTCGATTTTCCGGAGGAAAAAGCGCCAGCAGGAAGATCGAGACCGTGAAGAAACGGAGCAACTGTACCGCGCTAATAACACACGAAAGCTCTATGAGAAGTTAAACCGTTCACGTAAGGGCCACGTGCCACAGCCTGATATGTGTAAGGACATAAACGGGAACCTTCTTACGAACGAGCGTGAGGTGATCCAAAGGTGGCGGCAGCACTACGAAGAACACCTGAATGGCGATGTGGCAGACGAAGATGGCGGTATGGTGATGGACCTGGGAGAACGCGCGCAGGACATAATCTTCCCGGCTCCGGATCTCCAGGAAATCCAGGAGGAGATTGGCCGGCTGAAGAACAACAAAGCCCTGGGGTTGACCAACTACCAGGAGAGCTATTTAAACACGGTGGTGAGGCACTGGCTAGAGCGCTGCACTGGGTCATTACCAAGATTTGGGAGGAGGAAGTTTTGCCGCAGGAGTGGATGGAAGGTGTCGTGTGTCCCATCTACAAAAAGGGCGATAAGCTGGATTGTAGCAACTACCGCGCAATCACATTGCTGAACGCCGCCTACAAGGTACTCTCCCAAATTTTATGCCGTCGACTAGCACCAACTGCAAGGGAGTTCGTGGGGCAGTACCAGGCGGGTTTTATGGGCGAACGCTCCACCACGGACCAGGTGTTCGCCATTCGCCAAGTACTGCAGAAATGCCGCGAATACAACGTGCCCACACATCATCTATTCATCGACTTCAAAGCCGCATATGATACAATCGATCGGGACCAGCTATGGCAGCTAATGCACGAACACGGTTTTCCGGATAAACTGATACGGTTGATCAAGGCGACGATGGATCGGGTGATGTGCGTAGGGGCATTCTCGAGTCCCTTCGAAACCCGCAGAGGGTTACGGCAAGGTGATGGTCTTTCGTGTTTGCTATTCAACGTCGCTTTGGAAGGGGTAATACGAAGAGCAGGGATTAACACGAGTGGTACAATTTTCAATGAGTCCGTCCAGCTATTTGGCTTCGCCAACGACATAGATATTATGGCACGTAACTTTGAGAAGATGGAGGAATCCTACATCAGACTGAAGAGAAAAGCTAAGCGGATCGGACTAGTCATCAACACGTCGAAGACGAAGTACATGATAGGAAGAGGTTCAAGAGAAGACAATGTGAGCCACCCACCGCGAGTTTGCATCGGTGGTGACGAAATCGAGGTGGTAGAAGAATTTGTGTACTTGGGCTCACTGGTGACTGCCGAAAATGACACCAGCAGAGAAATTCGGAGACGCATAGTGGCTGGAAATCGTACGTACTTTGGACTCCGCAAGACGCTCCATCGAATAGAGTTCGCCGCCGTACCCAACTGACAATCTACAAAACGCTCATTAGACCGGTAGTCCTCTACGGACACGAGACCTGGACGATGCTCGTGGAGGACCAACGCGCACTTGGAGTTTTCGAAAGGAAAGTGCTGCGTACCATCTATGGTGGGGTGCAGATGGCGGACGGTACGCGGAGGAGGCGAATGAACCACGAATTGCATCAGCTGTTGGGAGAACCATCCATCGTTCACACCGTGAAAATCGGACGACTGCGATGGGCCGGGCACGTAGCCAGAATGTCGGACAGTAACCCGGTGAAAATGGTTCTCGACAACGATCCGACGGGCACAAGAAGGCGAGGTGCGCAGCGGGTAAGATGGATCGATCAGGTGGAAGATGACTTGCGGACCCTCCGTAGACTGCGTGGTTGGCGACGTGTAGCCATGGACCGAGCCGAATGGAGGAGACTCTTATATACCGCACAGGCCACTTCGGCCTTAGTCTGAATAAATAATAATAATACAATTACAAATTCAGTTGATAGTTTTTTTATTTGTGTTTTTTTATTTATGGAAGGAATTGGCATGGGGTGGGTAGGTTGGGAGTAAAAGGGGAACGTTGCGGCCGTTCTGCATACGGTGGGGCCCTTCACATGCATGGGAGAGAGAGCTTTCACCGAAACATACCTTTCGTGCTGTCAGAGAGGAGGTGGGCGTAGTCGATACCGGTCATGGTTGAGGATGACTGCGGAGGTCGTATCGTCGATCTCAGGATGGGCCGACCGCCGTCGATGCGATTTCCCAGGGTAACACATACAAAGTGAAATTATAGACACTTCCGAAGGAAGGGTCAAAATGTGTGTTGATACTCTCTATTCCGGAAAATTCTTAACTAGCGAGATCCGGACTAACGAGTCGTCAGATTATCGAGAGCCGGATGATCGAGGGCATGCTGTAGTACCTGTATGAACTCGTCTTATGACATGTGAAAGCATTCCTAAAGCTCAAAATAATTTTCTTATCCAAATAATATTTATTCATTTTCATAAATCCATTTATTTTCATTTAATAAAGTATAGGGTGAAACATTAGTTTCCAATATTATTAGGATGAAGTATGAAGTGTTCCACAAACAACACTATTATAAATCCATTTAAGATTTTCCGTACAATATGCGAAATCTGAGGCCCATGCGGCCATGCATATTAGAGTATTGTAAGCGGACACAATGACCAGAGCCATGTTTTAAAGATTAGATGCCATATGAACGGCAGTGTTTGAAGGATCAGTCTCAACACACTGATGCTCTTGGTACTTATTGTAAGCAAACCTCGCCAATCGGTATCCATCGTAGACCGCCCACGCGGTGAACAGACCAGGAATCAAACCTGATATAATATAATTATTGGCGTGTACTCCAGCGGAAACGGCACCTGCCCTCATCGCATTAGGCAAGCCCAGCTTGTTGAAAAGCCAAAGAGAGTTACGGATGCATGATGCCCGTACAAGTTTGCTTCCAACATTGCTCGCTGCAGACGTCACCATCATGTTCATCGTAGCAGCTGACCCTATTGCGGCTGTAGTGAAACCAAGCGCTGCTCCTTTCATTGGGATGGAAGGTGCATTGTCTTTGACTGCATTGTAAGCCTTTTTGGTGACGTCAATGATAGGAGCAGAATGCTGCATTACGTTTGTTTCACGAACGACATATTTGACGGCGTCCTCTGATTTATGATACGCTTTTTTGACCAATCCAAAGGATCCACTCGCCAGATTGTTGAAATATTGCAATTGACTCGTCTCGTTTGTCGCAGTTTTGAACTCTGATTTTTCACTTGCTTGTGACATGACGCTCTGGATCTGAAATGCAATTAAGTAATAAGTAGGACGAAATAGAAGTTTGTTAAATAACATATTACTTTTGATTTATGCGTTTATGACTAGGTGTTATAAGTGGACTTACTTTTTTCGATGGGTTTCAAGTTAAATATTGCGAGAAAATGGAGAAAATATAGATTTATTTATTTATTTATGGTGTACATCAAGGTTGACAGCCGGTCGACTGTGCGATAGGCCTTTTCATGTGACACTGCAGAGCAGGGATGCCAGATTTGAAGACATGTCTTCAATTTGAAGACATTTGAATCTCTGTGAAGACATTTATTTCATGAAGACATTTTGAAGACTTTTCAAAATATTTGAAGACTTATCTTCCTATTTAAAGGTACTTGAAGACAATCAATAAGCTAGTGATGAACTTAATTTTGAAATTCAAAAATCACTTAAATAAAGGAGAAAAACAATTCATAAGTCAGTGAATAGAAAATATAATTTGATTACTAACTTATAAATTCTGCGACTTCCATATGCAGAGAATATAAATATTACAAAAATAATCTATATACATAAAAATGAATTTCTGTCTGTCTGAACCTTATAGACTCGGAAACTACTGAACCGATCGGAGTGAAAATTTGTATGCAGAGGTTTTTGGAGCCGGGGAAGGTTTTTGGTTCGATGGTTCGATGGTTCCCATACAAATAAAACAGCGATTTCTTCATAACTCGAGAACTAATCAAGCGAATGGAACCAAATCAAGTATGTGGAGGTTTTGGAACGAAAGATATGTTTCTGTGGTTGTTCGAAACCCTTCACCCTTCTGGAAAAGGGGGCTCTCATATAAATGAAACTAGGTAGCGGTGGCATTTTCGACGTTTCCCTTAAAAGGTATCAGAACGCAATTTAACTTTTATTTTTCCTTTATTTTTATTTAACTCCTTAATTTAACTCCTTTATTTTTCTGTGAGTTTTAGAAATAATTTTTAGTGAAAATTCGTTTTAAAAAATTATTTCCCATGAAAATTCTGGGAAATTTCAAGAGAATTGAAATTGAACATTCTTTTCAAATTATCTTAGAAATTTATAATAATTTCCGTATGGGCAAATAAAGGAATTTCTCCAAAATTTAAAAGGGAGATTCATCTCAATTTCCACAAGATTTTGTCTAAGTTCACAATGAATTCTTTTTCATTTCCACAAGAAATTTGTCTAAATTTTCGTGAGGTGTACTCCGGATTTGTATTTGAAATATTAGGGATGTCTCTTCGGATTTTCCATGTACCACATTTTTACAGAAAGTTCTAAATTTCAACAGTAAATTTTCTTTAGTTTCCAAGATCGAAAATTCTTACGAAAGTTGACAGGA
Organism: Armigeres subalbatus; assembly: GCF_024139115.2. Classification (NCBI taxonomy): domain Eukaryota; kingdom Metazoa; phylum Arthropoda; class Insecta; order Diptera; family Culicidae; genus Armigeres; species Armigeres subalbatus. The sequence continues at coordinate 66,295,423 of NC_085140.1, forward strand.
AATTGTCAGAGTTTTTAGTAGAAAGTTCAGGGAACACTCGTTACACTTTCTTGTTGAATTTTTCCTTGAATTCCTTTGGTATATTTTCTAGAAATATCTTTGGAAACTCTTCCGGGTTTTTATCTGGGAATCCTAAGAATTTCTCCAGTAAAGCCCTATCTGGAATTCTTTCTGAAATTCCTCTATGAATTCGTCCGCAAATTCCTTCAGAAATTTTTCAGAAAGTTTCTCCGGAAATTCGTTTAGAAATATTTCTAGGAGCTTCTCCATTAGTTCGAAATTTCTCCGTAGGATCCTCGAAAAATTCCGTCGGAAATACCTCCAGTCGTTCCTATACAAATTGTTTCTTTCACGACTTCCTCTACCAGTTCTTCCAGAAATGCCTGCAGGCATTCGTTAGGAAATTCTTTCAAAAATCCCCTCGGAAGTTTCTCCAGGAATTCCTCTTGATGATTCTCCAAGAATGTTGCAAAGATTCTCCAATAATACCTCTGAAATTGTACTCCGGAATTTCTCTGTTATTTTCTCCAGGAATTCTTTCGGAAATTCCTGCAACAATACCTCAGAAAGTTCCTCCAAAAAGTTGTGTAGAAGTTCCTCCGGAAGTTTCTTTGAAAATTTCTTCAGGAGCTTCACTGCAAATCCTTTCAGTAATTTCTCAGGAAAATCCTTCAGGGATTCTTCAGAAAAATCCTTCACGAAATCATCGGGAAAAACCTTCAGTAATTCCTCCAGAAAATCCCTCCGGAATTTCTCCTGAAAATTCTTCTGCAATACCTCCGCAAGTTCCATGCTAATGGAACTAGCATATCACTCGGAAATTCCTTTAGAAGTTTATTTGGAAGTTCCTTCAGAAAATCCTTCAGATGTTCCAACAGCAATTCCTCCGTACCTTTTAGGAGTTTCTTTAGGAATTCTTCCGAAAAATCCATCAGGAGTTTATCCTGAAGTTTCTTCACAAATTCTTCCAGAAATTTCTTCAGAAAATCTCGTGGAAGTTTCTTCAGATATTTCAAGGTAAATTCTTCCAAATCCCTTCAGGGAATTCTTTAAAAAAGAAACTCAAAAGAATTCCCACGGTGTGTTTGTCCGAAGAGGCTTATTTTCAAAAAATCAGTATCTCTAAAACACTCACTACACGAAAGTATAGGTTTTCCTCTTTCACGTAGGTGCATTTTTAAAATGTTCTATCGGGGGTCATTTTTCCATACTTTTTTGGGGGGGTTAAATCGGCTATCATTTAGGATTTCTATGAAGTTTGCACCAAAAATAGTGAAAAAAATAAAAATTGTTCTAGATCCCCCGATAGAACATTTTAGTTTACCCACTATATGAAAGAGGAGAGCATCTACTTTCACGTGGTGGGTGTTTCAGAGATACTGATTTTTGAAAAATAATATTTCCTTATAGACACACCGTGATTCCACATGGAAATTCAGTTAAAAAATCCGCCTTACTCGTGAAGATTTGAAGGAATATTCTCTTGAATTCAGTGGCGTCGCGTAATCTCACTTTTTACCTGTGCACTAGGGTGGCTCAAAAAACATTTTTTCAAATTTTTTGATGGGCCGCCCTCTTATTCGGTTCCATTTGATGCCCTGATGCTCTGGACAAAATTTCAGCCAAATCGGTCAATGTTTGGGCGGTGCTAAACTCGTTGGAAGTTTATATGGAAAAATGTATGCAGAAACATCCAAAAACAGTGATTTGCAGTTGAACAGCACAATTTACGATCAAGAACCATGATACGCATTCAGTTCTTGTAGAATTAAATACAGAATGTTATGCTGAAAACCGCGAGAAGATTAGAGTTTATTAGGCAAAGATATTAGCATTTTACTGGAGTGTTGTAGGGGTGAATTTATTTCTTTTCAAAGGTAAAAGAAACGAAATTTGCTCAAACCCCACTTCAGGGAAATGCTAATAACTTAGCCGGGCAAACTCTAATCTTCTCGCGGTTTTCTGCATAACATTCTGTATTTAATTCTACAAGAACTGAATGAGTATCATGGTTCTTGATCGTAAATTGTGCCGTCCCACTACAAATCACTGTTTTTGGATGTTTCTGCATACATTTTTCCATATAAACTTCCAACGAGTTTAGCACCGTCCAAACATTGACCGATTCGGCTGAAATTTTGCCCAGAGCACCAGGGCATCAAATAGAACCGAATAAGAGGGCGGCCCATCAAAAAATTGCAAAAAGTTTTTCCCATACTAATTTGAGCCACCCTACTGTGCACTGACCCAAAAAATGAAAATTTTGATATTTGGACAGCCCAAAGGGAAAATAAAATTATCAGAGTCGTATAACTAATCAATATCTAATTATTCTATGCATTTCCGCACACTAATTCCTTAAATTTAAGTCCAGTGCACAGGTAGATTGAGGTTAGGGAAACGCCACTGCTTGAATTCTAACAATTTGAGTGTTAGAAAATAAATGCTACAAAAACAAGGAGATGCTTGAAATTACAAACCTGTTGGATTTTGAAATTTCTCACTGATAATCGTAATTTTGATATTGAAGACATTTGAAGACATTTTTACTCGACTGTGAAGACATTTGAAAATATCCCCTGGCATCCCTGCTGCAGAGACTGCGCTACACGGAGAAATGGGAAAACTCAGAAATGGGTGATTTTTCACCCACCTTGGAGATAAGTGGACTAACCCATAAGGTGGGTAAAGTGCCTTTACCCATAAGTGGGTAGTAGGCTTGTACGTCAAAAGTGATGTTTACTTTTCACCCACCTTCTCAAAAGCAAAATCTATACAAATGGGTGAAAAATACCCATTTGTCAAAATGATTTAGCAGTCCTGAGGTTTTTTTTTTAGAAAATATTGAATCGAAATATTGTCGCGCTTATCTCTTTCTAGACTTTCGCGGCGGTCTTACTCTCGCAAGCTCGACTGCGAAGGTAGACGTGAAGATAGCCGCCGCGTTAAAAGATAGGGAAAATTTTCCCTCGCAAAATAAAACCACGTGCTTTTCGCCAAATGACAACAGTACTCGATTGTATTAGTGAGAGGCAACCGGAGTCACTAAGTATATGGAGAGTGTTTATCATGACAAGTGCATACGGTGGGTAAGATTTTTATTGACTCTGTCGTGTTTAGTGACTGTTGCGATTACCTGAGAAGCAGCCAGCAGGACGCCGCAGTATTCTATATTTTCTCGAGATGCATAATATTACACTCAGCGAACTGGACTATCGAAATTCATAACTGGCGCCTTATGAATTTTCGACTGATTATTCCACTAACAGTGATTCTTATACGCAGTTACCTTCCTGAGTAATCAAGCGTCGATGGGCGTGTGGTCTACATACTGGCCTCCCGACCCCGACGTCCATGGTTCGAACCCAGTCTGCCGCACTTCACTTTTTTTCAAATGAAAATCATCATTCATAAGGCAACTTACTGAAATTCATTCACTCAGAACTAGAACAAAGCGGTTTTAGATTTGAATTTAAACATTATTGTCATTAGCGGAAGTTAAACATTTGATTGATTTTAAAGTATACTATCGTTGATTTAAATTTAAACTATATCGGAATAGCTGATGTTGATTGTTTTACTGTTTATTCGAGCTGGCAGACATTTTGTTAAATGAATAGTTCTGAAAAAGATTCAGCGAGAAAAATGTTGGTGAGTGAAAATAATGGGATAATTTCGCTTCGACCGGATACTCCACACTTGATTGCGGAAAATAAAAATGACGCATCCAGAAACGCTTATTTTGCAGACAGCCTGAGCGAATTGTGGTTCGGAAATCAACGTAAGAATCTTCTCTGGACATTTCCCCACGAACGAAAGGATCAGTCACATTCTCACCATCAATGATCATCTTGATTGAGATTCCGGTTGTTCACCTCGAAAAGAATGTGTTAGCTGCTGGTGCACAGCAAAATAAACCGTAAGTATCCCAATATCCCGCTGCAAGAAGAAATTCATAACTATCCATTTTTTGCAGATCTTTGCGGCAGATTATGTCTGAAACGTTCTGAGCCTAGAAGCAGATTCAACTTCACCAACCGAAGAGGAATACAGAAAAAAACTAACGAAATGGAGGTTGTGGAATGCGATTGTGGTTCTCGATATTCATCAAACCGACTTTTATAGATTCGCAGCAAAACATGTGAAAAGTAAAAGTGCCTTTATTAGAAAAACTGTACATAGAAAACAATAAATTTTGATGATTATTCCATGAATAAAACATTTGTTGTTTCAAAATATAATTCTATTCTGACAGGCAAAATTAAAAAATAATGCAGAATCCACCAACTGACAATAATAACACAAAACAAAACTATACTAAATACGTGTAAATCAAAGTTATACTAACGCTGTATTACTGTCACATAAACGAAGCTGGGGTCAACCAGGCGAATAGAGATTTAGCGTAACTTTGAAACTATTTAGTATAGATTTTTTCCAGAGTGTACCGATTCCTTGTGGCAAATTTTCATAAGGCGTTTGATTGAAAATCATACGTCCATTTTCCTCAGTGTAAAATTTCATAACCAAAACGTAATTTATTTATTTATTATTATCAATAATATACACATTAATAATAAAGACACACTGGTGGTACAAGGACCGTGGTATACCACGTTTATGACCCTAGTACATATTGTACCATGGTTTTCCACGTTGTACCAGCCAGAGTCTATTATATAGAGTTACGCAAAGAGGATCTTCTAACACTAATTCTGAATGATGCTCTTGTTATTCTGTTCTCAACTTTCACTTTTGTTCAACCCTTCAAGTGACTTCACGGGAGCGTTCATTTCAAAAGCTTTTTAATTCGATAACCTAGTCACCCACAGAGTGCAAACACGCGAGTTTCTTGTTGCTACTTTATTGGGAAATGTATTTATGTTTTTTGAAGCTGTTTCAAGATCAAATCTAATACAGTTCAATTCATGCGTTTTAATTCGCCATAATAATCATTAGGCGATAATAATACTTCCGCCTCACCAACAAGCATTTGTTTACTTTGCTCGATAGGTAGACGGTTTGACAGTTCAATAGGTAGATTTGGCTTCACTCTTTGCGCAACTCTATATATTGCAGTTTGCAGTGGAATGTCAAAATGCATGAAATCTGACTAGCAAATGTTGAGGAACGCCTGAAAATCTTACAACCAGTGTTGTTGGCAATGAAAATAAAAATGTTTTGGTACTTCGAAAAAAAAATGTTTACGGTCTTGGAGGAGTCAAATAAAATCTTTGCTTTTTAGCCAGACTATATTCCAAGAAATATCCAATTTTCAAAACCGTAAAATACTTGGTAAAACACGACAATTTTCACTTGAAAAACATATTTTTTCATTGTCATTTTTATACAATTAAAGTAGTTCCTGAAAGTCTGGCATCACTGTTTTTGGCGCGCTTCGAAAAAACAAGCTCGACGAAAACAAACGGACAGCTTTCAGCTGACGTCTAATCGTACTTCTCTTTCAAGCTCATAGCAAGGATAGGTTTTGACAACTAAAAGTTGACAGCTCGCTGCTTGCAATTTGGTTGGAAAGTTCTTGCAAGATCTTTGCATTTCGCGTTTTGAAATAAATTTGCAATAATAGACTCTGGTACCAGCATGGTACAAGGTGACACACCTGTGGTACAACTTGTACCATGGTACGAATACCATCAGTGTGTCATTAGTATAAGGTCACTCCTGACGGAATCCAATTTTCAAAGTACTCGCGTTTTCAAGGGCACACCATTCGATACGGAAGCAACGCACAACTGTCATTTTTATTTTTTCAGTACTTTTATTTTCAGAGCTGCATGTCACTTTTGAAACCTGGATATAACAAAAGTTTTTGTACTTTTATTTTGAACATACCGAGCTCTCTACGAAAAAGAACCAACGCAACTTTTTATTTTAACCAACGTTTTTTTTTTAATTTGATATTTTTTATTTTTTTTTTTTACTAATTTTATTTGCTAATTATCTAACACATGCATTCATCTCTTAGACTAGGTGTTCCGTGTTTTCTTAACACTATCATGTTTATTTGCTATGTTATATTTTTGGTTATTATTAATACATTTCAATTGCCTCTGGCAGTTAGAATTTTTCCTCTGGTTTAATTGAACCATGTAGGAATTACAATGTTTTCAACTTAAACTAATCTTAACCTATTTTATACTAAGGGTACAAGGAGTTAATCGTTGCAATAGAAGATTGCAACGATTTTTGTCTAAAATTGGAAATTATTTTGTTGGACATTTGTTGCAATGTCTCAATATTAGAAATTCTATGAAGTTCATTGGTACTATACCACGGAGGCAACTTCAGAATTTTATTTTGAATCCTCTGAAGTGCCTTCTTTCTGGTATTGCAGCAACTAGTCCATATTGGCACAGCATACAACATGGCAGGTCTAAAAATTTGTTTGTAAATCAAAAGTTTGTTCTTAAGACAAAGTTTTGATTTTCTGTTTATAAGTGGATATAGACACTAAATATATGTATTTGATACATTTGGCTTGAAGGCCTTCAATGTGATTTTTAAAAGTTAATTTTTGATCCAGCAGAAGTCCTAAATATTTAGCTTCGCTAGACCAATTAATTGGAACCCCATTCATAGTGACAATGTGTCTGCTAGAAGGTTTCAAATAAGAAGCTCTCGGCTTATGTGGGAAAATTATAAGCTGAGTTTTGGAAGCATTCGGGGAAATTTTCCATTTTTGCAAGCAAGTGGAGAAAATATCCAAACTTTTTTGCAATCTACTACAAATGACACGAAGGCTACGCCCTTTGGCTGAGAGACCTGTGTCATCTGCAAACAAAGATTTTTGACACCCTGGTGGTAAATCAGGTAAGTCAGAAGTAAAAATGTTATACAAAATGGGCCCCAGTATGCTGCCTTGGGGGACACCAGCCCTTACAGGTAATCTATCAGATTTAGAATTCTGATAGTTTACCTGCAGTGAGCGATCTGATAAATAATTTTGGATCAGTTTATAAATGTACAGAGGAAAATTAAAATTCATCAATTTTACAATCAAACCTTCATGCCAAACACTGTCAAATGCTTTCTCTATATCAAGAAGAGCAACTCCAGTCGAATATCCTTCAGATTTGTTGAGCCGAATTAAGTTCGTAACTCTTAATAACTGATGAGTGGTTGAATGCCCATGGCGAAAACCAAATTGCTCATCAGCAAAAATAGAATTGTCATTAATATGAACCATCATTCTATTTAAAATAATATTTTCAAACAGTTTGCTTATTGAAGAAAGCAAACTGATTGGGCGATAACTAGAAGCCTCAGCTGGATTTTTGTCTGGCTTCAAAATTGGAACAACTTTGGCGTTTTCCATTTATCTGGGAAGTATAAGTAATAGTAATAGTAATAGTAATAGATTTCACTTCATCCAAATTAGTTCCCAACGAAGGGTCAAAAACATTCTCTTGATTGAGAATGTCTTCGAAGCTTCGTGTAACCTGATCCTCAATTGGACTAGTGAGACCTAGACTAAAATTATGGGCACTCTCGAACTGCTGAGCAAGTTTTTGAGCCTTTTCGCCATTTGTTAATAAAATTTTATTTCCCTCTTTAAGCGCTGGAATTGGCTTTTGAGGTTTTTTAAGAATTTTCGTTAATTTCCAAAAGGGTTTCGAACTGGGATCCAACTTCGAGACATTATTCTCAAAGTTTGTATTTCTCAGAATAGCGAAACGTTTTTTAATTTCATTTTGAAAATCTCGCCAAATAACTTTCAACGCGGGATCGCGAGTTCTTTGGTATTGCCTTCGCCTCACATTTTTAAGACGGATCAGTAGCTGAAGATCGTCGTCAATAATAATGGAGTTGAATTTAATTTCACATTTAGGAATTGCAATGCCTCTGGCTTCGACAATTGAATTTGTCAAAGATACGAGAGCATTATCAATATCACTTTTGGTATCGAGAGGAATATCAACATCAAAATTCCTATCGATATACGTTTTATATAAATCCCAATCAGCCCTATGATAATTGAAAGTAGAGCTGATTGGATTATAAATGGCTTCATGTGAGATTTGAAATGTCACAGGAAGGTGATCAGAGTCAAAGTCAGCATGAGTTACCAATTGGCCACACAGCTGACTTGAATCCGTTAAAACTAAATCAATTGTAGAAGGATTTCGAGTGGATGAAAAACAAGTTGGGCCATTGGGATATTGAATAGTATAATATCCCGCAGAACAATCTTCAAATAAAATTTTGCCTTTGGAATTGCTTTGAGCATTATTCCATGAACGGTGTTTGGCATTGAAGTCACCAATTACGAAGAATTTTGATTTGTTGCGAGTCAGAATTTGAAGATCAGCTTTCAACAAATTCTTTTGCTGCCCATTGCATTGAAAAGGCAAATAGGCTGCAATGAAGGAAAATTGACCAAAATTTGTTTCAACAGAAACTCCCAAGGTTTCAAAAACTTTGGTTTCAAACGAAGAAAATAATTTATGTTTGATACGTCTATTAATGACAATGGCGACCCCACCACAGGCGCTGTCAAGACGATCATTTCTGTAGATAAAATAATTTGGATCTCTTTTAATGGAGAGTCCGAGCTTTAAATAAGTTTCTGTTATAATGGCAATATGCACATTATGAACTGTTAGGAAGTTGAATAATTCATCTTCCTTACCCTTTAGAGAACGGGCATTCCAATTTAGAACTTTCACACAATTATTTAGATCCATTAAAACGGAGTCCGATAACATTTTTTTGTGTGTACTTTATACCAACCTGAACAGCTTCTGGTATGGTATTTGCTTTGAACATTGCATCAATCATGTGATGCAATTGTTCAGTTAAAAAATCAAAATCGGAAGCAGTCATGCTACCTGATTCGGCAACATGACCGTTATTTTCCGTTGGGAGATGGGTATAAACCTCATTTTGAGAAGAGAAATTTTGTCTACCAGCAGCGATGTTTGCATACGTAGGTACATTCGAAAAATTGGAATTTACTGAAGTGCTTGCTACCCGTTGACGAGCGGCAAAATTTGTTTGTGAATTGTGGTGGGTATGAATTGTTCGACCAGAAACTGGTTTCGAAATTTGAGCGTTTGAAAAATTTCTACCCGTCGAATCTGGGATCCGATTGGAATTTCCCGTCATCAATTTTGCACGGGAATTCAAAACTTTTTTGCGTGAAGGGCATTCCCAGAAATTGGATTTATGATTGCCCCCACAATTTGCACATTTAAATTTATTGGAATCTTCTCTCACAGGACATGCGTCCTTGGCGTGAGAGGTTCCACCACAAATCATGCATTTAGCATCCATGTGACAATGTTTGGTTCCATGACCCCACTTTTGGCACTTACGGCACTGGGTGGGGTTTTGGAAATTTCCCCAGGCCTGCGGAAATGTTCCCATGTAACACGGACATGGGACATAATACAGGCCTTTTCCAAACTTTTCATATTATTTAGTTCACTTTTGTTTAAATGAACTAAATAAAATTCTTGAGAAATGCCCCTCTGGGAAGTACCAGGGTGGGATTTCTTTTTCATCTTAATTACTTGGACTGTTGAAAATCCAAGTAATTGAGAAATTTCAATTTTAATCTCATCCAGTGGAGACCTTTCAAGACGACTTTGAGCAATCGCTCAGTTTTGTCGTCGTATGTGAAGAATTTATGGCGCTTCTCAGTTAAATACTGAAGAAGACGTTTGCGATCGTTAAAGGATCCCGGCAAAACGCGGCAGTCACCCTTCCTAGCAATCTGAAATGAAACCTTGATCCCCTGAAGGTTACTCAAAATCTCATTCCGGAAGCCAGAAAACTCGGTAACAGATACCACAATTGGCGGAATCCTTTGCTTTTTCGCATGAATCGAATCACCTGGGCTAGAGGTATATTCGATTTGCTCAATTTCATCATTAATCAAATCGAACTCATTGCTCAGTTCGATTGGAGAAGAATTATTTCCGATACTAGAGTTAGAAGGAATATCTGAATTCTCCAGCTTCCTTCTATTTTTTCCGCGCTTTGGCAGGACGGTCTTGAAACCTTGTTTCTTTGAAGGAAGTGGAGAATTCAGAGACTCCCCCTTCCTCTTGTTTTTATTAATGCTCATTGCTGAGCGTGGAGACGTGACCTTCTAAGAGGTTTTTTCCCAGAACGGTGTCCCTGCAGGATTACCACCGCTTGTCGGAATTTTACTTCCGCAAACGGGTCCAACGTAAAACGAAGGCACGGGTCCTTGCAAAGATCGTAACGGGATCAGTGGGTACAAATAGCGCTAAGAAGCACCGTTGAAATTAAAATAGCTTCGGGTAGTATTAAAAACTTCCTTCCGCAAAGAGAGAAAGAACCGCACAGCACGAAAGCACGATGCGGTCTGAATAATTTGATAAATGATTTTTCTTTCTGTGTGGTCAAGTTATACTAAAGACACACTGGTGGTACAAGGACCGTGGTATACCACGGTTATGTACCCTAGTACATATTGTACCATGGTTTTCCACGTTGTACCAGCATGGTACAAGGTGACACACCTGTGGTACAACTTGTACCATGGTACGAATACCATCAGTGTGTCATTAGTATAAGCAATGTTTTCTCTCTGTTGTTGCTTAGGCCTTTGTGAAATAGCAATGGCGAGATGACGTTATAATTAACGTTGCAATTTCCCTTCGAATCCAACTTTCAACGAAAAGTACAATATATAGTATATTATAGTAAAGTATAAAATAATATAGTAATTGTTGCTGCGCCCACTGTGCAGCAGTTGCAAGAAGACACCAACTGACCGATCCCTCGCGTCTTATCTGACGTCCAACAACACTAATCGGTGCCAACGCACACAGTCGTACGAATAGGAGTCGTGTAGATGATAGATTTGGATAGGAACAATAAGGTTTGAATTGAGTAAATGAACTATTCTAGAGGTACACAAAGTAAGGTGGAATTATATCTTATGATTGCGATATATATATATATATATATATATATATATATATATATATATATATATATATATATATATATATATATATATATATATATATAACTTTGATTAAATATCTAGGGCACTAAAATAATCTCCGGTGGTAGCTGATCAACAGTGTTCATAATCAGTTAAACTAAGCAGGGTAAGAAGGGTCAGTTAAATGGGTATGATGGTTACTTCCAGACCTTTTGTTCGTTTGCCGAACTGTTAGATACCATTGCATTGATGCACTATGCTAGCTCGAATAGGGATGCTTATGCAAGAATTTATTCAATAAATTTCTCTGACTAATTGTAGAACATCACAAAAGTTAAAAGGAAGGAGAAGGAGTCAAGTAAGAAATAGAGAAGTATACAGAAATGTAAGGTGAAATATTATGAAAACAAATATAAAACTAATAGTCGATATGTTTCAGCTTAGAAGCTGTACAGTAAAGCAACTTCTGGACTGTGTCACTCAAACTCCACGAAATTCCCAACATTCTTCTAAGATTTCTTATCCAGAGTTGGAAAGAAGTCTGAGCTCGGATCAGAATCTACCAGTCAACGATATCCGGAGAGAAGTGGTCTGTAGTCAAATCTATTGCAATAGTCGAGTATCGCGTTTCTTCAGATCCAGTGTATGTAGTAGTAAATCGCCGTAGTGTAGTGATAACCAGCCGTAGTATGGCAGCTAACCGATCAGACAAGGATCGATGCAAAAAGTGCGATAGGGACGACACGGAGGAGATGATCATTTGCGAATTGTGCGGGAGAAAGGAACATCTTGTGTGTGCTGGAGCCCCCGAAGCAACTGGCGCAGGAAACGCCACCTGGTGCTGCCAGCAGTGCATTGAAGAACAAGATGCAGTAAATACTTCGAAGTCAGTGAGGAGCTCTACATCAAGTAGGCGATCACTACAGTTAAAGTTGGCCCTGGAAGAGCTGGAGGTCCAGAATCGTCTTCGCATGAAGGAAATTGAGGCTGAAAAGGAATTCTTTAAACAGAAGTACGAACTGTTGAAGCAGATAGAGGACGAAGACGATCGAGGTAGTCGGCGAAGTGTTGTCAGTGAAAAAACGAAGCGGGAAAGATTAGAAAGGTGGTTGGCCAAAAATCCAAATAGCGTCTAAGCGGTCGGTGGAACTCGGATAAAAATGTACTATTGGTTCAATAGTGTAAACAATTGAATTACAATACAATGTACGGTGTACAATAGGATACATTGTTTCTTGATAGTTGCACAGATTGTATCAACACTGAGGATACAATAAATCAACATATTTCTCTAATATAACAATACTTGCAATTGTTTTTGAAACGTTTTCGTACATTAGATTCATACATTGATAACTTTTGAAACGTTTCTTTACATTGCGTATAGACTATATAACAATATGTGCCTCATAGCGCCAAATATGCATTTTCTCCCTTTGAATTGCATTGTTAAACAGTAAAGTTGTCACAACTGAGAAATTAAAAATCGTATTGTCTTACTATACAAATACAATACAATCCATTGTATTTTGAACAGTTTTGTTCGGATATTTCAACAATATATTAACCATACACTCTATTGTGTGACGAAAAAAATGTATGGAAAAATCTCAGATTTTGTATAGTTACGATGCTTAACAACCCGTACATTATATTGCGAAAACTTCATTTACATTTGAATAAATGGTTCATAACAATGCATTCTAATGTATTTCTATGATTTCATTTACAATATAATCTATTGCCAATTTAATGTTATTAATAGTAGTGTTACAATAAATTGTATTGTTATTCTGCTGTATTTTTTTATTCGGGAATGCAGTCTGGAGAAACTCTGGCCAAGTCAGTGCATCACGATGTGACAAACGCACAGTTGGAGCTTCCTCCCCAAAATTCATCAACACCGAGCAGTCAGAAGACCGTAAAAGAACCAGTACCACCCGCAATGAACGAGCAGCCGATGTGTAGTTCGCTTTTAGGAGGAACAATCCTTACGCCTGTCGATATGGATATTTCTTTAAGTAAAATTGTCATTTGTTCGTCAGTTGCACCAACGGTGCCAGTCGCGTCAGTTGCAGTACCTCGGTCGAGTACTGCGATCGATTTTGGTACTTCAGTTGCGTTCACATCGAGTAATCTGGCTGAATCAATAGTTGTAGCTCCACAGGCAGTAATTACCTCACTTGACCGTCCTATATTATACAATTTCAATTCTGTTCAGCAACCGGCGTCACACGTGATGCACAAAGCAAGTCAATCACTGCCGTATTCCACACGGTGGGATACGATCCAAGGGACAACTGGAGAGGCAGCTTTCTCTGTGGCCTGTGGCGGTGCAACACAACAACAATCGGGAAATTCCATAACTGCCAGGGAAAATTCAATGCAAACACCAATAGTACCGGTGTGTACAGAGCTTCATCAAACTGACGACGATATCCATCCCTCAGCTCGGTTAACTACAACTACAATGCACTCTAGCGAACAATCTCGTCAGTGGATTCCGCCTAGAAACATCACCCAACCAAATGTGCTATTCGGTTGTGAGCAACCCGTAGGAATGTATTCTACGGCGTCTGCACTACCTCAGTTCAATAACACTTGCTTCAGATCTGAGTTCTATCATGATCTTGGAAATGCACTTCCAACGTCAGTAGGACAAACGTTACCCACTCACTCGGCGACAGGACAGTTCTCAGTGAGGCAGCTCGATTCCCAGTACACGCATCCACAGGCATCTACGACTTGGACAGCACAACAGCTAGGATCAATTGCTCAACCCGTAGTCAGGTTTAGATCACCAATAGTAGCAAAATCTGTGCCCGTTCATTCTAGCAGTACTCGGTTGAATGCCATATCGAGCATGGGTAGCGCAGCGGCAGGACATACACCGATACCAACATCGGCACGCGTTGACTCTCCACTCCCAGTGCAGTCATTCTCAACACACACTGCACCTCCAAGCACTTCGCAAGCCAGCAGTTACCAACAACGACACACAGGTCCGACGCCGTCTCAGATTGCAGCTCGACAGGTTATCTCGCGGGATTTGCCAACATTTTCGGGTAACCCGGAAGATTGGCCCATTTTCTACAGCTCCTTCCAAAACTCGACGGATACGTGCGGGTACAGTGACGCGGAGAACTTAGCACGCCTGCAGCGCTGCTTGAAGGGTTCAGCATTGGAGGCAGTAAGAAGTCGCCTGTTACTACCAGCTTCAGTACCTCACGTAATCGAAACACTTCACAAGTTGTACGGTAAGCCAGAAAATCTCATCAACTCATTGCTGAAGAAAGTGCGCAGTGCAGTGCCGCCGAAATCGGATAACCTGCAAACTATAATAGCATTCGGGCTAGCGGTACAAAACCTAGTTGATCATGTTATCATATCGGAACAGCATGCACATCTTGCCAACCCCATGCTCCTGCAAGAACTCGTCGAAAAACTACCTACATCGTTGAAGCTACAGTGGGAGCTTTCAAACGCTCCTACGAGGAAGTGAATCTCACAACGTTCAATGAGTTCATGGTGGATCTTGTGGATCTTGCATCTGACCTCACGTTAAACGTGGACGTAACAAGTGGACTGAAACACCAAAGAGAAGAGAGAGGCAGACGTAAGGAAAAATTGTTTATCCATTCTGAAGAAGTATGCCAAGCTGAAAAGAAGCATGAAGTGAAACAAAGTGAACAGCCCAAGCTGTGTTCGTACTGCGAGTCAAGCGGACATCAAATCCTGCAGTGCATGAGTTTCAAATCTTTGAACCAGGAAGAACGGTGGAAGGCAGTTCGACAGAAGAACCTTTGTCGTAGTTGTCTCATACCCCATCGCAAGTGGCCTTGCCGATCCAAGAAGGAATGTGGTAAAAACAATTGTACTAGCAAGCATCACTCGCTACTCCACGAAACGCAGAAGACACATCATCAGTCAGCCTCCAAGACAACGACAAATACTGGTGGTAGCAGTCATGTAGCCCACCAAAATCACCACTTTGAACAGTCGTATTCACTTTTCCGCTACATTCCGGTTACTATTTCTGGAAACGGGAATCAGGTAAACGTTTTCGCCTTTTTAGACGAAGGTTCCAGCACAACAATGATTGAGACAGGAGTAACGGATCTACTGGGAGTCGATGGACCAACAGAGCCTCTTTGGTTGACTTGGACGGGGGAGATTACGAGAGAAGAAAAGGAATCTCAAATTATCAGCATCAAGATCGCAGGAGTGGGAATGAAGATGAAGTTTACGATTGGCAACGTGCGTACAGTGCAGGAACTGAAGCTTCCCGAGCAGTCGTTCTGCTATGAAACCATGGCAAAACAGTATCCTCACTTAAAGAGGCTGCCCATCGAAGGCTATGAGAACGTGACCCCACGTATGATCATAGGTATAGAGCATGTTCGTCTACTAACCTCACAGAGGTTGCGCGAGGGAAACGGTGATGGACCTGTAGCAGTGAAAACCCGGCTGGGTTGGAGCGTGTTCGGAAGACAGACGGAGGCGGAGCGTACTGTTGAGAGAGTAAACTTGCACCACACAGATATGTTTAGTAACCGTGCTCTACACGACGCGATGAAGCAGTTCTTCCTAGTAGAAGAGAGTGCGGTCACGACAAAAATAGAAGCTGAAGCGGATGTAAGAGCACTGAATTTATTAGAGCAAACGACGGTGCTAAAGGATGGTCGGTTCGAAACTGGTCTACTCTGGAAGGTCGATAACCCGTCGCTTCCAAATAGTTATCCCATGGCGCTGCAACGACTCAAATCATTGGAACGAAAACTAGAGCGTGATCCTAGTCTGCGTCAACGAGTAAAACAACAAGTCGATGGGTATGTGGAAAAAGATTACGCTCACAAAGCATCCAAAAAGGAACTAGAAACAACCAAACCGAATCAAACGTGGTACCTTCCTCTGGGTGTCGTTGAAAATCCGAAAAAGCCAGGAAAAACACGCCTAATATGGGACGCTGCCGCAAAAGTTCAAGGTGAGGCTGCCGTTGAGTGTGGCACTCAACGATTTTCTGATGAAAGGACCGGATCTCCTTGTGTCTCTGTCGGCTGTATTATTGAGATTCAGGCAGTACAACATCGCAGTCTGCGGTGACATAGCTGAAATGTTTCATCAAATACGGATACAAGAAAAAGACAAACATTTTCAGCGGTTTCTTTGGCGAGACAATCACATGGATGAACCGCAAGTGTACGTCATGGACGTTGCAACTTTTGGGGCGACATGTTCCCCATGTATAGCGCAATACATAAAAAACCGGAACGCACTCCGGTTCGCCGAATTGTATCCACGAGCAGTTGAAGGCATAGTCAAAAATCACTACGTCGATGACTTTCTTGATAGTGTGGAGACTGAGGAAGAGGCAGTTAAACTAATTAGTACAGTGAAAATGATTCATGCAGCTGCGGGTTTTCAGATTGGAAAGTTCCACTCGAACTCCTCGAGAGTACTATCGCTCCTTGGGGAATCAGCAAAACCTGCTGTCAAGTCCATGAATTTGGACAAACAAGGAGAAACTGAGCGCGTTCTAGGCATGGTGTGGTTGACAACGGAGGATGTTTTTACCTTTGATACGGCGGTTTTACCGAGTATACAGCAACTTGTAAAGAGCGATACCGTGCCAACGAAGCGTCAAGTCTTGCGAGCAGTGATGACCTTATTTGATCCCCTCGGTTTGATAGCCCATTACGTAGTACATGGTAAGATACTTATGCAGGAGATCTGGAGGTCCGAAACTGATTGGGATGAGCCAATAGCTAATTATCTTCATGATATGTGGTACCGCTGGATTGAGTTACTTGGCCAATTATGCGATGTAAAGGTTCCTAGATGTTTCTTCAGTGAAGCACGACCTGAAGCACTTCAGCTCCATGTATTTGTTGATGCCAGCGAGCTGGCATATGCTGCGGTAGTCTATTTGCGATTGGATATAGGAGCTGGCCGAAGATGCGCATTAGTAGCATCAAAAACCAAAGTTTCACCATTGAAGCCATTGTCAATTCCCCGACTTGAGCTACAGGCGGCCATGCTCGGCGCACGACTCGCGCAAAGCATCGGCTCCTCATTGACATTACAAATCGACAGCCGCTTTTTCTGGTCGGATTCTTCTACAGTCCTGTCATGGCTGCGGTCGGAGCGACGACGATACCATCAGTTTGTGGAATTCCGCGTCGCTGAGATTCTCTCCCTGACGAGCATCGACGAATGGAGATACGTCCCTACAAAGTTGAACGCTGCCGATGATGCAACTAAATGGGGAAGCGGGCCTGGGTTTCAACCTGATCAGAGATGGTTTCAAGGTCCGGCATTTTTATACGATCCCGTAAAGCAATGGCCTTCGAACGAAAGGGTAGTTAGTGCAACATCAGAAGAGCTTCGATCTATGTTTCTGCATCGGACAACTGTAATCGAGAGTTTGCTTGACCTATCGCGTTTCTCCAACTGGAATCGACTACTAAGGACAACTGCGTATGTGTTTCGGGCAGTAGCAATCTTCCAGAATCAACGAACTACGAGCGGACACTACAGAGTACTGCAGAAAGAAGAATTTGCAAAGGCAGAGGCAGCGATAAGGCGCCAAATACAGGCTGAAGCATTCCCAGATGAAGTCGCTTTATTGAGCAGTAGCGCCGAGAAGCAAATTGTGTCCAAGTCCAGCCCAATATACACGTTGACGCCGTTCTTAGACGACGAAGGTGTCATACGGATAGGCAGCCGCACAGAGAAAGCATCTAACCTCGCTTATGAAGCAAAGTATCCCGTTATCCTTCCTAAGAACCACACTGGTACTACACTTTTGGTAAATAGCTTTCATCGAAAATATCTCCACGCCAATGGAGAAACGGTATTCAATGAAATTCGCCAGCGGTACTATATACCCGGCCTTCGAACAGTGATTCGCAGAGTCACGCGTGAGTGTCAGCTGTGTAAGGTGAAGAAAGCAGTTCCTCGTCCTCCGATGATGGCACCGCTTCCAAGCGTTCGGCTTACGTCATTCATCCGGTCATATACTTTCCTGTAAGTTGATTACTTCGGACCATTGGAAGTTAACTTAGGAAGAGGAGTAGCTATGAGGTGGGTGGCCCTATTTACGTGCATCATTATTAAGGCAGTACATTTAGAAGTCGTGCATAGCCTTTCTACGGTATCTTGCGTGATGGCATTCCGTAGATTTGTAGCACGAAGAGGCGCGCCAGTAGAAGTATTTTCCGACAATGCTACGGACTTTGTTGGTGCGAGCCGTCAACTGATTAAAGAAATACGAGGTTTCAATAAAGATTGTACAGCCACCTTCACGAATGCACATACTACATGGAGATTCAATGTGCCTGCGGCACCGCATATGGGAGGTCCGTGGGAACGAATGGTTAGATCCGTGAAAACTGGGATGAAAGCTATAACGGAATCAACGCGACATCCAAATGACGAAACTCTGCAAACCGTACTCCTGGAGGTAGAATCTGTGGTAAATACACGTCCGTTAACTTATATTCCGCTGGACTCAGCTGAACATGAAGCGCTCACTCCGAATCATTTTCTACTGTACGGATCGAACGGAATTAAACAACCAGCATCTGAACCTGTGGACAGCGGATCTGCTTTGCGGAGTAGTTACAAGTTTACACAGCAACTGGTGGATATCTTTTGGCAGAGATGGCTCCGAGAGTATCCTCCAATGCTGAGTCGCTGAACAAAGTGGTTTGACACCGTTAAAGAAATACAGCCGGGAGACATTGTAATTATCATGGATGAGAAGGTAAAGAATTCGTGGATGAAAGGTCGCGTCCTAGACGTAGTTAAAGGTAGAGGAGGACATGTGAGAAGTGCTAAGGTGCAGACAACCAAGGGCGTGTTTTTGAGACCAGCAGTGAAGATAGCGATTTTAGATGTTGAACCCAAAGACAGTGGAATTTCAGTAGACTACGCTAAGGCAGTTGTTCACGGAGTGGGGGATGTTGCTGCGCCCACTGTGCAGCAGTTGCAAGAAGACAATGAGTGACCAACTGACCGATCCCTCGCGTCTTATCTGACGTCCAACAGCACTAATCGGTGCCAACGCACACAGTCGTACGAATAGGAGTCGTGTAGATGATAGATTTGGATAGGAACAATAAGGTTTGAATTGAGTAAATGAACTATTCTAGAGGTACACAAAGTAAGGTGGAATTATATCTTATGATTGCGATATATATATATATGAATCTATGACAAAAGGTCGAAAGACAAAAGGTCGGAAGGACAAAAGGTCGAAAGACAAAAGGTCGAAAAGACAGAAGGTCGAAAGGACAAAACGTCGAAAAGGACAGAAGGTCGAAAGGACAAAACGTCGAAAAGACAAAAGGTCGAAAGGGACAAAAGGTCGAAAGGGACAAAAGGTCGAAAAGGACAAAAGGTCGAAAGGGACAAAAGGTCGAAAAAGACAAAAAGGTCGAAAGGGACAAAAGGTCGATCAAAGGTCGATATTGTGTATTTCAAAGGAATTTTTGAAATGCATTTAACTTCAAGCAGAAATAACACTCATCTCATTAATCAAAGTTGAAGAATGAGCAATTTTCAAAGAAGGAGTAATGACTATGAAACAATATTATGAATATCTAGATAGTTCTGTTAGAGATAAAAAAGACGCCTGCATTAAAAATTCACCTGCGTGTAACACACATCAAAATGTGCGGCGTGCACCATTTTGACAAATCGAAGAGACATTTAGAAAACTCAAACATCCATCTATTAGTTGTACTCACTGAATGAATTTTATTCAATTGTTAAAAATTGTGAAAAATAAAAGGGCAGATTTTTTGACGACTATGTTACTCTGGTGTGAGATTGATTCTCTCCGTTCCAGTTTCTTGTCTATTTCGATATTTTGTCCCTTTCGCCTGTTTGATCTTATTTATATTTTTTTCGTTCGACCTTTTGTCCCGTTCGACGTTTTGTCCTTTCGACCTTTTGTCCCTTTCGACGTTTTGTCCCTTTCGACGTTTTGTCCTTTCGACCTTTTGTCCCTTTCGACCTTTTGTCCTTTTCGACCTTTTGTCCCTTCGACCTTTTGTCTTTCGACGTTTTGTCTTTCGACCTTTTGTCCTTTCGACCTTTTGTCTTTCGACCTTTTGTCCCTAACCCATATATATATATATATATATATATATATATATATATATATATATATATATATATATATATATATATATATATATATATATATATATAACTTTGATTAAATATCTAGGGCACTAAAATAATCTCCGGTGGTAGCTGATCAACAGTGTTCATAATCAGTTAAACTAAGCAGGGTATGGAGGGTCAGTTAAATGGGTATGATGGTTACTTCCAGACCTTTTGTTCGTTTGTCGAACTGTTAGATACCATTGCATTGATGCACTATGCTAGCTCGAATAGGGATGCTTATGCAAGAATTTAATCAATAAATTTCTCTGACTAATTGTAGAACATCACAAAAGTTAAAATGAAGGAGAAGGAGTCAAGTAAGAAATAGAGAAGTATACAGAAATGTAAGGTGAAATATTATGAAAACAAATATAAAACTAATAGTCGATATATTTCAGCTTAGAAGCTGTACAGTAAAGCAACTTCTGGACTGTGTCACTCAAACTCCACGAAATTCCCAACAGTAATGATTGCGAAAAAGAATCCACGTGTCTTGGAGGGCTCGAACCCTCAACCTCCTACTATCTAGATAGGCGTGATAACCCCTACACAACAAGACCACTTAAAGGTCACGTTTTCGGAAAAGCCATCAGAATCCGAGTACCAACATCCACTGCGGTTAGCTCTTTTTAACAAATTGCATATCTTTCGGATGCTTCATATACGCTTTACTGTTGTACATATATCCACAGTCAAGCGAGCCCTCAAAGACACGTGGGTTCTTTTTCGCAAATTTCATATCCATTTGTCCATTTCGAAACATGTGCTGTGCAAGTGCATATTCTCAGCTAAGATATTTAACAAAAAAAAAATGTTTTTCGTATGTCTGAGTTGCCGAATAATATGTAATTAATTGAAGAATATTTTACAGCTAAGAAATAGAAGAAAAAATGTTACATGAAAATGAACCTCAAACCAAAATGGGACTTCTTGGAAAAGATCAACAACCGAAACCGAAATATAGGGCAGATCCATTAACGCCACGATTTAACTGTATTACACAAATTACCATTCAATTAGATTGCAGCAACATGTCAACGGCGTCCAAACTCACCATGTTTTTATCCTTTATGCCATCACGCAAACAGATGGAAATAATAGTTTCAACTGATTGCAGATTCGATAAAAGGCTTTTGGTGCCTGTCGTGTGGTCGCAGTTTTCGGAAGCCGTCGTTCTGGAAGAATCAAACAGCAACATGTTGGTTTCCACATGGGCAGTTACCAATATGATTGGCATATTTTCGGTTCTCATTAGGCTGAACTTGCTGAGTGGAACTTTCATATCTCCTAGACCCGAATATACTCTCGGTGGAATGTTGACTGGCAATGGTCATATAGCTTCGGATGGATTCTATTCCGGAGCACCTAGTGGAGTACCTGAAGGAAATGGTGGAACATTCGTGTTTCCCGGACCGAATGATAGACGGGCAGCGTTTTTCGGGTTGTTGAAGCTACCATGTGAGTAACATTCGTTTAACTATCAATGTTTCATGAAACTAACAAACTATTGCTTTTAGACATCATATGCTATCACGCAGCATATGGCAAGTGGCCAAATTTTCCTCCACAGTTACAGGCTGCAGTACTAGATTTGGGAAGACACGTTTTCGCAATGAACGACTACGGGCTGAGAAACTACTGTAGTAAATATTTTCGCGTAACAAAAGTACATCGACCTTGTTGTGCTACATCCGGTAGGTGCTTCGCATATTTACACAAGCTTCTCAATCAGATTAATCATTTGTCACGCATTCTATTGCACATGATAAATTCATTTATGTGACTGAACCCTAAAGTTGAGACTTTCTCTTAGATTTTCCTATACCAATTACTATAGAAACTCCGAATATAACGTTTACAACTTCCACTATCAGTACGACCACCGCTGTTCCAACTAACTGCATCTGCACTTGTACTAAAATATAGTGTACGTCAATCGACATCATCCTTCCTTTTCTGAAGCATGGCTTGCCAAATAACTTTTCTACTTCGCAAGTATTCCCTGTAGTAATCCAGTCTACATCGGGCCACGGTCAAGTGAGCTCCGGTGATCTTCCTACTGGCAACAAAAACCCTGGGAAACGAGCAACTCCTGCTCCAGATGCTGAAGTGATTCCTGAATTAGAACCGGAAAACGAAGATGAAGCGTATGCCGACGAACCTTCTACGGATTCGGAGGACTTCGATACTGCGGAGCGTTTAGTTAGGAAGGTACAGCACGGCTCGAAATGTCAAGGAGTTTCCGGAAGTTGTATGCCCAAAACGGTTTCTTTCGTACCGTTGAGTAATTCTGCCAACGGGAAACAACATGAGAAGGATGTGTTTGAAAAGAAGAAACCATCCACTAATGTTGACGGAAAAGTAGGAAGCACTGGAATTCCTAAGTAAGAAAAAGTGATAGGCCAATTCCAATGATCAAATATATTATTGATGTATTGATGCTGTTCATGACATGCTTTCGTAATTATATTCAAAATAAAATAAAAATTAAGAACATTTCACAGATAGATATTCTGTTATTAACAATACACCAAAATTTGGTACCAAAACATTTAAGCACTCCTCTCTCTCTATTCGTAGTTCACATTAAGGGATTTTATTCAGAGATGATTGATGTATAACCAATCCAATCCGAGCAGTAGGGACTATGTCCAAGAGGTTGACGATCCCTCCCACGCCATTGTGAGTTGTGGGGCATGCCTAGGATGTGGTGTTTGGTGGGATACTAAACATACCTGATCCGACGGCCCTCGTGCGTGATAGGAGGATCGCGCAGGCCCAATAAGCCACCTGTAAAACCAATCATTACGAACGACGAATAAAAGACCACGATTGAGCATGAGCATGATTGCTACTCCGTTATTGCCAGGTCAGCTGTATTTACACAAAGAACAAACAGATGAAGTTTGGGACTAACATCGTCTTCAATGTGTAAGAACTAGTGACCCAAAAATAAGCAATACCAGCGCCGGCCATGTCCGAATGCAGGTCAATTAAGGAATAGGTAGGAAATTGTTAACGTGAAACTCGCTTTGATAGAAGCCGACGAGTTATCTGCACCTATGCACCGGTTTAGCGTGTATAGCATGTAGTTTGATTTAAAACAAAAAAAATCGAACGAACGTGAGGGTTAAACGTCCTATCGTTGTGGTATGTCCTAATGTTGCGGTAGTGTTAAAATAGTCCATTCTGGATAGTAGTAGTAGTAGTAGTAGTAGTAGTAGTAGTAGTAGTAGTAGTAGTAGTAGTAGTAGTAGTAGTAGTAGTAGTAGTAGTAGTAGTAGTAGTAGTAGTAGTAGTAGTAGTAGTAGTAGTAGTAGTAGTAGTAGTAGTAGTAGTAGTAGTAGTAGTAGTAGTAGTAGTAGTAGTAGTAGTAGTAGTAGTAGTAGTAGTAGTAGTAGTAGTAGTAGTAGTAGTAGTAGTAGTAGTAGTAGTAGTAGTAGTAGTAGTAGTAGTAGTAGTAGTAGTAGTAGTAGTAGTAGTAGTAGTAGTAGTAGTAGTAGTAGTAGTAGTAGTAGTAGTAGTAGTAGTAGTAGTAGTAGTAGTAGTAGTAGTAGTAGTAGTAGTAGTAGTAGTAGTAGTAGTAGTAGTAGTAGTTTACTGCAAAATGTTTACTTTTCAGTTAACGAATGCCGTTCGATAACTGCAACGCATTCTAGACGTCAAACGGTTGTCAATCGACGTCAGATGCAATAAAAGTGCATCCAAATGTGCAGCGCAATGAAGCTTTTTTTTTTTTTTCTTCTTTATTAAGGTGGCGCAATGCAGCTGTCATTGAGTTTGACATCAGTTTGAAGTTTAGCGGTCCGATAACTGCAAAACTGTTGCAACTATCGAATTGCAGTTAAAAAGCATTGCAGTTAAATGACTTGCAGTTATCGAACGTCTACTGTAGTAGTAGTAGTAGTAGTAGTAGAAACTTCCTTCAGAAGTTGCTTCAGAAGTTCCTTAGAGATTCCTCCGAAGTTCCTCCAAAAGTTCCTTCTGGATTTTCTCTGAAAACTTCTTCAAGAACACTACATAAATTACTTCGCAAACTCTTCTGGACTCTTCAGATATTTCTTCTGATTTCCTTCTTGAATCCACATGGAATTTCTTTAAACTCACCTGAAAATTGCACAGGAATTCTTGAAGAACTTCTTATGGAAATTAAATTGCAAAATCTAGATCTAGAAAATCTTACGCGCATTCCTCTGGGAATTCTTTCAGAAATTTGTTCCATAAACTCTTTCAAGAATCTTCCAGGAAATTCACACGGAGACTTCTCCATAACTTTTCGCTTAACTTTTCAAAAAGACCTTAGTAACTATTTTTACGGAATTATTTGGTGGGATAAATATGTAGCTTCTGTGGTCACACACTCGTTCAAGAATGGAAAATCTAGACAATTCCAAATGATCCATATTGGACAGAAAATTCCCAAGTAATGTATTTGACATGTGAATCTGTGAAGGCTGTTTTCCAGATGAAAACTTCACGCATGTTTAATTAACTGATGCTATGATTTTGTCTTGTTGCTATTCAACATCGCTTTGGAAGGGGTAATACGAAGAGCAGGGATTAACACGAGTGGTACAATTTTCAATAAGCCGCGGACGGCTTCGCGGACGACATAGATATTATGGCACGTAACTTTGAGAAGATGGAGGAAGCCTACATCAGACTGAAGAGGGAAGCCAAGCGGATCGGACTAGTCATCAACACGTCGAAGACGAAGTACATGATAGGAAGAGGTTCAAGAGAAAACAATGTGAGCCACCCACCGCGAGTTTGCATCGGTGGTGACGAAATCGAGGTGGTAGAAGAATTTGTGTACTTGGGCTCACTGGTGACTGCCGAAAGTGATACCCGCAGAGAAATTCGGAGACACATAGTGGCTGGAAATCGTACGTACTTTAGACTCCGTAAGACGCTGAGCGATCGAATAGAGTTCGCCGCCGTACCAAACTGGCAATCTACAAAACGCTCATTAGACCGGTAGTCCTCTACGGACACGAGACCTGAACGATGCTCGTGGAGGACCAACGCGCACTTGGAGTTTTCGAAAGAAAAGTGCTGCGTACCATCTATGGGGGGGTGCAGATGGCGGACGGTACGTGGAGGAGGCGAATGAACCACGAGTTGCATGAGCTGCTGGGAGAATCATCCATCGTTCACACTGCGAAAATCGGACGACTGCGGTGGGCCAGGCACGTAGCCAGAATGTCGGACAGTAACCCGGTGAAAATGGTTCTCGACAACGATCCGACAAGAAGGCTAGGTGCACAGCGGGCTAGTTGGATCGATCAGGTGGATCACTTCGGCCTTAGTCTGAATAAATAAATAAATAAAGAAATCGAAAAGCGGCTAAAATTTGACTTTTTGGCTTCATAATGAAATCTTGGGTTAAAACGGAGCCCAATGCACAATGTGTCACTTTTTTTTATGGCGGCTTTCCTAGATGTCGCTGGAAGCTGATTTTTTCAGATAATCTTATTTTGCAAAGTTAGAAAAATTCAGTTTTTTTTTCCAGATTTTTATACCGTAGCGTCGCAAAGTTATAGCGTTGTGGGACCCCAATGCACTAGGAAGGTTAAATGGCATCGTACGCTATCGAAGTTTGATAAGAAAACCTTTAAATTTTTTTTTGAAGAAATGGTTGGTCGGGACGGGTTAAGGTTTCGGCTCCTTGGTTTCCTCCTCACTGCATCCAGCAGCATAGCGCTAACTTCTTCGCCCGAAAATATTTAGTTGGATTGGATTATTTCATACCTCTGTTGTACAAATCTTATTCAATATATTTTCCAGTGGATATGGATATCTCCAATGATAATAATAGACTGACATCAGTTCAAAGCAATCTACAGGTGCTAAAATTTATCAACACAATATGCTCTTTCGTTTCCCGGCTGCAGCACGCCCAACAAAGCTGCCACCAGTGCACTGTGGTCGGATATCATGAAATCATGGCATTAATAAATAACTCCTTAGGGTTGCCTCATAGAAGTTTGGTGTCTTCTACAAAGTTGTTGCTTGATAAGCAGGCCTTCATATGGTAATAAAAAAAATAGTTCAGAACTCTCCCGCTAGGGCGGCGCTTTAGTTAACTTTTTATATGAGCATGACAGGATGATGGTGTCTTCTGCAAAGTTTAAGAATTTAGTATTATGAGCAACTCTTGCGAAGGAACTATGTTTGAAAAGGCTTTTGATTCTGAGATACAATGCCTTTTTTGTAAAAAATGTGCTTTTATTCTCAAAATTTGATTGTTTTTAGTGTAATTTTGTATCTATGTACAATATTCATTTTCGCATAAACTTTCTGTTTCCCAGAGAGTAATATATGGTAGTGTCTGACCCGATTTAACCGACAAACAACTTGAAAAATGTATTAATTATTGTTAAATATTTAAAATATATAGAAAAATCGGTTTATTTTCCCTCTACCTCCACATCCAACCGAGATTTTATCTCGGATAGAATCTTTGGGTTTTAAAGAATGAAACGGAGGGGAATTTGGTTGCAGAAACTTGCCGCAACATTCAAACGACCTACTTTTATTTGTTCAATTGAATGATTTTGTGCTCAATTTAACATACGCGACGAATTTCTTGGATGCAGTACTATTAATACCATTTATAGTGCCATGCAACAGAAATTTCATGCTGTACTGGTACTATATTTTTCTTAAATAATAGTTGTAAACATTTTAATATTTATTTAACGTTGGCATACGAACTGTTTTTGCCGAACATAATATTTATCTGTGATAATATAAAAACGGAATGTTTTCAATTTTTTTCAACAATGTTGTCATCAAAGAACGTAATTATCTTTTTTTCAGAACTAGGAGCTGTTTCACAATTTCCGGTGATGTTTTATGAGAGCCCATTTTCAGCGATTTTGATCTTGAAGACAAAAATAGAATATCGCCAAATATACTGTTACCAGATGGTATTTCTGACGAATCTTATCAAATACACATTTTCTAATTTTTATGATTTGCACACATAGATTTACGAACAACATTAATTAATTTACGTTTTGATATGAACTAGTCAGAGCTTGTTCAGAATATGGATAAAATCAAACCTTCTTGTTTCGAAATCCGTCCAGAGTGTACTAACTTTAACTTCAAGGGAACCAAATCTGTAGTGCCATTTAGTGATTTCTAAGCTGAATTCCAGACCAATATATTTTAAAATAATACTGCAAAACAGCTAAAACGAATCCCAGAAAGTTTATGTGCTCATTATAATATGAATTTTACGGCCTACTTTGTTTGAATAAATGACAGGTTTCCGTCAAACACATGCGGAACTCAATAATTATCAAGGCACTGTGGAAGATTTACGGCAAATTTCTGCAACCGAATTCGCGTCCGTTACATTCTTTATTACCCAAAGATTCTATCCGAGACAAAATCTAAGCGGGAAGTGGAGGGAGTAGGAAAATAAATCGATTTTTCATCATATTTTTGAATATTTTACAAAAGTTAAGGCGTTCTCCAAGTTATTTCATGGTCAAATCGGCTCAGACACTACTATATATTACTCTGCGGGATACAGAGAAAATATGTGAAAATAAATATTTCACATAGATACAAAATTACACTAAAAATAATCAAATTTTAAACATAAACTCACATTTTTTACATAAAATGCATTGTATCTCAGCATCAAAAGCCTTTCCAAAGATAGTTCCTTCACAAGAGTTGCTCAAAATACTGAGTTCTTGATTTTTGCAGAAGACACCATCATCCTATCATGCTTGTATAAAAAGTTAGCTGAAGCGCCGCTCTAGCGGTAGAGTTCCGAACTAAATTTTCATCACCATATGAAGGCCTACTTATCATGCAACAACTTTGTGGAAGACACCAAACTTCTATGAGGCAACCCTAAGGAGTTATTTATTAATGCCATGATTTCATGATATCCGACCACAGTGCAGTGTAGGAAATAAAAATAAAATGTGATATTACTTTGCCGTCCTCACTAGGTACTTTATCGTCATGCTGCTAGGTGGCTCTTTGCCAAGCTGTTTTGTTTTCACCAAGCCTTGGGTGAGGCGAAAACTTACCCATCTGGGGATAGCTCTGTACTCAACTCTGGGTGGCGGGCACTTTCATTTCATCGTTGTTGAATTTTGCTACGCAAACTTTGCCTTCACACTGTCCTAGTTTTGCATGCGTGATGCCAGCCATAGATCGTATGTTATACTTCCTTTGGCTAGAAGCTAATAAATGTATGCCACCCCATGTAGAAGCTGCATACACGGTTTATAGGTCATAGAATGAACAAGCTGAATTAGCAGTAACGATGAGCTCCCTACATGCGAACAGGATAAAGCACGGTGCGAAGCAAGTCAATCGATGTACTCGGTGGAC
This sequence comes from Armigeres subalbatus, assembly GCF_024139115.2. Taxonomy (NCBI): domain Eukaryota; kingdom Metazoa; phylum Arthropoda; class Insecta; order Diptera; family Culicidae; genus Armigeres; species Armigeres subalbatus. The sequence continues at coordinate 66,323,903 of NC_085140.1, forward strand.
GCTATTTTCACAACGTGCGACCCTCTCCAGTCCTGATACGCCCTCACGCCTCTCATCCAAACTAACTCGCTAATGAAAATCGCTGCAGCCAAGCCAGCACCCCAAACGATTACCAGAATTGCCGGTTCCGTGTCCACCAAGCTGACCGGAACAAACTTTCCTCCACCGCCAGTGCATTTTGGTTTTTTCGTGTACAGATTGGAGTTCTCTCGATGCTGAATCCCATGTTCATTGAGCCGAAACAATCTGTAATTATAGTTAGATATAGTATGGTTTATAATGTTTCTCGATACAATATGCGAACCCAATTTTAACGTGCTCTTTGAACGAAGAGTTTTTCTGTATTGCATAGTAGGGATCGATAACCTGCAGATACTGGATTTCTTGAATACCGCACTTTTCGTCCTCCTGATAGGTTTCGCTCATGACCTTGTATCCAACGCCTTGCTCCACATGAAACGCATATAAACCTTTTCTTATTCGATCTATTCCCTGTTCCAGAGCAATAAAATTTGTCGAACCGTCCTGTTGTTTGATCTTACGCTCGTAGATCGCCCGACGAGTTGGTTCCGCTGCATGCGTAAAATAATAGCGGTTGAACACCGTATCATGGGCTCCAAACTTTAACCTGGACGCCAACAGATCCTCCAAGCTGCGAATTTTAGTGGACGGACTTTGCAACAGAGCCACGATATTAGCCGAGTAGCACACGTACAGAAACATCAGAACGGTGAAGCTGATCATGGTGATCGTTCTCGCCGAATAGCTGCGTGGTAATGTGGAGGAACCCTGCTGACACGTGGCTCCGTAGATCATGAGCAACGTATCACGGAAACTAGCCCGCAAAATGCTGCCATCTGTGGGGTCATCTACTGTGAGCGGTACGTCCCATTCAGCGCGAGCGGTGACTACTAGCAAACAAGATGTTAGGATGATTACCGCGGTTGTGCAGATCCAAACAAGCTGACGATAATAGACTTTTATTATGATAAAGGCCAATACGAGATAACAATTGCATATGTACATTATCGAACGGTAGCAAAAATACATTTTCCGTGAAGGACAGCTTCGGCGAGCGAAAGATGAACTTCGATCGGGTAGCCGAGGTCATGGCCACGTACTCGATAACGGGAATCCGATCAGTTGTGAAGAAGAGCGGTGATGCCCCCAGGTCAGCAACGTTCTGGGATAGTTCGCCAATCATGCCGTCCCATCGTTTGGTGGTAGTGTTGAAGTAGCCCCACGTCGAAACGATCGAGTAGTTTACCCGAGCCCCCATGTAGTGCTGAACCAGACAGTTGGTGAGAATGTAGTTTACTTTGGTTATCGTATCGATGTGTTTGTCTCTGTTGTGGAAAAAGATTCCAGAAAATTAATAGATATGTTTATAGGTAATTTGAAGTATGTCCCTTGAGTACAAAATATTTCAATACAAATTCAATACGCAGATTATTACGCCGTTGAAGGGTTAACATTCAGGCGGCTTGAAAAAAGATGATTTCCAGGATTTATTTTTAAGGAAACTATAAATGCATGACAAAAATGAAATACACATATACTGCCCACAATTGCATATTTGTCCCAAATGAATAGGAAACTCAGCAAAGATGGGATTGATATGTGATCTTAGGCAGTTTATCAATACTCCGTTCTTCGATCACCTTTCGCTGATCTTTAATCAGTGTCTCCGTCTCAGCTACTACCCATCGTTCTGGAAGTCAGCCGAAGCAGCGATGCCAGATCGTTCCAACATCAATTCCGTAGATTTGCTTAAATATTTTGGATGGCCCAATTAATCTACCCGCCGCAGCCACATCCAGGCGTTATAGTATATGCACAAAATAGCCAGCAAGAGTTAACCACCAGAAATTTGTATGGCGAAAGACATCTAACGCTGGTTTTCTCTAAATTAGAAACTTTTCATGAAAAACTATTTGGTACCGGTTATGAGGGATGGTGTCTGCTACTACGCCTATCAAATATTTTTTCGATTAAAGTGCTTAATTTTGAGAAATCGAACCTTAGATGCCTTTCGCCATACTGATTTCAGAAAGTTAACTCCTAGTGTGCCGCTGTAAGCACGCTCAAAGCAGTCGATTCATTCCGGTGATGAGCCACACAAACCTTCCAGTTTCAGTTCAAAAATGAAGTGAGATCTGCCGTAATCGAATTTTCTCTCGTTTTCAGATGTCACAACTGCAACAACTGCCAGTCGCGACATCCGGAAATGGGAAAAAATCGATCACAATGAATCACCTGCTTTGAGCGTGCTTACAGCGGTACACTAGGAGTTAACTTTCTGAAATCAGTATTGCGAGAGGCATCTAAGGCTTGATTTCTCAAAATTAAGCACTTTAATCGAAAAAATATTTGATATTTGAGTTAATGCATGAATTCCTTTGAGAGATCTTCCAGGAATTCCTCAACAAATTCCTTTATAAATGTTTACGTAAGCTCTTCCATGAATCCTCAAGAAGTAATTATGTGAGTTCATCTAAAAATTATTTTGTGAGTTCCTCCAGAAACAACGTAGATTTCCCGTATTTCAAAAAATTTGCTTTTGATTTTTTTTTTTCAAATATATCTACGGGAGTTTCCATAAAACTTCCTCCTATGATTTACATTAAAAGTGTTTCCAGGAGAGTTCTTCGAAGACTTTTTCCGGTTGTTCGTACAGAAATTACTCCGAGGATTTCTCCAGTAGAAATTTGTAGTAGAGTTTCTGGAGGAAATCTATGAAACAAATTTCTGGAGAAATTCCAGTTTGAAACTCTTAGCAATAAAATTCCTAAAAAAAATCCTGGTGTATCAGAATAAATGCTTGAAGAAAATCCAAGACAAACTCCAGTGATTTTGAAATGACCATTGTCATATGCTTATATGTCGAACGAGAAGGAAAATTTACTTTAAGCAACACACGGTGTAAGCCCAATATATTATTGAAGTTGCTTCCCAATCGAGCACCTCGTGAATTTGGTTCGCGGATTTTTTCCCATGTTTATTTTACATATGCGATGTTTTCGGGATTTGGACGCGGAAAATCAAAATCCCGGCACGGGACCAAAATCCGGCGGAAAATTTTCCCGAGATATGAGGCTACCTTTACGAGTAGCCCTTCAGTAAAAGTCATGAATAACGTGTCGTTGAATGTCTCGTAGGGGTATGTGAGCAAGATACCATAAAGATAAAACCTTAACAGACTGATGTGTGATAAAGCACCTATGAATCACCGATAAAAATTAAAACTGAGATAAAAAAATCCGTAGATTTCCGCAGACATTTTCAAATTTCCGTAGATTTTTTCTACGGATCCGTAGATCCGTAGAAAGCCTTCAATTCCGTAGATCTACGGAAATTTCCGTAGATCTGGCATCGCTGAGCCGAGGTCATCAGACTTCTCTTAGGGTTATCCAAGCTGTTTGAAAAGGCGATTCACAGCCGGTTACTTGAGTCTATCGAACATCACAGCATCTTGCTTGATGAACAGCTTGGTTTCCGGCGCGGTCGATCAACCGTACACCAACTTACCCAAGTTACGTTCTCAGACGGTACAAATTTGTCTCAAAACATCCACCATGGCCGATGTCGAGAAAGCATTCTATGCATGGCATGATAGCCTGGTATACAAACTAAACTACAACGCTACAATCTTCCCAGCTACCTGGTGAAAATGGGGAAGGGTCGTTTGGCCGAAAGCCATTTGGCCGAATTCCACTAGACCGCACAAACCATTAGGCCGAAACCAATCTGGCCGAACGGGTCATTTGGCCGAAAGGGTCGTTTAGCCGAAATGGTCATTTGGCCGAAAGCGTCGTTTGGCCGAAAGGGTCGTTTGGCCGAAAGGGTCATTTGGCCGAAAGGGTTATTTGTCTGAAAGGGTATTTTGGCCGCAAGGATTACTTGGCCGAAAGGGTTATTTCGCCGAAAGGGTCATAAGGCCGAAAGGGTCATTTGGCCGAAAAGGTTATTTGGCCGAAAGCGTCGTTTGGACGAAAGGGTCGTTTGGTCGAAAGGGTCATTTGGCCGAAAGGGTTATTTGTCTGAAATGGTAATTTGGCCGAAAGGGTTACTTGGCCGAAAGGGAAAGGGTCATAAGGCCGAAAGGATCCATATGCCGAAAGGGTCATTTGGCCGAAAAGGTCATTAAGCCGAATAGGACATTTGGCCGAATAGGTCATTTGAAAAGTGAGAAATTGATAATGAGAAGAGAGACGTCTCTCTTCTCACACTTCATTTTTCTCTTCTCACTGTAAAAAGTGAGAAGCGTGAAATGAGTAGTGAGACGTCTCACTACCCACTTCGTCCTACTCACTTGCCACAGGAGACGTCTCACTTCTCACTCCTCGCTGTCAAAAGTGAGAAGTGAGTAGTGCGAAGTGAGTAGTGAGACGTCTCACTACTCACTTCGCGCTTCTCACTTTTTACAGTGAGAAGAGAAAAATGAAGAGTGAGAAGTGAGTCGTCTCATTTCTCACTCCTTACTCCTCATTTATCACATTTATCACATTGAGAAGGGAGAAAGTAGGAATGAGAATTGAGAAGTCTTTTTTCTTACTCCTATTTTCTCACTTTTCAAATGACCTATTCGGCCAAATGACCCTTTCAGCCTAATGACCATTTCGGTTAAACGACCCTTTCGCCCAAATACCACTTTTGGCCAAGCGACCTTTTCGGCCAAATAACCCCTCTCGGCCAAATGACCCTTTCGGCCAAATGACCCTTTCGGCTGAACGACCCTTTTGGCCAAATGACCCTTTTTGTCAAACGACCCGTTCGGCCAAACGACCCTTTCGGCCAAATGACCCTTTCGGCCGAATGACCCTTTCGGCCGAATGACCCTTTCGGCCAAATGACCCTTTCGGTCAAACAACCCGTTCGGCCAAACGACCCTTCCGGTCAAATGAGTCTTTCGGCCGAATGACCCTTTCGGCCAAATGGTCTGTTCAGCCAAATATATTCGGCCAAACAACTTTCGGCCAGGTGGCATTCGGCCAAATGGGTTTCGGCCGAATGGGTTTCGGACAAACGACCTTTCCCCCAACATTGTCGCCGGCGTCTCCCAGGGCAGTATCTTCGGGCCCTTGCTGTTTAACCTGTTCACCTCCAGAACTTCCAGAAGGCGGCATTCTGTCTCTGTTCGCACATGACACCTCCATCGTCTACTAAGGTAGAGTAATCAGAGCGCGAGTGGCAAAACTCCAACGAGGCCTGGATGCTCTGACATAGTACCTCACCAGCTGGAACATCTGTATCAACGCGGCGAAGACCCCACTGTCGTAATCTGGAAAAATGACGTATATGCCATTTTCCAAAAATGGTGTTAACGAGTTGTACTCATCTAGCTCTTTAACAGAAAAATGGAAAACATGTAGGTTGTAATTTGGCGCATACATCACTTTGCCAGATTACGGCAGCCCAGGTAATCTTTTCCTTCACTCTAAAGGTGTGTGAATATGACCCGAAAGTGGACCGTCATTGTCCCTGAAAATAAGCTTGCTGTTCACAAGCAAATCATGCTCCCTGTGATCGAATACGGCATGCCGTTCTGGAAGAGCTGTGCTAAAGCTTATTATCTGAAACTCCAACGAGTTCAAAACAGGTTCTTGGGGATGATCTTCAACACTTCCGAGGTTTACCGTCTGGCCGGGATCAAAAGATTACAAGAGCGCTTTGGTGAGTGCGCGTGAGTGTGAGAAAATGCTTATGATTTGTTGTGCCTTTGCGGACCAGATAGCAATTAGTTATTTAGGTTATCAAATTTTGTAGTGTGAATAGTAGCTAGCATATGACAGAGTTTGGTCAGGAATGGAGTTTTATTTACGACAGTGAGGATGTGAATGATATGGCTGCTAAATTCAAGTTAGCAATCTGTGATTGGTTAAATGCAAATGTCCCTATGAAAAGGAAACCGGCGGTCCCTCCCTGGAATACGCCTCAACTGAAAAAAACTAAAGCGCAGTAAAAGACGTTGGCATCGTTACTTGAGAATTCATCATTCGATCTTCGCAAGATTGAATTTCAAACGCGCTAGTGACGATTACAGACGGTTAAATGAGGTTAAGGTTAAAAGGTCTTTTTTTTTTTTTTTTTTTTTTTTTTTTTTTACAAGGGAGAATGCATTTACACACTAACCCAGTACACGTGCATTGTAGTTGCCAAGCTACCACACGGAAGTGTACTGGAGTGTCGGACTCGCCCATACCGGTAATACCGACTGAGCTCCCTTGGGCGCCACCATCGTTTCCGCCAGGAACTACCTCGCAGTCCTCCTTCTGGCGGGACGGCAGTACTAAGCGTACTCACTCATTATCGCTCACACAGGCACTCGTCCCACGCGAGACTGACTCGCACCCCATTCACTCCATTTGAGTCTTACTTGGATGCTCTCCCGGACGCTCCGCTGCCATGCCTCGAGGTGTCAATAGCGGTAACTGCCTGGGCCTACAGATATTGCGCTACGACACTCTGCCTCAGCACGAGCAGATCAATCACACCACTGCCGAAGCAGACCATACGCTACCCTGCCGAAGCAGGGACACTCCCCATGCACCACATGTGCACAACTGTAGGTGTCTGGGTACAACCCACTGCTACCCTGCCGCCGAAGCAGCTTCTCCAAAGACCATTCGCTCCATGTGACCCTTTTTCAGGTGCTCACTCTAACACTCCACTGCAATGCCTCGAGGTGTCGATGGGATACCTCGACTCCTGCCTCAGCATGTGCAGTCCATACTCAGACTTCTGCTGCGCTTTGAGGTGACAATAGCGGCGGAGACACGCTATGACACTCCTGCCTCAGCACAACCAGATCACTCACTCCCTGCCGAAGCAGCTCACGCGCTACCCTACCGAAGTAGGTACACTCCACAACTTATTCTAACACTCCACTGCCATGCCTCGAGGTGTCGATAGCGGTAGCAACGCTACGACACTCTTACCTTAGCATGTGCAGTCCATACTCAGACTTCTGCTGCGCTTCGAGGCTGCCATAGCGGCGGCGACTCGCTATGACACTCCTGCCTCAGCACAAACAGATCACTCACTCCCTGCCAAAGCAGCTCACGCACTACCCTACCGAAGTAGGGACACTCCACATGCCAGTTGGCACTCCCTCCCTGGGCTTGTGCTTTTGAAGCGGCACACAGTCGCTTTGATAGAGTCCGCTTACGGGCACTTGTGGTTTTTTGGGAGGGATTTTAGCAGAGCCCACTGCTAAATCCCACCACGCCCTAGGCAGTTCTCCCTGACTCGCAGACAGCTGGGGAGGGGTCGTCAAGCCCTTGGACATGGTCCCTGCTGCCCCCAAGGTTAAAAGGTCTAAAATAATTAATCATGTTATCTGTGGTTAAATGCTGCACTGTATAAAAGGCATGTTCCAAGATTGCAGAATAACTTACGTCGTGAACCTAAATTTTTCTGGGGCTTCGTAAATAGTAAGAGGAAGAATACGTCTGTCACTCCTAATGTCGTTTATGGGGATAGAGAGTCGACAAGTGAATCTGAAGCGTGTGATCTAGTCGCCAGACACTTCGCATCTATTTTCCAGTCGGAATCATCTGACGTTGAGGCTGAGCTTGCTACGACAAACGTTCCATTGGACGCTGTGGATCTGAATACTTTTGAAATATCACCTGCTATGGTCATCCAAGCCGCTAAAAAGCTGAAAAATTCCTTTTCTCCTGGGCCGGATGTTATTCCTGCTGCTATACTTCGTCGCTGCGCTACTGCTGTTGCAGAACCGCTTGCCTTTGTTTTTAACAAACCATTCGAAAGTGGGGTTTTTCCCATGTGCTGGCAACATTCTTATATGTTTCCGGTACACAAAAGTGGAGATCGTCGTGATGTCATAAACTACCGTTTAATCACTAGTCTGTGTGCCGCTTCAAAGCTATTTGAAGTCATGAGTGACCACGTTTTGCGCACAACGAAGGCTTAAATCTCTAATTAGGAACATGGATTCATGCCCGGCAGATCCGTTAGTACAAACTTGCTTGATTTTACGACTATTTGTATGTCAGCAATGGAAGAAAAAGCGCAGGTGGACGTTATATATACGGATTTGAAAGCGGCTTTTGATAAAATTGACCACAAGATACTCCTTCGGAAATTGTCGCGATTCGGCGTTTCGGATAGACTCGTTGCATGGTTTACATCATACCTGTCTGGCAGAATATTGCGAGTTAAGTACGGAGCTAGTATTTCCTCACCGTTCACCATTTCTTCAGGTGTCCCACAAGGAAGCAATCTGGGACCGTTACTGTTTGTCATATTTTTCAACGACGTAGCAACTTCTCTTGGGTTTAGATGCAAGCTGATTTAGTGTCAATTTAGTGTTTTGGGCTATTTTCAATTTTGAAAAAAATCTAACTTGAGATATAAACATCGAAAATCGTCGCAACAACCTCTAAGCGGAAGCCTCTGATGTGCTTTACAAATCTTGTGAATATTGCTATTCATTCCGTTTACGTTTTGAACATGTTCAAGTGATTTTCAGGCTTTTAAGTGCATAAAAACACTAGTTTTCCTAAAAGTTGTTGTTCTACAAAATTCTTGTTTGAAGAAATCCTAACGTGTAAATTTATGACAAATGTTCACCATCTCATTTTCAAGAATTTAACGGTAATTCGCACATAGGCAATTATATTACTCAAATGTCCAGGGAAAAAAGAGGAATAATAGTATAATAAATTAGCAGTGAATTGTAATAAAATAAAGAATTTTGTGTACAAGGACTTTTAGGGAAACAGTGTTTTAATGCACTTAAAAGCTTGAAAATCATTTTAATATGATCAAAACGTAAACGCAACGAATCGCTATGTTCACAAGACTTGTAAAGCACACCGAAAGCTTCCATTTAGAGGTTGTTGCGATGATTTTCGGCGTGTATATCTCTCGATAGATTTTTTTCAAAATTGAAACTAGCCCAAAAACACTAAATCGACTTGAGCCACCTCGAAACTTTATCCGAATTAGTTGAAAATTTGTCAGAAAGTTTATTTTAGCATAAAACTTGTGATTCTGGGCTGGCCGGTTGGATTTTTGATACTTTTTGAAAACACAGAGTAACATCTCTGTGATTCTAGTATCATATTAATTTGGTATGATTAAGAAATTATTTTGTTTTTTGCCTTTCTCGTTTCTATTGAAAACTAATCGAATCGGATGCATTTATTTGCATGCTTCAAATATGTGCGTGAAAATACATTTCAATTCACAACATATTTTCATCTGTGAGGGCCAAGAAGTTATGACCGAAATATGATTTTTATAATGTACGAGAAAGGTGATGGTGCTTTTCTCGTACATTATTTACTAATCATTATAATAGTTATTGAATAGAATGTGTTCTTATCATGTGTATTTTTTATCAAATATGTTCAGGAAATTCCTGAAGTAAACCTTTAAGATTTGCACTCCTATCTACCAGACTGTTTCAAACATGGCAAAGTCACATTCTGTTCTAAGGACCACAGAGGATGTACTACATTTGAAACTAGTCGCCAAAGATCTGGTTATGCGTGTGGGATTTCTTGTATGACTGATGCCTTACTCCAGAGATTTCTTGGATAGCGCAGAATAAATGTAGTGATCGCATTCCAAGCACCACAAAGAGCATGAGCCACTTTTTAAACAAGTCGATAGTATTTTGATTATGCATGTAGACCTTAAAGCCTCACTCCAGAAATTTCTTGAATAGCGCAAAACTTATGTCATAATTAATTTCTATTAGAAGGACCGCAAAGAGCATATTCAACTTTTGAACTAGTTGACACATCTTTGGTTACGCGTGTAGACCCTACTCGAGTAGCACAAGTTAGACAAAAACGGTTGCAGCAACTTTATTGTGACTGAATCTGGTCTCATATAAGTTACATTGACCTATGTGGATCATTGTGTGCTACTAGGGTAAGCCCTTTCTCCAGAGATTTCTTGTATTACTGTGACCTTTCTCCAGAGATTTCTTGGATAACGCAGGGGATACCTTTGTAGAATGAACTGATTGATCTGGCAGACTCTAATTCTCCGGTGAGTTTGAATTTAGCAAAGCTATTCAATTTTTTTTAACGAAAAAGACAGGAACAGAAAGCTAACGTCATTTCGATCCAACCATAGGTAAAACATCAATGCAAACACTGAAACCGGGATTAAGCAACGCGCGTGTTTAAAAAGTTTTGTGTTAAAGAACAAAATTAGTAAGTTGCACTTTTAAAGTGCAACCAAATAGTTAGGACAAGTAGGCTAGGTGTACCAGTTGTGGCTATAGCACCAGTTGTCGCACGAGTGCTTTATATGCCAAATGACCAATCAAATCATCGCAAACCAAATTCATATCGATAAAGCATATTCATATGACACGATAACACCTTTGATTTCCTCCAAAACAAGCAAAGCATAATTGTAAAAATTGATTTTGCTTAATTTTTAACGTGCTTTGCACCAGTTGTCGCACTAGTGGTCTCAATTTGGCCAGTTTCATAAGAAAACAATGGGATTTGCCAAATAAGGAACCAAAATTAAGAATAGTGCCACAACTGGTGCACGCGTTCCTATTGTGGATTAATTAATTTTGAGGATAATAACAAATTTAATTGTGGTTTTCACAGCTCTTCTAAGGAGCAGGAAGTAAAACCTTTCGCTTGATATATAAAGTCCATCCACATGCCTTTTACTTATTTAAAAAAAAAATAGTTGTTCTTATGTATGGCGACAATTGGTACACCGACCCTAATGGTCGAAGAATGTTTCCGCTAATAAAACTTCTTTCGTGAGCAGTACGACGCTGAATTTCGTATCAATTGACCTAGTAACCTGCCCCATAATCGCATAACTTATCGTTACTCACTTATAATCCGTCAAGTGATTCAACGTGTCCGGGCTGGTCACCACCAGCGATGCCTTCAATGTGTAACCTTCGAGATTGAGCCGGCGGATCGAAGTTACTTTCGCGATTCGCTCGTCCAGCAGACTGCCGTTGATCCAGGTTGCGAACGACTCCACCGCCAAAGGGTGGTCCATCGAGTGTTTGAAAATTTGCTCCACACGGTAGCTTCCTTCCTGCTCTTTGATCACGAGATAAATTTCACTGCTGATCAGTAATGGCAGATCGGCTAATTTGGCCGAAATGGATTGCAGTTGTTCTTCCGCGTCTGGATGGTTTGAATCCAAATACTCCGTATCCAGGATAAGCCATCGGTATTTGATGTAGAGTAGTTTACCAGCAGCTGCCAGTAGGTGTTTCGTGTTGGGACATCTAAGATCCACAATCAAGAAGGTCTGCTGGTCGTTTATGTCTTCCACAAACTGACTGATGTGATCGTCGCTAAACGAAGTAAGAAATCGACCATTGAATGCGGTGAAATATTTGGCCTTTTCCTCAATCTCCCAACAGGTCATTAGAGTTACTTTGAGGGGATATTTTATTGTATTCAGAATGTCCAGCACTAGAGTTGGTACTTTTGCATAGCTCGCCTCAATTGTGAAGCAGCAACTGACGAGCAGAAACCAACGATTTTTTCCACCCATTACCAACATACTTTGAGATTGATAAAAAACTGTAAATTTCGTTGTCCCTCAGCAGAGTTTTATACCATTGCCTGGGGTTGTTTGGAAGAGTTGTTCCTTCAACCCTTTGTGCAAAGAAGGATGAAAAGTAAATATAATCAAGAACAAATTGCTGCATTTCCGGAACCATGCCCGGGGGTATTGAGGAAAGGTGCAGTCAGTTTCTGCTACCTTTTCGATGCCTTTAAATATTCAAACCAGTTGTTCTATTAATTTTCGAAAATATACATTGGTTTCAAGAGCGGGAAAGTTTTCGATTACTTGCACTCAGTAGTGCCAGTACCATCGTTTCGACACGTGACAAGTTTCATTGTGTAGAATTATAGTTTCTTCACTTTAGCTTGGCAGATGGAATGACGGATACCAGCGGAAGTAAACTGTATGTATAACTGTATGGAAAGATTTGAGGAATTTTAAGAATCGAAGAAGAAATTTAAAAATTAGGATAAGCTTTTATTATTATTTATTCATTATAAACCTTTCAAGTAAGAGCGAACAGGCTTCTGAACATTGTTCATGTTCATGTTTCTTGCATTTCTTTGGCTCTATATTCCCACGAATAATAGGTAGGTTCTGTATTTCAGGGTACTTTGGTTCGATGTTTCCTAGTATGCTCACTGTAATAGCATAGGAATAGGAAACTCGGCCCATATTTGCAATTACAGGCAGTATGTGTCTGGTGACTTAATGCACTTGCGTTGTAGATCATGGTTCAGATCTGCGTTTTGACTAGCTGCAGAGCTTTATATTTCATCGAGCTGTCGATCGTGCCACCACGGCACCTTTCAAAAGTATTCATTTAGATTGATATAGGTACTAAGGACCATTCAAAAGGGTCGCGAATATCAAGTGCCTAGGAGCCATTTTGTAGGGCTAAAAAATCATATCTGAAAAAGGAGTTCGGAAATTGAACGTCGGGAGAACGTTTGATACATTTGAGCGATAATGGGCGTTCGGATAGAAAAGCTTTTCCTACTTTAGTTGACAGTTTATTAATATCATTGAAAAAATAACTTGTAAAGAATGTGTTCGTGTATCTGTTACAGATTGTATATATTTGCCTGACATCAACATTGATAAAGATAGAGGAATTATTTACTGCTTCCATGTTTGTTCTTGGTTATTGATGTACATACCTTGAAAATGACTATCCGCCAAGAAATGTATTTGAAATTTATTTCACATTTACTAAGTATTCGCCGTCTCACACCTTCTCAAGGTGGGCTAGTTACATATATGTCCGTTAGACTTTCAAAAATCACCTATAAATAGTAAAACACCCTTTTACGAAAATCTATCTCTTGAAATATGAATTATCCACGGCAGAATTCGATCAAAAGCGCTCATCACTTCAACCTTAGACTAGTTAGGCTCTGAATAAGTAGAATAACAAAGTTATAACAATTTAAAAAAGTTTTTGCCTATTTCCTCGAAAATACAATTTTTCCTAGTTATGCATGCACACAGCTCGGTACGATGATCCAACAAGAGACTCCATACACATCAGGTTATTCTATATTACAGACTTCCGTATTCGCATTTGTTACTTCCCATGGCAAAGTTAACTTACAGCGTGAAGCATAGACATTGATTTTACGATAACAAATGGAAGAGATTCGTTGAGTGTAGCCAGCATAATGAAGACAACCAGTATTGAAGGCTAGAGCCAGAAAAGAAAGTTCCCGAACGATGACGGTGCCGATTCACGCTTAGACGGAGTTCTCGTCCAGACCCTGTAGGAGGAAGCTGATTAATATGGATCCGCTTATAATATCGATTATTCATATCATGACATACCTGCATCAGTGGACTGATGGCCCTCGGTGCCATCGCATGCAGATGCAGAGCGCCATTGGAGCCTCGCATCGAGCTCGGATAGGTACCGTGCGACCCCACCGGTGGTCCGAGCAGGGTGGTCGTAGTTGCCGAAGACGCGCAGCTCTCCCGCTTGCTGTAGGTTAGTGGCCTGTGAATTCGAACGCATAAGAAATGGTTTTATCCGCATGAGTTGAAATTCAATTAAGCGGAAACATGAACCCAACCCCCAAAAATTTGGACCACACACACTTCGGAATCGCTTCCCCAGCTGCATTGAATTCTAAATCATTCGACCGACCGAACGTATACTGCACTGCAGATCAGCTTATGTGGTTGTGGTTTTGCTACACAATACTCACATCCACCCCCCAAAATGAAGCGCGCACGAGAAACAAAACAACGTGCATTCGAGGAAGCCGTTTAATTAAAAGCAAACACTCATAAATCAAAGCCTCAAGCAATGGCAGCGGTCTGGATGAGCCTGGCCATTTGAGAATTTGTTTTTTCATTCATAGTTTTTTAAGCAATCAAGTTCAGCTACATCCTTCAGAACAACATCATGAATCTAAATTTGATCGGAATCAGCAAAAAGTTTGCAATCATGCTAAACAGTAAACTTTTCACTGAAAGGTTGTTGTTCACGATTTCTTCATTTTTCATATCTCAAGGTTTAATTTCACTATACTTGTAACGTAACTTTAATTTGCTTAACCAATTTCAATAAAATGTCATTCAGTCATGCACAATTATAGTTACAAATAGGTAATTATACAAATTATTATATCAACCTTGATATTCCAAATTATTGTCTTCTTTGTTCCTCCATGGAGTTTTCTGATATGTTTAAGTAACCTCTTATCTTCAACCATAATTTCATGATTTCGTTCACAGTTTCTTGTGTCTATGGCTGACTTGGCTCAGTGGAGTACTGATTTAAAATATAATTGAGGTCAGACGTGAACCAGCCAAACAACAGGTTGAAAACAGTAAGTACACACGAAACTTTCATGGAAAAATGGTGATTTTCCATAAATCTAAGTTGAAAAATGCATGAGAAAATTATTCCTAAATGAAAGCAAAATTTGCCATAAATTATCACGAATTGGGTCTTAAAATGAAGAATCGATATTCGATTTTCTTTCAGGGAACGATGAAGGTAATCATTCTAAACGTGTCAGTTTTTCTTTAGACTCAAAAATTGAAAAGAACATTGTTTAATTTGAAATTGAAAAATAGATGAAAAATGCTTCCTCGACATTTTCGGTCTTGTTTGACGTACGGATTCAAACGCACTAGCAAAACACCGCAGGGCACTTGACTCAACCTTTGACAGTTAATATATATGGCTGACGTTTTGGGCTGATGGTTCATTCGTTCTGAAATGTTGCACAGCCCAAAATTTGCCTTAAAATGTCTTAAACACAAAAATTTTTATTTTTTTTGTGTCTTTATTAAAGAGACTTTCAGCCCGAGGCTGGCTCGTCTCCGAAAGCACAAAAATATTATTTTTACTGATTTAGAATTTTACCAGAATTTTTATAACATGTTACACCGCGTTTACTTCAACAAGAATATTGATTAGAAGATATGCCCAATCATTTAAAAAATGCCACCACTAAACCCGCCGCACCACAGAAATAACACCCAGCTCTACCAGTTCGATATAATGCGATGTTGGTAACACTCGCACTACGATTGACACTCCTAATTTTGACGTGACATACTTCCGTTGATTGAAGCATTAGAAGCAGCAGATCGACTGACGTACGGTGTGTTAAAGTGTTCCCTTTTAAGAAGTTTACCGGAACCGCGGAACCGATGATCCTCTTAAACAGAGGAAAAGCAATCACTATTGCACAGGTGAAGATCTCGTCAAATTGATGATTGAAATTGAACTAATAATCCCTTGCCATACAGTGACAGACATTGCACGTGTGAGGAATAATCCTCGGCAGGCCCAATACCCCATTAAGTACAATTCCCAATATCATCTGGAAAAGTGACGCCGAAATCACAAAACAGAGGTATCAGGTAAAACAATCTTTGCAATCGACACTAGATCAACCAATCTCAAACCCTCATTGATCAGATATACGGCCGGCTACCTGTCACAGCATAAGGTGCACAATACCGACGAACAGTCATCGTACCAAGCAACCCGTACCGTCGCACAGTACGAACCACGAAGAGGCGACAGTGCAGGTAAAGAGGAGTAGTGCATTAATCTAAACCACCAAGATAATCATAAACCACCCCTTCGCAGCTTCCATCCCGCGCAAACGGACCACATCCACCAAATCACTCCCCGAACGCAGAAGGCCCTCGGAAGAGGTAACACAAATTCTAAAAACCATTGGTCAACATGCGCACTCATGCAATTACCCTATTCAGGGCCTTTCTTTTTTGATAAATAAATAGCAGCAGTGCGACGACAGCCGCGCTCACGCCACCGACATCGACACAGCATTTGCCAGGACGTGTGAAGATCGTCCCGATCGCTCTAACTAGCAGTTTTAGATTACATCCTCACACTATACCAAAATCCAATTGGAAAACTCAGTGGTGAGAACGACGAGCCTGTGAGAAACTCACTAATGCATGCTGAGCTTGGAGAGCGTCGCAGTCACACTAGTGTTGAGCATCAACGTTACCCACTAGTAACTCGGGTATCACGTGTTGACGGTTAGGAAGAAGGGTGAAAGGGCCCAAGCATCAAGTGTAGCACGGTGAACAAATGGTGCGGAGTGGGTGGTAGCAGAGAGCTGTGGTGATTGACGGAAGGAAGAAGTGTGATCGGTGCATCGTGGTGTGAGCAGCATAAGGAAGTAGTAGAAGCAGAAAGAAGATCGTGGCTGGGTGTTAGTGTGTGTGCATACAACGTGAGAGCGGTTGGAGAAACAGTGCAGATGCACTTTCGAATAGAGCGCCGTCGAATGGTGCCGAGCAAGGACGTAGTAAGTAGGGGCCCCTAAACAAATGATAGCGAAGACGTTCGCTGAAGAGAGCACTACGGTGCAGGAAGGAGGTAGGCTTAGCATGTAAGACTTGAATGATGCAATACAAATATGTACCGTAATGCTTTGTGTATAGTATTATTTTGATTTGCGCAATATTTCGACCAAATGCAATTTATCTTCTTGGTACTGGGTGGAGGAGTAAATACTGTAAAGGGCCGGGCATTTGTCTTTGGGTATTCTCATGCTTTACGGCGGTTATAAATAAGAAACCGTAACAAACAACGGTACAAGTATTCTTGACCGATGCACTATCGTTTGCAACCATAAACGAGGTAGGGCTTTAGGACCCAATTCCGCTGTCCAAATCGTCCCTGTTTAGTTCACTGGTCGTACCTTCAGGTATTTGTGGGGTCTGAGAAAAATTCCTTCAGCGTGTCAATCGGCGAGCAGCAAGCCATGACGCTGCCTCTTCTGGTCAGATCTCGGCGGCGTGTACGTACACGCATCCACGGAGAGTCACTGTCATAGGTATATTCGTTTCGGTCAATTCGGGCCACACATTTTGGTAATTCTGCCAGTTTATTTTTTTTGGATCCTGTCTCCTGTCGCTGATTTCTTGAGGTGAGTTGAATTCAAGTGGTTAAATTGTGTTTTCCAAACCACAAGGCGCGTCTGGAAGACTGCCGGAAAGGTTTGTGGTTTGCAAAATCACAGGACGCGTCCCAAAGACTGTCGAAAAATTGTTTGTGGTTTGCAAAATCACAAGACGCGTCACGAAGATCGTCGGATAATGGTTTGTGGTTCGCAAAATCACAAGACGCGTCTCGAAGACCGTCGGAAACTGGTTTGTGGTGGTGCGTCTGAAAGACCGCTGGAAAAATGGTTTGTGGTTTGAAGGCTCGAAGATCGTAGGAAATTGGTTTGTGGTTTGCAAAATAACAATGCGCATCGGGAAGACCGGTGGAAAATAGTTTGTAAGTGCCAGAAAAATGTTTTGCTGAGTGTTTTGCAGTTTGTGAAACTACAAGGTGTGGAAAATGGTTTAAGATCTAGAAAATCTCAAAGTCCTGCGAGCACTGATTTTGGTTAATACAAATTTAGATTTCATGTAGCCATTTGGCGGCGTTAGTGTATACATCAGTCTACCAGTGGAGCTATGTATGGTATAACAAGTTCTGAGAGAAATGGAGCAATATTCTATGCAGTACTGTTTGAAACTGTTCGGAAAGCCAAATATTTTAATTGGAAATTTATCTTGGAATGTACTGACTGTAGCCATAGCGGGATTACCTGCTGGATCAGATATCTTGGAATTTGTAAAATGAATAAGGTTGGCGGATTTCACAAAGCTATTCGGAAGACCGGATTTATTATGCGTAAGCAGGGAATCAATATTCGGGCAACGCCTAACAATATACTCTTTGTCATTAACAGAGTTTGTTACTGACAAACGCACCTATCGACAAACCTTTATCCGCACCCGAACACAATATGACAAGAATAATTTGCCTAGCATGCTCTTATATTTCCGAGAATACGATGCTAATTTTGTAATCATTGTTCGATTCTCGAATATTTCCATAAAAGCAGAAACTAGGATAGCATAAAACTGAAATTTGCTCTACAAATAATGCAAAATAACGGGTTGAAAAGTTAGCAACAAGATTGTCTTCTTTTTTGTTGCTGACAAAAAATTTCGTCATTATTATCTCCGACAAAAACAAAGCTTTGTCGTTGGTTCGCTTTTGTCGCTTGTTTCGCACGCGCATTTAAAAAAAAATGTTTCCCTGTGCGTAAGATTTATTTGGAGGTATTGGCTAGCAGTACTAGTTTACACGTCTCTCATTTGGTTATAATATCTCAGATTTTGCAGAATTTAAGATAAATGTCATTTGCAAGGCGTTTGCTCAGAAGGTCAACATCAATATGCTGAAGTTTAGATTGATGGTGTACCAAACGCGAAACTAAAAATTGGATTGAATTTACGGATTTAGATTAGATTTGGAATGGTTTTGGAATAGATTTGGAATGGATTTGAATTGGATCCGGATTCGATTTGGATTGGAATGGGATTGCATTTGGATTGGATTGAGATTGGATTTGGATTGGAGTTAGATTTGGATTTCGGTTGCATTGGATTTGGATTGGATTAGGCTTTGGATTGGGTGGAATTTAGATTGGATGTAAATTGGATTTGATTTGGATTGAATTTGGATTAGCATGGATTTTCTAATCTTTATTAGGTTGTTCTTAAACCTTATTAGTAATAAAGATCAACACTGCTTAGTTTTGGATTGCATTTGTGTAAGGTTTGGAATGTTTTTGGAAGAAATTGGAACTTCATTATATTTGCTAAAATCTCGGATAACAAAAGTAGGCCATTGGCTTCGTAAATTTGTAGTTCTCCAATCATCCATTCATTACTTAGATCCTAATTTTAAAGCATGTATTGATTTGTGGCCCGGAATAGGAACGAAAGTTTGAATCACGTTTTATCTTTCACGACCCTTTCCTGATAGAAAAGTATTGAAGTCATTCCTGTTATTTAGTGACCACCCGTTTCTTTCCTCAGGTGAACGTATTTGTAGCTGAGAGTGTCTCGGGTACGAATTAAGTTGACCATTTGTTATCATGCTTAATGTATTGAATAAAATATAATTTCACTAAACGACGTTTCGCTTGATCATTATGTATTCATCATAAGCAATTGACAAAAACAAATATCTGAGATTACTCTGTGGGTTTAAGCTGGCATCTGAAATTAAACTCAACACTTCGTAAAATAACGTTTTTGTTGGAAATTTCTTACATTCCTGTTACTGGTTACTGGTTGGTGGAACCAGAACAAAATCTAGCATTAGGCGACTCGAATTTGAACCGTTACAGAGCTACAGTTTTGTCCTATCAAGCAACAACAAAACAAAAATAAAATGATAACTTAAATTTTCCGATATATTATTTAAATATAGGGTATGGTTTGAACTAGTGAAGAGCATATCATGGTTTGAACCATTTTGAAATCAGTCGAAATTACCATCTCATTGGCAGGAAATGAACCTAAAACAATATGAAAGGCATATTTAGTTATCGCGGCAGTGATAGAGTTTATTTATTGTTTAAGTAGAAAAATGGAGCGATTTAACAACGTCCTGAATTTGCGCTAAACCCCCCCACCAGTGGCACAATTTCAAAAAGCTCATAAAGGACGCATTTCATGAGATCAATGAGATTGAATGAGATCAATATATCAAAAAAAGCCAGTTTATCTGTAATCGATTGACATCATCGTACAATTGTGAAACTGTTTTAAATTAGTTAAAATAGTAACATTTAAACTAGGTAAAAACTGATCATGGTTTGAACTAAACTGTATTGTGGTTTGAACTTGTAAATGACGAATTTCGCGCCAACTCGACCAGCGGTTGGCAGCACCATCCCAGAATCGAATGAAACTTGGTGGACATAAAGATATGGTATTTCTAAGATACTCTGCATACTTAGTTTTCCAAAAATTGTCAAGAGTACCATTTGATGAGGGCCTAATTTTTTTCATTGATTTTTTTAAAATCGATGTAACTCTAAAATGACAAGACCTACAAAAAAGTGTTGTATGACGAACTGTCGTGAAATTCCCAGAAGCTTTTTGGAAAAATATCCAAAAAAAATAAAAAAAAGGCTACACTGAAAAAACATTTGTTTTGGAAATTAAAATCGATATTACAAAAAAAAAACTTATCTCAGAAATCGATGAATTTTTTTCTGCAGATAGGTATTTCAATTATCTAACTTTTCTGGGAATAATGTTCCTGTGACATATTTAAGGAAAAAAAAAATTTCTAACAGAAACTTTTTCCATGTCCATAATGAGTGAAAATTTATCAGCGTGTTTTATGCATATAGCGCCAAATATAGGTTCACCAACGACACATTTTGGACTTTGTTTAGGAAGCAATTTAGCATAATCTAACATTAATGTGGACCAACATTTGAAAAGGGCGTATATTTTCCTATATTTCTTATATCAATGTTACACACAAATGACCAGATTTACAAAATTGTGATGTTTGATGGACTATTGTAAATTTGTCTGAACTGTAAAATCTGAAACATAAAAGAGCGTTTCGTTTACCGAGAAAATAAATCAATGAATGTAAAGATTAAAATTGGTCTTCCAAAAAAAAAATTGAGTTCGATTTTTTTATCAGATAAACATTTTGATTCCAAACGATGAATCTCGGTAGATAATTTCATTAGGGGGATTTCGGGTAAACGCACATTCAAAGAATAATAACCTTTCCGCATTTTTTAGATTTTTTCTTCAATTTTATTTGCTACTACATTTAATTCTTATTTCTACTTGAATACTCATTATTTGTAAATTTACTCGAACAATTTGAAGACTTCTGAGTTCATCTGAGTTGAAATATTTTTTAGCCAGGATTTTATTATGAGCAATTGATATAAAAGAATGAAACTTTTGTGTGCCAGTTATAGTTCTTACTTTTTTGAAAAGTTCATCAAACTCTTCTGCCATTGTTGAGTACTGCTCATTCGAGAAATAACAGAAATGTATTATTATTAATATCTTTATTAATGGGGTTTTCGGCAACAGAAATATAATTTAGTGATATTTTTGTCTGATTGTGTAACTGTTGATTCGTACAACTCCCGAGGAGTCTTAATAGTATTTCCATGATCTTTTGTAAGACTTGCTCGTTTTGCCATTCGTTTGACAGTGCCCCCAATAGCTTCGCAAGGGCCTTTTCCGTGTGATGTTGCAAAAAAGTGCCACTTGCAAAGTTCTTTTAATTTTTATAATGTGCTGCAGCTCCACCAGACACAAAAGTAATTTTTGTAGAATCGACTGTTTCAAAAAGTCAATTAATTTGGAAATGAATAAGTGAACAGCTTTTGTGTCATGGGTCATTACTTCAAGTAAACTTCGAATGGATGTATTGTTGCCTGGGAATTATTCCAACCCTGAGCAGCATTTTGGATAATGAATGAATAATTTTCAGAGAAATCCAACAGTACGGGTTCATTCACAAATTACATAACGCTAAAATAGCCCATTTTCAACCCCCACCCACCCCCTCGTAACGTGTTTTGTATGGAAGGGTTCTAAAATTTGTATGGGCCGTAACGGTTGGACAGACACCCTCCCACCCCCTAAAGCGTTATGTAATTTGTGAATGGGCCCTACAAGTATATCACTTTGACCTAAAGTACTCTTTTGTTTTTCAAAAAAGTGTACACCCGATTCTGTTTTTACACGGATTTTTTTTACACGGCCGTGCAAAAAAAATACCATACAAAATTTTTGCAAACTTGCTCCATTTTCGATGATTCGTCGAGAAATCATAAAACTTTTTTTACACGGATTTTCAAATTTTGAACTGAAAACTTTTTTTACACGGAACGCATCCCCCGTGTAAAAAAAGAATCGGGTGTATTGCTGTTTGCAAATAATGTCATGAATTATAAGTCTATAATTTTTTTTTCAACAAAATACAATACAAATTTATCTACAGGCTCTATAACGGTTTCTAAATTACACCGATCAGTGGTCAGCCTTTGCTGAAAAACAACATCTTCTTTTACACTATTACAATTAAATATCACTTCAGTTTCGTTTCGGCAGCATTGCCCGTTTTCCAAGCAATTATTTGTTTTTTTTTTATAATCTCTATTGTTTTTAAGTTACTTCGATACAAAAAGTCAAAGAAAATATAGACCCTTTTCAAATGTTGGTCCACAATTATGTTAGATTATGCGCAGTTTTGCTTCCTAAACAAATTTTTATACGTCCAAAATGTGTCGTTGGTTGATGATAGATTGCTGAACCTATATTTGGTGCTGTAGGCATAAAACACGCTGATAAATTTTATTCAATGAAAGATAATGAACCAAGCTTTCATATAAACTAGAGTTTGCAGTTGTAACATGCCTCGATAATGAAATAAATGAACTTTGATTTGACGACTCATCTGATGTCTGCCATTTGGTTCAAACCATGATTGAATATCCCACAAACATAAAATTTTGAAAAAAAAAATTCAGAAAATTATTTTGAGCTTTTTAGTGGAATGTCTTCACTTGTCATAAGACGAGTTTGTACCATCCCATTGAATTCCACCACTTAATTGTATCTTGACAGATACGTATTTCGACCTCAACAGTAAGGCCGTCTTCAGTGTCTCGTACTTGACGAGAAGTGAAAAAAAAAAGATTTTGTTGACGAAGGAGAAACCCCATTATACTTTAGTTTTACATGTGGCTAGCACGAATACCTATACCATGCTCAACGGAAATTGATCCTAGACCAGATGAGATAGACCATGTTCAACATCGTCTGCATTCTAGTCGAGCTTCTTGCTGATTGAGCTACGAATGGTTCGGTTAGATTAGAACAACACAGATGAAAAAGATTTTATTATAATTATTCAGTATATTCATGTTCTGTCTACTACCGATGGTAATTGACTTCCATCCACTTCCGTTCGTAGCATTATGTCACTACTGCTGGCGAACTGTATCGCTTTGACATATCCGGCGTTGTCAAACGAGCTTGAAAATGTGTCGCAAACCATTCGAAAACAAGCACATACCTACCAGAAGTAGTGCAAACTTTAGTATCAGATATCGTTAATATTTTCAATTCGTGTGAACCTGTGCGTGACCTAGTTCACACTGTTCAGGAAGCGCAACCCTCGGAATTCCACACGCACCAGAGCAATGACACTTTTCAGCCAGCGCAAATCGATTGAACGGAACTTATAGCACGGACTATGTGAATTTTGTAGACATTCAAACACACCATGATAGGTCTATTTAAGCGGGAAATCGAATAAAGATAAACCTTGGATATAGGAGAAAGGCAAAGAATAAAAAACCAAATTATGTCCTGAATGATGAAAATTTTAATAACAATAAAAAAAATCAAGTTATTTTATTGTGGCCAAACAACACAATGTTCGGATTCGTTAACATCATTTCCCGTGTGAAATTGTAATTCGCATGTTTTTTATACCCGACATTTACCTCCATTTATTGTATTTCTAAAATTAAAAGATTTATTCTATGGAACGTTTTTATTATAGCTGTAAGAAAAGCCGAGGTCACAATGAGTATAAATTAATAGCTCCCTATACATGGCTTTGTGAAGCATTGCTCGTATGTACCGACATAGGTTGTGAATGTTCTCACATGTACATCGGTTCTAGTGGAAAAGGCAATAGATGGCGCTGCACTTTCGATGGCTGCCTGGCGCGGGAGCGTATACCTTCCGATACCGCCATAAATCAAGTATGTACTCGGTTCCGACGATGGTTTCTGGTTTAATCGCTTGATAGTTGGTAGCTGACGCTCTGTCATGGCCTGAATTGTTCTGGTTCTGCCTACTCTTGGATAACGTAAACGTGTAGCTATCGTCCTCTATGGTCGGCGGCGTTTTCGAAAGTTGAAATAGATTCTGGACCTTGTAAAAGGGATTGTGCTTGTAGATATGTTATCTTTTTTTGACTGGTGGTAATTAGGAATATTTTCAATTTCCAGGTTCTACTAAAATCATATTTAATGAAAAAAGTAAATATTTTGACTCGAACTAAGTACGACACATTGCATTTATTGGAGTGATGTATCTGTTAAAGTTACAAAGGGGGTTTCCAGTTAGTCTTGCTTAGGATTGCCATTCCGGAGATGGCGAGTGCGGTTCTCGGTCAGGCCTAAGATTTTTTTCGGGTGGGAAATATTTTTAGCTTCTTGAACATAGTAAATTAGATTCATAATAATTCTGGAAATTAATGGAAAAGCTACCATTCATTCATACCCCATGATGTTCGGAATCGTTGCTTGGTTTATCGTCTTCTTGACGGCATCTCTCAGTGCCAATCTCAAAATAAGTTGTAAAAATATTTCAAACATAATTCGTTTCGTTTCCTATTTTCCCATAAGCGGGAAACACAATGAAGACGCGGAACTCGAATCATTCTGCTTCGAGATTGCATTTCAGAATTAAGGAAGCATTTTATGAAGCTTATTTCCGTCTCGAATGTATTTGCTTATTCATCCCACACGTTTTCTGGATGCCAACATGCTACTCCATGTGTACGACTGGTGCGTCTTTCAGGCATTTCACTCGCAAGGAAATTGGAAATCGTGTTTTTGAATTTCCCGCATAGCAATGTGTACTCGAAGAATAGAGGTAATAAATAGGCTATAGAGGTATATTGTCGCTTGGGCCCAATTTGTTGAGTAAATATCCGTCAAAACGAATGTATTTTGCCTAATTTAACAAGCAAATGTTATTTTACCAGTGATTACAATGTCATGCTCCCTCAACAGTTTATAATTGATGTTTCATATAAATCATTTTTGAACACTTAACCATTCAATTGGATTATGCATTCGAGGATGAACTTTGATGAAAAATAGCACCGTGTTCAGTACTTCAGTATGTTTGAATTACAGGTGCGTCGATATTTCAGCATCAAAGCACCGCTGTTTGAAATATTGCAGATTATTCCGGGTATTACAATTGCATTCGGGACATTCGATGAAATTTAAAAATACATTCAAAACTTCTAGATATACGTGGAAATCGAAAAAAATCTGTTCAAGCAAACATTGAAGTTTAAAGCATTTCCAGTGAAATTTAAAAGAATTTACCGTTGAATTGAAACAACAACCCAAAAAGGTAAAAAAAATGCCGTGGAAATTACAAAGGTTTCTCAGGATTTCTCAAGGAAATTCCAACTGAAAAAAAAACTCACTAAAAAGGCAAAAAAAAATTCCTGAAAATTTTCCCACGGAAATTCCGGAGAATTTTTCATGGAAGTTTCAAACATTTTTTTACGAAAATTCAGGAGAATTTAATACGAAAATTCCAAAGGTTTTCAGGTTTTGGAATTTAAGTTCGTAATATCCGTGAATCCGTGAAATTTTTCGAAATTGCCGCGGGAAGTTCTTCGGAACTTCTGTTGAAATTTTTGTGACTTTCCGTGGGAAATTCTTCGGAAATTCCGTGGGAACTCCTTTGAAACTTGGGAAGAATTTTCGAAAAAAAATAATGGGAACTACTTAGAACTATTTAGAATTAGAATTTTCCACAGAACTTCCTTAAAATTTAAAATTAACGGAAATTCCGTAGTGTGTCCGATGTACAATTCTTCGAAGTTCAAGTGAGAAAATCTTTGAAACCATCGCGGGAAATTCTTGGCAATTTCGTGCGAAACTCTTCGAGTTTCAGAACGAATTTTGAAAAAAATCCAAAGTATTGTTCACCGAGGTTCCTATTAAAATTTAACGGAGGGTCCGAAGAGTGTCCGATGCATAATGCAATGGTCGGAAGCCATAAAAAAGGAACGGCCAAAGCTACCAAAACATGATTTAAAAAAATTATAAAGGGGAAGGAGGTCAATTGTCGGCACCCTTTTGTTCTTGGTTCATAATTTTCGCCCAATTGAACAAAGTGGCATGCCAACCCGAATAAAAAATACAGTAGAATAACAATACAATTTATTGTAACACTACTATAAATAACATTAAATTGGCAATAGATTATATTGTAAATAAAACCATAGAAATACATTAGAATGCATTGTTATGAACCATTCACTCAAATGTAAATGAAGTTTTCGCAATAGAATGTACGGGTTGTTAAGTATCGTAACTATACAAAATCTGAGACTTTTCCATACATTTTTTTCGTCACACAATAGAGTGTATGGTTAATATATTGTTGAAATATCCGAACAAAACTGTTCAAAATACAATGTATTGTATTGTATTTGTATAGTAAAACAATACGATTTTTGATTTCTCAGTTGTGACAGCTTTACTGTTCAACAATCCTATTTAAAGGGGGAAAATGCATATTTGGCGCTATGGGGCAAATATTGTTATATAGTTTATATGCAATGTAAAGAAACGTTTCAAAAGTTATCAATGTATGAATCTTCTGTACGAAAACGTTTCAAAAACAATTGCAAGTATTGTTACATTAGAGAAATATGTTGATGTATTGTATCCTCAGTGTTGATACAATCTGTGCAACCATCAAGAAACAATGTATCCTATTGTATACCGTACATTGTATGGTAATTCAATTGTTTACACTATTGAACCAATAGTACATTTTTATCCGGGAATGGAAGCGTAAAGACGTAATATAATAACTGGGAAAGAAATTTGATTAATTTCATCTATTAGATTTTTTTTTATAATAACTTTGTTAGATTTTGATTGTATGCCGTTTAGAACAAGGTGGTTGGTTGTTGTCACAAAAAAAATAAAAAAGGAAAAATATAAACAGAGGGCGTTTTGACTCAAAATATCAAGATTTATTATGTAAATGGCAATGAAATTGATGATTGTACCCCGTTTGGTATAATGCCGTTTGGCATAATGTCGTTTGGCATAAAGTCATTTGGCAAAATGGCCGTTTGGCATAAAGCCGTTTGGCATAATACCGTTTGTCATAATGTCGTTTGGCATAAAGTCATTTGGCAAAATGGCCGTTTGGCATAAAGGCCGTTTGGCATAATTTTTATTTGAGCTGTGTAATGGATAAGTAAGATTTGTTGAGCCATTCAGTTACGTGGTTTCCTTCATATGGGCAATACATGATAATTGGAAACGGGATTGTACGGCGTGACAAATTAACAATAAAGAAGCTCCCTGTCAAAACGGGACCATTTCAAATGTTGACTTAACTACCAGCAAGATAGATCAGCATTAAAATAAATTTACATTGGTGGCTTGTTTTGTTTTTCATGTAAGGGCAAGCCAGAAAACTTGCCAATTTCTCCCGGTTTCTAAGAAAGGATCATATCTTCCCTTGCACTGAACTTCCCCTTGAGCGAACCAAATACTTGAATTGAAAGAAGGAGTCAAATCCTCTCTGGCTTCTGCTGGGAAAATGCACCCTTTGAAAGAAAGGATTTACTTCCTTTTCCTTAAGCCGAGCAAATTCCTGAATTGAAGGGAGAAACCATGTCGTCTCTTGCCATCTGCCGGGCAAATGCATCCTTTGAAAGAAGGGAAATATATTCCCGTGTCTTAAACCAAGCAAATTGCTGAAATGATAGAAGGAACTATTTCGACTCTATGACACTACCCATAATTCGATTACCCATAATGCAATTACCCCGAAGGGTACGCCATTACCCCGAATGAGTCCCTACCCCGAGTGCCATCACTCCGAGTGGGACACTACCCCGAATGAGCCAGTATCCAGAATCAGTCCTGATTTCAAGTTTATGGTTTATCTCAATGAAAAAAAAATTAATATAAATTTATTTATAATTCATGCGAATGATTATTACTTTTTAGCAGGGTGACTCCAGTCGAGTAAATAACACATTTTTACGTAAATTTTTATTGTAGATCCGTACTTATTTTTCGATCCGATAGTCCTTTTACAAAGTTCACCGTGTTGGACTCACGATTCGTTTCATCAAACTAGAACTATTCGAAAACAAATACATAATACAAACGAAAAAATCCCGTTACATATCATGTGTAAAGACTATTAAAGCTGAGGTAAGAATTTCGCAGCACGTTCTTATGCTCAATGCAGGGAGCTGGAGGAGATTTCAGCCCACGTCGACTGGGCTTGAGACGGCTCGCGATCATGTATTTAACAGATAAAAGGGGTAGAAAAGTTGCTTCTGAAGTTTGCCGGCGATAAACCTTACTGTGACAAGAAGGTTACATGGAGAGGATCTCTTCTGGTTGTCGAAAATGCTTATTCCTCATGTGGCAAGGAACAGGCATAGTTTCGTCATACCTTGCAAACGCGATCATTTAAAGGAGGTGTTATCTCTTCTGTTCGCCTCATACCGGGCAAACGCATTTTTTTAATAGCAAGCATTTTCAACTCTGTTCGCTTTAAACCGAGCAAATGCCATTAAAAGAAGGCATCGTCCCTTGTATTTGCCTTGAATCGGGCAAATGCGTTCATTTAAAGAAGGCATTATCAACTATGTTTGAATCGGGAGCGGACCATTTGGCATAAAGTCATTTGGCATAACGCCATTTGGCATAAGGTCATTTGGCATAAAGACCATTTGGCATAACGGTCATTTGGCATAACGAACTTTTGGCATAATTGTAACCAACGTCAAAAGTGAGGGTCTTTTGGCATAACGGACATTTGGCATAATTTTTCTTTGCGTCCGCAAAATGGTGATTAAGTGGTGCGGGAAACACCCCGGAATAGTAAATATAGCACCCGTCGATAACAATATTAAAAAGACATTATCCTCTCGTGGAAAGAATGCATTTGCAATGCAATGCAAAAGTAGGCGCATGCCCGGATTAGAGCAGTGGTGGATGTAATCCCCTCTTTGAAAGTAAGCGTGTGGCCTAATTATGGCAATGAATGATATGATAGGATACCTTCTTTAAAAGTAGGCCTGTGGCCATACGGCAATGAAGGATGTGATCCTTTCTTTAAAAGTAGGTGCTTGCCGAATTATGGCAATGGAGGATATGATCTCTTCTTTAAAAGTAGGCGCTTGCCCGGATTAAGGTCATGGTGGATGCGATGCATTCTTTAAAGGTAGGCGCTTGCATGGATTATGGCAATGGATGATGTGATCCCTTCTTTAAAAGTAGGCGCTTGTCCGGATTATTGTAATGGTGGATGTGATTCCTTCTTTAAATGAAGGCGCTTGCCCGAATTGAGGCAATGGTGGAAGTAATCCCTTCTTTAAAAGTAGGCGCATGCCCGGATTAAAGCCATGGTGGGTGCGATCCCTTCTTTAAAAGTAGGCGCTTGCATGGATTATGGCAATGGAGGATGTGATCCCTTCTTTAAACGTAGGCGCTTGCCCGGATTATGACAATGGTGGATGTGATTCCTTCTTTAAAAGAAGGTGCTTGCCCGGATTGAGGCAATGGTGGATGTAATCCCTTCTTTAAAAGTAGGTGTGTGGCCTGAATTGTGGCAATGCAATGGTGGATGTGATCCCTTCTTTAAAAGTAGGCCCTGCCCGGATTATGGCAATGGTAGATGTGACTCCTTCTTTAAAAGTAGGCGCTTGTCGGGAATAAATCAATGGTAGATGTGATATCTTCCTCGAAAAGCACAATTCAGATTGATTTGGTTGCAATAACTCATATGTGACTTGATTGGATTTAGTAACTCGTCTACGGCGAGTGTGTTGCTTGAGTTTTTAAAGTAAGGCGCTTGCCCGGATTAAGGCAATGGTGAATTTGATCCGGTCTTAAGGCACATGCCCGGATTGAAGCAATGGTGGATGTAATCCCTACTTTAAAAGTAGGCATGTGGCCGGAATAAGGCAATGATGGATGTGATCCCTCTCTCGGAAGTAATTCTGCCGTTTTGTTATTTCGTTCTTCCGGATAATGTCTACCATCAGTCTAAATTTATCATAAAACAGCCTCGACCTACTTTAACTACGCTGAACATTACATGAAATATCCCTTTCGCTTTCACAGTTCGAAATTATGCCAAATGATCCACTCTTTTCTTGCAGTTCAAAATTATGCCAAATGTCCGTTATGCCAAATGACCATTATGCCAAATGGCCTTTATGCCAAATGACCTTATGCCAAATGGCGTTATGCCAAATGACTTTATGTCAAATGACCCAGACCCGTTCGAATCAAATCGGGCAAATGCATTCATCTATACAAGGCATTATCATCTCTGTTCGCATTAAACCGAGCAAAAACGTTCATTTAAAGAAGCAATTTATTATGTTCGCCTTATACCGGGCAAATGCGTTCCTCATATCGGGCGCATTTGCGTTCATTAAAATAAGACATTATCAACTCTGTTCGCTTTAAACCGGGCCAACGCTTTCATTTGAAGAAGGCGTTATCTCGTATGTTCGCCTTAAAACGGGCAAATGCGTTCATTAAAAGAAGGCATAATCAACTCTGTTCGTCTTAAACCATTAACTTCTGTTTGTCTTATGTTGGACAAATGCGTTCATTAAAAGAATGGCATTTGGGATGCAGGGGTGGAGCCACCATTTGCTATCTTGACTTCTGCCGGGCGAATGCATTTTCTGAATGAAGGGGTCTCATCTTCCCTTGCCTCTAACCACCCGAGCAGCATAAGTCAAGCAAATCTGATTGCAGCAACTTAAATGCGACTAAATCTGGCCACATATGAGTTGCAGTCACCTATATAATATGTGTGCTGCTAGGGCGAGTAAATGGTAGAATTGAAAGAAGGAACCATATCATTTTTTGTCTTCTACTGGACCTTCTGCCAGCCTCTGAAAGAAGGGATCATATCTTCCCTCGGATTAAACCGAGCAAATGCCTGATTCAGAAGAAGAAACCATATCGTTTTTCCACATCTGCCGGGCAAATGTATCCTTTGAAAAAATGGAACCATATCTTCACTGATGTAACTGTCGGGAAGATGCATCCTTTGAAAGAAGGGATCATATATTTCTTTGCCTTAAACCGAGCAAATGCCTTAATTAAACAAATGAATAAAATCTTCTCTCGCCTTCTTCGAAGTAATTATATCTTGCCTTTCCTTGAATTGAATAATGCATACATTGAGAATAGGAACCATGCATATTCTCCCTTGTGTTATGCCTGACAAATGCATCATTTAAAAAAAAAAGAAAAAAAGGAATCGTATCTTCTTTTGTCATGTGCCGGACAAAATGCATCCTTTGAAAAAAGAAGCTTACGAACGACAAACAATGCTTTTAAAGTGATGAATATATCTCATGCAGAACTAACTTCATTTGCTTTTTATTGCCTTTTTTGTGTAAAAATTGTTTTTTCTCTTGAGCACTTACTCTTGAGCTTCTTTTATACGCAAAGAAAATATTGCGGTGGACCCGAAGGCCCGTGGCATACTGCATTCTGATGTCCGTGTTAGGAACGCAGTCGATTGATATATAAATCTTCAAAATCCATCGAAAGATAAAGGCGCTAGTAACGTTCGAAATCTTCCCTTCCAGCGTAACGCTCTCGATTTCAAAAAATCTAAATGACACCCAGTATAGTAAAGAAAGACGTAAGTCCTACGTCAAAAATGTTTTCATTGTTAAACAAAACGTGGGCGTCTGTTTGGATTGTGTGAAGTGAAAAAAATGAAAAGTGTGAAGTGAAAAACGAGAAGGGAGAAATGAGTAATGAGAAGTGATTAGTGGAAAGTTAGGAGGGAGAGGTGAGCTGTCCGAAGTGAGAAGTTAAGAGTAAGAAGTAGTGAGAAGTATAACGTGAGAAGTAAATCGTGAGAAATAAGAAGTGAGATGTGACAAGTGAAAAATGAGATGCGAGAATTGAAAATTGCGAAATTATTTCTCATTCTTTCTAACTTCCATCTTCCTTTTTTCCCTTCTTCTTTCTTTTTCTTCCTCTTCCTTCCACATCTTATGCCATCCAACAGCTCAACAACAATAAAGCAGACTTTGGTAAGGACGGTGTCGGAGCTGAACTCATTAAGATTGGCCCGGATAAGCTGGCTGCTGGAGGAGTTGATGGAGGGGATCATATTCCCCACCTACGAAAAAGGCGACAACCTGGAGTGTAAGAACTTTCGAGCGATCACAATTCTTTTACTGTACGGCAAATCCTTTAAAAGCGCCGTGAATATCAGGTACCAAATCAAAGCAACGGTGGATGGTGTGCAAAACTGTGTGAAGAATGCGGGCGAACATTCCAGTTCGTTCGAATCCCACCGGGGACTACGACAAGGTGATGGACTTTCGTGCTTGTTGTTCAATGTTTTAAATTTATTTGCCCATTTCCGCGCCCAGAGTCCGATCAGCCCAATTTTTAATGGGAAACAATCGGGCAGCAATTCCTGCAGAACACAATTTGTTTCGAGCAAATCGATTGATGGAAACTGATTGAAAAGTTGTCGAGACTTTCCTCGCTTTTTGCCTTTCTCGTATACTAAGTATACATAAAGGCTATATGATCACTTAAAAAAAAACTTTTGATAGAAGGCTTGGAGACCCATAGTGTTATATACCAATCGACTCAGTTCGACGAATTGAGGTGATGTCTGTTTGTGTGTATGTATGTATGTGTGTGTGTATGTATGTGTGTATGTGTACAAAAATTTGTAGACACACTTTCTGGAACTTAACATTGGCCGAATAGCTCGCAACAAGTTCCATTCGACTGAGAATCCTGCCCCATTGTTTGCTATTGAAAATTTGCCAGATTGGACTATGGGATCAGAAGTTATGGCCAAAATACTATTTTCTATGCACAAAACACGCTAAAAGGCACTCACTAATTTTTTTTAGATTTTTTTTTTGCACGAGAAAGGCACCAACACCGCTAGGTGGATTAATCAGGGTATTTTTGCGTATTAAAGGTATTTTAACCCTAGTTTCTGATCCCGTCAGCCCAGTTCTCAATAGAAAGCAGTGGGACGGGATTCTCCGTCGAGCTAATCGATTAAGGATAAGTGCCAACAAAGCTAGATTTGTTCGTCCAAAGAAAATTTATTTTGGCCATTATTTCTGAGCCCATAGTTCGATTCGGCCAATTTTTATTAGGAAACAATCAGAGCCGTAGCGTGGGTTCCCGGCGCCCTTGGCAAAATCTGTTTTGGGCGCCCCTATCACACTAAGAAAAAATGTGCAATATTTTACATTCCAATATAATTTTGAATCTCCTTCAAAAGTAAGACTTAGATGCTTTAAATAGCAAGAAGAATTCGGGGATATGCCCAGGAAAGATTTGAATTTTAGCGAAATTTTTACTATTTGCAAAATATGTCTTGGCCATTACTGGATCATCGTATGAAATCTGTAAAGTCATTTAGAACTCGCTAAGATCATTAAAATAACTGAAAGTTTTTCACTCATGATTCCTTTGAGCCAATCGATCGACTTTCGAAATCGGTATCGGATGCTTTAGAATGAGTCTGTCAGTGCAGTGGTTTGGAGGCACTGCGATACTTCGTAGGGTCAATAAAATCCAACTTTGAAGTGGAGGGAATCGCCATCAAAAGCAAGAGGGCCACGAGGTGAATTGGGGCAGTGAGTGCTTTGATAGTGCATATTGTAGAAATTTTTTTGCCAATCTACGAAAGCCTTGATGACTAAAGTAGTCATTTTATCAGGGTAGTCAGCGCTGACCGATGCTCTTAAAAATCGTGCGACTCAAGCGCCACTCTATTCGGAGACCGCACGACGCGTCTAATTTGCCCGGTTGAGACTACCTCAGGGGGAGTCCATTTGAAAAACTCTGAGAAGATTAGCATTAGCATTGCGCAATTCGCACAAATTCGTAGGTGGTACAAGCCAAGACTATTGTATGAGAGTAGCATCATTTTCATCCGTTACCACAGATATTGATTTGGGACTAATCACTATCTCTTAGATGGAAGCAATGCACCTTCCAATAGTCGAGATCTGTCCTGGCCACGTCCTTGCGAAAGCTAAGGAAGGGGAAGGATGGTTAGTTGGACACCTACTTAAGAAAGATGCAGAGAACTCTACGACCTCTCATAGGTGCCACGGGAGGTTTTGGGATTGTGTGGAAGGTTAGTACAGTAGGAATCGTTTTTGTAGAACGTGAAACACAGAAAGAACTATGATAGAAATACAAAGTAGGAAAGGAACGAGCCTGGAATTGAACCCACGGACCTCCTGCTTATAAGGCAGAAGCAGTAGCCACTAGACCACCACGGGGAAAACTGTCAAAACGCACGCAAACGTATCCATTGTGTTTGGCCCATAAGTGTCCAAAAATGAAAATAATTCGATCCACAATTTTTGAATATTAGATTATTTGACTTTTTCTAAATGGGCTTCAAATAGAGTGACGTAGGCTCTGATAGAAAGCGATCGGTATGAAGTTTTCTGACAATGTTTTTAAAAAATAATCTCATCTTCCATTTAAATTCAACTTCAAAAAATAAATAGAAATCTATTTTCATTTTGAATTTATCATGAAGTTGTGGTTTTAGAAATTGTGTGTTCTGATGAAGATCTCAAGTCATTATAGGGGTAGCGGGGGTAAAGTGAACAGGCGGGGTAAAGTAGGTAACGGCTTGTTTATCCCCTGTTTATGGATATCTCATATAATTTTCCATAATATAATTTTCTCATATAATAAATTAAGCATTTCATGCTCACGGAGCTATTTCAAATCATGAAATATCTATTTAACAGCTGGATCTTAGCAAAGTTCTGCGCGCTTTCGCAAAATACTAGTTTGATGTAATTTTGGCACTGTTGCATTTAAGCCATGAAAACTCTGAGTTAGTAGTTCTAAACCAAAATATCGTTCACATCGTTCATTTTGCTTGTTATGAAGCGGAACTGGTTGATGGAAGATAGTTTTTTAACTTTTTTCTTAGTTTAGGTGTTATTTGAAAAATATGTAGCTATGGGGGTAAATTGGTCATGTCGCCTGGGGGTAAAGTGAGCAATGTTCTGACAGAGAAATGGAGATATACTAGCTCAAATTTTAACCTTAATCGGTTCGGTTGACAGTTCGATCAATAATCAGGGGGTAAAGAAAAGGAGGATCTGGTCGTTTACGCACCACACACACACATTTTCGTACAATTTCGACATTCGTGAGCGAATATTTCCATACAACACACCTCGTTCATGGAAACATCCATATCTCAGATGTTTGCATCCGATCTGTGACATCCATATATCAATCAACTCAGTAAAAACTCTACTTTCTGTAAAACAGTATAACAAGGGCCAACATTTCATCCATTTTATTAATATAGGCGCACAAAATTTAGCATTTTTGACATTCCCTCAAATAATCTGGAATTTCTCCTGAGCTTGATGTTCAACCCGTTTTTCAAAACTAGAAGAATTTCCTGCCGAACCACACCAAAATCAAAGGAACCTGGTAATGTTTCACAGAGAAATGGTCAATTGAATATTGAAAAAAAAAAAAAAAAATCTCGCCTTATCATTTTGAATAAGCCCGGTACGTCTGCTTGTCTGTGATAAAACGAAGGGTTTATACCTGTCAGCTAACATTTTAAATATTATTAAAAATATGTATTTGGTTTAAAATATTTTGATCAACTTATTTGCTTTATTTACAATATTGTTCACTTTACCCCACCGCCTGACCATTTTACCCCGCTCAAAACAAAATTGAGCTATTTTGGACTAATTTTAAATGTTGAAAATAACATATTTAAATATTTTTTCAAATTTTTTTCACAACAGGCTATGTTAACCAATAAGATAAGCTTCGACACACCTGCATTGAACAATGCAATTACTTGATAGCCACTTGATAAACAGCAGCAGTTCTTAGGGTGTCCAATTTACCCCCACCACCCCTATGACAAAAAAAAACTATCCATTCTGAACAAGTTGGTAAACATTGGCGTAAATAAGGGGGGCCGGGGGGGAGGGGGGGGGGCTGGCCCCTTCCAGACCTACTTGTGCCCCCCCCAGAAAATTTTAAAAAGTAATTCCAACTTAGTCAGTTTTTATTTCATTTACATATTTCCTACATATTTCTTAATTTTGATTATGAATTCTATAAACATATTTTTTGTTGCGTTATCACATCTATGACCATTTGTTCAGCAAAGCATCGAAATGTTTAAGTTGGAAATATTAAGGTTGGGAACATTTTCTCGATTTTTAAGCTAAAATCAATGCCGCTTCTAATTCAGTTGCTAGCTTAAAATAATAAATTTGTTCTGCATTTGTTTGACTAGTATCCTGGTCGCAGAAACATAAAAACATAATTGTATTAAGATATAAATATTTCTCTTCTATTAAACTACCATCCGCTTCAAAAAAGACTGAAGCAACTACATCAAAATGAGCACATGTACACAAATCCGGTCAATGAAATTTCGAACGACCATTCTTTCGAAAATCTTCGAGTTAATCGCAAGGTATGCCGCAAAACAGTTGATCAAATTCCTATGGAGCTTTTTGCTCTCGCTATATAATTCTGGCACAGAAAGATATAAAATTATAAAACTTAAGAATCTTTGTTACAATGACAGAAAAATCAACAACGCATTCCATTGAAAGTATTAGGACAAAACTTAGGCAACCTTCGCACTCACAACATTAAAGAAATCTCGCTTAACTTTTCAAAAGGACCTAAGTAACATTTTTTTCATGAATTAATTTGAGTACTGCAATCAAAAACTTTCATGTTGTTCTGTTGATTGCGCTATTCAAATTAATTCACGAAAAAAATGTTACTTAGGACCTTTTGAAAAGTTAAGCGAGAAATGTTTTGATAATCCTCAAAAGATCTTGTTCCATTTAATTTTTTGGAAATTTCATAAGGATCATCGGAAAACTCTTTGTGCCTGCTTTAGTTAGAATTTGTTTTTTAGGATAAAAAAAATAGATTTAGAAACCAGTTCGTATCAGAAAACATTTCTTTTGCAGCACAACTCAGATCGATTTGGTTGCTTCTCAAGTTTTTTTTTTATTTTTGCAGAGAAATCTCTTACCTATTCAGAAAACCATAATAAAGCCTCTTCCTAACGTCAGTAGCTACAAAAACCCTATGTTATTCTGGAATTTTATGACTCATGGAGTTTATGACTCTAAAAAAACACTTTAGAATTCCAAATTTGTGTTCATCGGTACTTAACTATTTCAGCACATAGCATACATTTTGGAATTGCATGAATGCTTATATTGATTATGACAAAATTTCGTGGAATTTATTCCACATCTAAAGAGTTTCAAAAATTTCAAGTTTCAAAAAAATCGAGATAAAGAGCATTAAGTAATCATGGAAATGCTTGAAAACTTTCAGAAATATACTCATATCGAATTTCATTTATAGATAATTCGAAGAAGATTCTTGAATCTTAGATTACACACTTATCCACATTTAGTAACATGGAGAAGACAAGTTGACACAGACACAGCGTTTTGAAGCAATCACAGCATCATTGGAAATCAATTGTATTATGTATTCGCGATTTTTTTATGTTAG
Organism: Armigeres subalbatus; assembly: GCF_024139115.2. Classification (NCBI taxonomy): domain Eukaryota; kingdom Metazoa; phylum Arthropoda; class Insecta; order Diptera; family Culicidae; genus Armigeres; species Armigeres subalbatus. The sequence goes on from NC_085140.1 coordinate 66,361,162, forward strand.
TTCTAGGACGAATGAGCGATAAACTTAGTCAAACAATTTCTATTGCAATCCATGCGCACAGTGCTTTAAATCGCCTTTGAAAATTACATTCCACTAGCTAATGCCATGCCCCCCCCCCCTAGACCGAGACTCTAGTTACGCCTATGTTGGTGAAGAGTGGAATGATCTTCACTTAATGTTGCTCGAAATCAGCGTACGGGATAAGGATCCAGATGATATCGAAATATAATGTACAACATTTATAAAGTTACCTAAATCCGAGTTTCCTAAGTTTCCGAGAAAATGATTCTGATGTCCCGAGGGCAAAGAAGAAGAAGGCATTCCAACAGAATCCCTTCCTGTCAATATCCAACGGAAGTATTTCCAAAACTCCAAAATGCATTCCGTCTTTACAGGGGAACAGCCGATGATAAACAGACCTTCAAGTTCGTTGCTCATATATGCACGCATCTTTCGGAACACCTTCAAACCTTTGAGATCGGCGTGTGTTCCATCCATGCCAATAGTATGTGGTTTCCCTTGACATCAGTGGCCGTCAAGGAACAAGCCGCGGATAAGAATTTGGAATAAAGAATTCTATTTTTCAAACTTGCTGATTTCGGAGCCCCCTTTTCAAGATATTGACTCGAAACGAAACATTTTCTCTTATTATATCCAGGAAATTCCCCGGAGGTTAATTTAGTAAGCGAATTCCAATATATCTCTTAAATATTTCATTAATATTGCTTATGAAACAATTACATATTTTTATATAAAAATACCATCAGGACACCCGATTGAAGCGATTTGAATAGGAAGAGTGGGATTGCCAACTTTCTATCAGTATTTTTGAGGTTTTGGCTTTTCAGTCTGTGGGTTTTTTAGAACAACCGTTTAAGATCTGTTTCAACGTTTCGGCAAATTGTTGTTGACTTCATCAATTTGCCGAAACGTTGGGACAGATCTTAAACGGTTGACTTAAACCCACAGACTGAAAAGCCAAAACCTCAAAAACACACACACATTAACAGTCGAATATTTTGTGGATTGAGGTCGGACTCTTCTCCCCATCTATTGTATCAAGTGTCAATCTGGAAAATGAGGGCTTCTCTATTCATCCCGTGGATTTTGCATAAGTGTCTTTGCTTATGGAACCACCCAATCCATTTTTGGCCCTTCAAATAGTCGTATCATCATCATCATCATCATCATGAGATTTCTAGACTTATTCATTACCCTTTGTAACCGGTTCTGGAAGCCTAAAAAAAATAGAAATAACGGTTTATAATTTAAACTAAGATCAAACTATTCGACAACTCAAATAGTTGAAAGGAATATAGGGCAAACAATGCCCTACATTTTTTAAAACATCGTCATAGATATTTGAACTCTGTAGTTGGTTTATTATTAATGTGCCCTGTCGTTAATAATTTAGTAACAAAACAAAAAACACATTTAGTAACTAACAAAAATTGTTCTATTTATCATACCGTAATTCTTGATTTTGGCGCCCCCCTGAGGGCTGGCCAACCACACGCTAGGCGCTGGAAACAATGGGACAGGATTGATCAATTTGGCTGAAATTTGGTCCAGAGCATAAAACGAAATAATCGGGAAACTCATCCAAAAATTTGGAAAATTGTTTTTTGAGCCCCCTTGCATTTAAAAAATGGTTTCTTGCGTAAATTTTTTTTTCCGAAATATTAAATTTGAAAACAAATCAAGCTTTCCCGGTCAACGCATCCAAATGAATGTTTATCTTTATTCCATAACATCGTTACGATCTTTTGCTCAACAAACTGCAAAAGTTCCCGTATTGAGAAAGCTTTAATGAAGTAAACTAAGATACACTGAAAATGGCCTTACTGTTGATGTCAAAATACATATCTGTAAAATTACAATCAAGTAGTGGACTTGAATGGCATTGTACTGGTAACGACAGGTGATTGTATGGGGTTCTTTGTTTTGTTCGCCTTATAGCGAAATTTCACAGTCAAGTTGTTCGAGAGTATTTTGATTCGATTTTGTCCCGGAACGAGTGATGACTTTAAAATTGCCATCATTGAATTTATTTTTTTTCACGATTTTGTTTGAAGTGAATACACTCATATGACCAAGTTGAAATGCAAACTGCAAAATTGGTATGCACGCAAATATTGGTTCTCGCGACGACGACGCTATAGCAGCACAATCCATGAACCTGTGCTGCCGCATGATGGCATGTGCTGTCGTCCGAATCACAGTCGCTCAGTTACCATCAAGAACCTGGTAATCGTTGACAACGACGACGTTGTGCGTTTGCTCGACACATTACGTGACAAATTGTCGAATCGATTTTTTTCAATGGGCAACCGTTTTCGCCAATTTATCACGACAACCTTCCTGCCAATTCGTCGTTAGGTGAGGTACCTTCGTCGATGTGCAATCGTATATCAAGCGATACCGTCGAACGTGGCAGGAAACGGAAGCGATATAAAATCGAGCTAATAAAAGTGCTTTGAAATTGGCTCCAGAACGGAGCCCCATCCATCGCCATTTCGCTACATTTGAGCATTTTTATGGGATGCAGTTCACTCGTATGAGTGATATTGTTTTTATGAATGGCGGTTATTTAATTTAACACCGGTCGTTTAAACGAACTTTTGCACATGTGCTCTACTTTAAATCATTTATGGTGTTACAACCAATCAGCAAGTGTTAAATATGGATGCAGTCTTCCACCAAGCTCAAATCGTCTAATCCGATGAACACGATGAGGGTGATTTAAACATTCAATAACTTATTTCGATGGAGTACGACGCTGGAAATCAATCACCACAACACATCGTATTTCATAAAACCGTACCTTTTTACGACGTTCATGCTATAAAATCAAGAGTAATGAAAATCAATTGACCGATACACTGGCGACAAGCGTAACTGTCCCAAATGTGCTTGATGTCTTATCGATATGGATCAGTTATGCCTTCATGGGCAGTACTTTGAAACAGCCAATTTCTCAGGGCCACGTCCCCCCAGACAATTTTCTTTCAATCGAACCAGACATGGCTCCCTCGTGACGGCAGGCAGAGATCAATCATCGGAACATACACTGCCCAGGGAGATTGTTGTGGAACTCCGGCGATGACTCCCATAAATCACTGTGAGACCGACGACCCCAATCTTCCACCCCTTTGCACATCGATAACAGTCCATCCCTCAATCGCAGGTCATTTGATGACTTGGATGCGTCAGCTATTATGACGAATTGGATGTTTATTGGAAAACCGGCATAGAAATCGACTAGTCACCACGGATGGGGTTCGCTAATCGGATGAAAGATATATTGGTTCGCTAATTCGGATTTTTTTTCGATTAATGTGGTTTGTGAGCACTTTTTGATTTCCACCCCATGTCTCAATCCTTTCAAATCTTTTTTTATGTGCTTGGTTGATCACCAGAAGGCTCTTAGATTTAATTTCAACACACGTACACTGCTGTGAACCCCTCTGAAAATGGTATTCAGTAATCCTAATAATAACGATATTTTTTGTTATCATAACAAAAAGTAACTTCGATACAAAAAAATAAAAATAGAAATAATTAGTTGATTAGAAAGCAGCGCATTCTTTCTGGTGTACATTTGGATAGTCATTATATTTTTTATAATTCATACAGAATTGTAAGGGAGTTGATAAAAGCTAACTGAGAAACGAAATTTTATTAGGACCGGTTTATGTTCAGGATGTAAAGTAAGAATGAATATGTAAATAAGAAGTGAGGTTGGGAAGTGAAAAGTAAGTGGTAAGGGAGGAAGAAGTGAGAAGTGAGAATTGCGAATAATGATGTGAGAGGTGCTAAATGATTAGCGAGAAATGAGAAATAATGTGTGAAAAGTGCGTGTAGAAAGATATGCAATATCTGAGAAGTAAGTAGCTGGGAATGAAAAGTGAGAATATAAAAATTGAAGTGAAAATGGAAATGAAAAATGTGTATATTACCCTCATGATTAATGTATCGTATGCAAAAAATATGAATAACTGTGGAAGTACTTGATGAAGACTAAGTTGGGGAGTAATGTCAATAAGAAAGAAAGAAGCGTCCAATTGAATACTTTTTATGTGAAATTGAAATAAATTATCGAAAAAGAGCCCTGAATTTCAAATATAAATATAGTCTGAAAAAAAAAATCTATTTTGGAAGTGTTTGATAGGCTTAAAATGCCTGATGATTAAGTCTGATCTAAGACTACAATTTAAAAGTACTTGTTCTTGCAAGTATCACCAAACACCATTTTTTCACATTTGCTTACCAATATTCGCAGATGACATGAGCTGCGGTAGGAGAAAACCAGTATCTTCCCGTAAAGTTAGTTATCGTTTCGGAAGTTTGCCGTTGGAGTGCACTCCAGTAGGACGATGCATCCTGTTTTTGCATGTAACTTTCCCTTTATTGCAGTTTCTTGAAGATTGTCGCCAACTGCTTGCACGAACAGCGGAAAATCAAAGTCCACTTTCTGACACGTAATTTAAAAACTTCGAATTCAATTTCGGGAAGTTCGTTGCGTTTATGTTCTTCCCGACCAACTACCTAACTAGGTTTCGGTGCGGGATCCATTCTATCGTCATGGATGGCATCACTTGCCATCGGTTGCGGTTAAGTTGAGGAAGGTGTTGCTGATGTGCCTCTTACTCTTCCGGCTTCATTGGCATCAGGATATACCGAACATGCGGCGATACGTGATCTGGTTGCTAAATAAATGTTTCTAGAAGTTTCCTTGTTTTCCTCGATTTTGGATTTTTTTTAAAGATTTGTAATTGATAAGCTTGTTTCACGTTTGTTGGGGTGACGAAGCAGATTTTAATACAGTTCTGCATAAGAACCTTACAGAAACTGTATAATAATTTGGCATAACTATATCATTTCGGAAGACTTTAATACAATTGTTGTATTGAAATTTATAGATTTGTATTATTTTAATACAATATCTGTATAAAAAGCTTACAGAATTGTATATGCCAAGATTTTATACAATATTTGTCAGATTTGTTTTTTTGGTGTTGAAACAAAATTTCAAATAATAGGAGATTTGATGTGAAGATTTAAATTGTGCAGAATCATCTTTCAGGTCTCTGAGGGGGCATGTTCACCTCATTTTTTTCCCTGATCGGGTGTGCTGTTGCGATTAGATCTATTGTAGCATTCCCCTGGGGCAGCAGGGACTATGTCCAAGAGCTTGACGATCCCTCCCCAGGCCATCTTTGAGTTGTGGCGCCTGCCTAGGATGTGGTGGGGTTTGACAGTGGGCCCTGTTAAGGTGGTTATACAATCAAGCCATGTGGTGAATTTTAAATTCACCACACGATTTCCTACTCCTATTATTAAAAGTTCAAATCTAGCGTGATAGTTTTCGTACAAAGCTGAAATTAAAGTCGATTGTTTAGCAGAAGTAAGCAAAAGATCTACGGATGTTTCATCCCCATGGGCGTTGTGGTTCTCTCAATTCGTGCTCTTGAAAAATCACTAGAAAAAGCACGTGGTTTCCAAGATGGCCGATTTGTGGCTTTGTTGTATAACCACCTTAAACCTCTATAAAAAGCTGCATGTATCCACAAGTACACGCAAAAAAATGCGTTCCCGAATTCGTGAACTAGCAAAAATACACCGTGATTTAATTCATGAATTCGGGAACACCAGTCACGTTTTCCAGAACGTTCCAGAAAACGTGACTGTATTCCCGAATCCGTGACTGTTGTTCACGAAAAAATACACCGTGAACTCGTTAGTTCACGAATTCATGAAAGCTTTTTTTTGCGTGTAGGCTCCGCCAAAGCGACCGTGTGCCGCTCAAAGCGCACAAGCCCAAGTCCTGGTGTTACGCTAAACAGCCCTGACACGACGGCCCTCCGACGAGACAGAAGGTTTGCGCAGGCCCAATAAGCCGCCTTTAAAAACAACCATTACGAACGACATAGAAGATAATACGACTCGATACAATCGGCAACGACCTAGGCGACGAATAAAGGATAACGATAAAAAGCTTGGAACATGGAACTGCAAGTCGCTAGGCTTCGCAGGTTGCGACAGGATTGCGGTGAATGCGATGAATTACATCCCCGCATCATCCCGCAATTACATCTGCTGGACAGGACAGAAAGTGTGGAAAAGCGGGCATCGAGCGGCTACCTTCTACCAAAGCTGTGGCACCACCAACGAGCTGGGAACCGGCTTCATAGTGCTGGGAAAGATGCGCCAACGCGTGATTGGGTGGCAGCCAATCAACGCAAGGATGTGCAAGCTGAGGATAAAAGGCCGTTCTTTAACTATAGCATCATTAACGTGCACTGCCCACACGAAGGGAGACCCGATGACGAGAAAGAAGCGTTCTATGCACAGCTGGAGCAGAAATACGATGGGTGCCCACTGCGAGACGTCAAAATCGTCATCGGTGACATGAACGCTCAGATAGGAAGGGAGGAAATGTATAAACCGGTCATCGGACCGGATAGTCTGCATACCGCATCGAACGACAACGGCCAACGATGCATAAACTTCGCAGACTCTCGCGGAATGGTAGTCCGAAGCACTTTCTTTCCCCGCAAGAATATCCACAAAGCCACATGGAAATCACCTAATCAAGTAACGGAAAACCAAATCGACCACGTTCTAATCGACGGTAAATTCTTCTCCGACATCACGAACGTACGCACTTACCGCAGTGCGAATATTGAATCCGAGCACTACCTCGTTGCAGTATGTCTGCGCTCAAAACTCTCGACGATGTACAACACGCATCGGAGTCGTCCACCGCGGATAAACATTGGGCGGCTACAAGACGGTAGACTGGCCCAAGACTACGCGCAGCAGCTGGAAGTGGCACTCCCAACGGAAGAGCAGCTGGGCGCAGCGTCTCTTGTAGATGGCTGGAGAGATATTCGATCCGCCATTGGAAGCACCGCAACCGCTGCACGAGGTACGGTGGCTCCGGATCAGAGAAACGACTGGTATGACGGCGAATATGAGCAGTTAGTTGAGGAGAAGATTGCAGCATGGGCGAGATTGCTGCAACACCGCACGAGGACGAACGAGGCACGATACAAACGGGCGCGGAGCAGACAAAACTCGATTTTTCGGAGGAAAAAGCGCCAGCAGGAAGATCGAGACCGTGAAGAGACGGATCAACTGTACCGCGCTAATAACGCACGAAAGTTCTATGAGAAGTTGAACCGTTCACGTAAGGGCCACGTGCCACAGCCCGATATGTGTAAGGACATAAATGGGGAACCTTCTTACAAACGAGCGTGAGGTGATCCAAAGGTGGCGGCAGCACTACGAAGATCACCTAAATGGCGATATGGCAGACAACGGTGGCGGTATGGTAATGAACCTAGGAGCACACGCGCAGGACATGCGACTTCCGGCTCTGAATCTCCAGGAAATCCAGAAGGAGGTCGGTCGGCTGAAGAACAACAAAGCCCCTGGAGTTGTCTAACTACCAGGAGAGCTATTTAAACACGGTGGTGAGGCACTGGCAAGAGCGCTGCACTGGGTCATTACCAAGATTTGGGAGGAGGAAGTTTCGCCGCAGGAGTGGATGGAAGGTGTCGTGTGTCCCATCTACAAAAAGGGCGATAAGCTGGATTGTAGCAACTACCGCGCAATCACATTGCTGAACGCCGATTTCAAGGTACTCCCCTCAATTTTATGCCGTCGACTAGCACCAAATGTAAGGGAGTTCGTGGGACAGTACCAGGTGGGTTTTATGGGCGAACCACGGACCAGGTGTTCGCCATTCGCCAAGTACTGCAGAAATGCCGCGAATACAACGTGCCTACACATCATCTATTCATCGACTTCAAAGCCGCATATGATACAATCGATCGGGACCAGCTATGGCAACTAATGCACGAACACGGATTTCCGGATAAACTGACACGATTGATCAAAGCGACGATGGATCGGATGATGTGCGTAGTTCGAGTTTCAGGGGCATTCTCGAGTCCCTTCGAAACCCGCAGAGGGCTATTCAACATTGCTTTGGAAGGGGTAATGCGAAGAGCAGGGAGTGGTACAATTTTCAATTAGTTCGTTCAGCTATTTGGCTTCGCCGACGACATAGATATTATTGCAAGTAACTTTGAGAAGATGGAGGAAGCCTACATCAGACTGAAGAGGGAAGCCAAGCGGATCGGACTAGTCATCAACACGTCGAAGACGAAGTACATGATAGGAAGAGGTTCAAGAGAAGACAATGTAAGCCATCCACCGCGAGTTTGCATCGGTGGTGACAAAATCGAGGTGGTAGAAGAATTTGTGTACTTGGGCTCACTGGTGACTGCCGAAAATGATATCAGCAGAGAAATTAGGAGACGCAAAGTGGCTGGATATCGTACGTACGTGGACTCCGCAAGACGCTCCGATCGAATAGAGTTCGCCGCCGTACCAAACTGACAATCTTCAAAACGCTTATTAGGCCGGTAGTCCTCCACGGACACGAGACCTGGACGATGCTCGTGGTTGACCAACGCGCACTGGAAGTTTTCGAAAGGAAAGTGCTGCGTACCATCTATGGTGGAGTGCAGATGGCGGACGGTACGTGGAGGAGGCGAATGAACCACGAGTTGTATGAGCTGCTGGGAGAACCATCCATCGTTCACACCGCGAAAATCGGAAGACTGCGGTGGGCCGGGCACGTAGCCAGAATGTCGGACAGTAACCCGGTGAAAATGGTTCTCGACAACGATCCGACGGGCACAAGAAGGCGAGATGCGCAGCGGGCAAGGTGGATCGATCAGGTGGAAGATGACTTGTGGACCCTCCGTAGACTGCGTGGTTGGCGACGTGTAACCATGGACCGAGCCGAATGGAGAAGACTCTTATATACCGCACAGGTCACTTCGGCCTTAGTCTGAATAAATAATAATAATAACCTACTCCCTACATGCAGTCGATATGATAGTATGACTATAGTGACCGCATCCCACCGCCATTTTTGTTGATGTTCTAGGTTCGAATCCCGTTGCGGGAATAACATTTTTGTAATCACTTCACGAAAATTTTCGTGAAAAATGAGTGAGGCGTAGAAGTGATTGTGTGACAGTGAAATAGCATTTGCTGTTTATTAAAATAAAGCATTATTAAATAAAGCTAATATTCTATAGCATCAAAATCATCGAAGTAGGCCTAATGCGATCACAACTGACAGCCACATCATTAACAATCAAAGCAATCTGTTTATTATTATTATTTTTATTATTGAGGTTTTCGGCCCTGGGCCGGTTCACCTCGCATAAAAAGCAATCTGGAAATGTGTCACGAGTCACATTGTAGTGAACTTTCAAATAGGATTAGGCGTTTCAAGAGGCTCCCGCTTGCCAACTGAAAAGACAAACTGCACAGTGATGAAACGAAAAAAGAAATTCATCAAGTAAGCACGATTTTCGCTTATCTTCTATGTTCTCTCAGGTTCTCTATAGAGAAAAGAGGGATGGGAGAAAGTTATGTTTTTCACTACAAACTACGAAAAAAGATTCTCCTCCGATCCGAAAATCGCTTGATTTCGACTTATCGAAACGAAAAGTACGAACCCTGAGAGCAAGTCATCAAATTGGTGTACGGATTTAGATTCTATGAACCGAAATCTGTGCACTGTGGGCGGTTTTCGATGCAAGAGGAGGTTATTTTATTCATATTTTGAATAAGCTTTGCATATTAAATAGTTGAGGAATGTGTCGCCTTAGAAAAATAGGGACCCGTGTGAATAGTAACATGTAACAAACATGTTGGTTGGATTAGAATTGTATATTATAGTGGCTTTTTGCCCGAATGATGGGCTTAGGTGTACAGATTTCTGTGCCCACGGTAGAGAGGTTATCGATATGTGGAAAGCAAGCAAAAATGTATGTAGCTTGAAGGAACCGAGAAAATTATCGACATATGGAGAGATATCGAGATATAGAAAATCGAGATGTAGAGAGTCGACTGTATAAGACTACTAAGATATAGCTTTCACTAATAAGAAGTGATGGTCAGTGAGATAGACGCTGGATTGAAGTTCTTTCTTGTCGGGTGTCATGTTTGAATGGCCCCGTACACAAACTTCCAGTAAATTACTTTCCTAACTAACCTTACATTTCTATTAGTGGCGCTCTCGAAGATGCATGATTCCTTGGTTTCTATTTCAGTGCACATCGAACTAATTTCCGTCTCCATATACCTTATTGGCTGTGAGAACCTGGTTGGCATCGTTATTGGTCCGTAGTAGCGGACACCGTAGTAGTAGCGGTTTTCTAAACAGTGAAAAATTCCTACTGTTTAGAAAACCCGCGTTAGATGTCTTTCGCCATACAAACTTCGGGTGGTTAACTCATGCTGACTATTTTCGCATATACGTTAGCGCCTGGTGCTGGCAGCGACGGGTAGGAACCAGTCACTGTATGTGATTCATTATCTTTCGATTATCTACTCCCTTATACTTTGAGTAGAACTGACCGATAAAGCCGATAAACAAATTATTTTTAGAACAACCGTTTACAGATATTTCACTGATGGTTCTCGCATTAACGGATCCACTGGCTTCGGTGTTTTCAATGTAACTTCAACCACCTTCCGAAAACTTCAGGAACCGTGTTCGGTTTATGTTGCTGAGCTGGCAGCAATTAACTTCGCTTTGGGGATAATTTCAAATCAGCCCGTAGACCATTATCTCATCTTCTCGGATAGTCTTAGTTCTATCGAGGCACTCCGGTCGATTGAACCTGTTAAGCACGCATCTTTCTTTCTTACAAACATAAGAGAGCAGATGCGTGTTTTGGTCGAAAGATCATTCAAGATTACCTTTGTTTGGGTCCCATCTCACTGCTTAATCTACGGCAATGAGAAGGCAGACTCGCTGGCAAAGGTGGGCGCACAGGAAGGTGAGGTTTATGATAGACAATTCTCGAGCAACGAGTTTTTCCCATTAGTCCGTCAGAGTACTCTTCAAAGTTGGCAAAGAAATTGTCACACAACGAACTTGGACGGTGGCTATTTTCCATAGTTCCAAAAGTTTTTGGGCGAGCGTGGTTCAGAGGTGAGGACTTAAGTCGAGGCTTCATTCGCACGATGTCGAGGCTTATGTCCAATCACTATTCACTAAACGCACATGTGTACAGAATAAACCTTGTCGATAGCAACTTATGTAGGTGCGGAGCCGATTATGATGACATCGATCACGTAGTTTGGTCCTGCTCGGAAAATGTCGCTTACAGAGAGCAATTATTGGATACCCTTGTGGCCCGAGGTAAACAACCCTTCAGGGAAGTTCGCGGTGTTTTGGGAGATCGTGATATTGTCTATATGCAGGCCATTTATAGTTTTCTTTGTGCTTCTGACATAAAAATCTAACATTTTGTTTTTTCTTTTCTTTCTTTAAAGTTTTTGCCTTTCTCGTATACTAAGTATACGTAAAGGCTATATAATCGCTCCAAAAACAAACTTTTTATAGAAGCCCCGGAGACCCATAGTGTTATATACCGATCGATTCAGCTCGACGAATTGAGGTGATGTCTGTGTGTATGTGTGTGTGTGTGTGTATGTGTGTGTGTCTGTGCGCACCCACCCAAAAAAAAAAATGTCACTAATTTTTTAGGCACTTAGGCACTCCTTAACCGATTTACTCGCAATAAGTTGCATTCGACGCAGGACACTCTGTCATTGTTTCCTATTGAAAATTGGTCAGATCGGACTATGGGCTCGGAAGTTATGGCCAAAATACCACTTTTGTTACAGAAAAGTTGAGTAAAAAAATGTTACTCATTTTTCAGGCACTTATCCTTAACTGATTTACTCGCAACAAGTTGCATTCGACGCAGGACACTCTGCCATTGTTTCCTATTGAAAATTGGTCAGATCGGACTATGGGCTCGGAAGTTATGGCCAAAATATCACTTTTTTTACAGAAAAATTGAGTAAAAAATGTCACTCATTTTTCAGGCACACATCCTTAACCAATTCTCACAATAAGTTGCATTCGACGCAGGATACTCTACTATTGTTTCCTATTGAAAATTGGCCAGATCGGACTATGGGCTCAAGAGTAATGGCCAAAATACTATTTTTATAATGCACGAGAAAGGCACTATTACCGCTAGGTGGATTAATCAGGGTTTTTTTGTTCTGTCTCTGCCTTTTTGTTCCATAGAGCTCCATAGCTCTTGCCATCCGGAAGATGCTCCCAGTCGAACCATTCCTCGAGCACGACGACACGCCACATCGTCACTGACGCCAAATGCCCGGATGAGAAGCTGAAATTTCCTGATCCCAAATCCTAAGCCCCGTCCATCCTTAAACATTGTAAACTAACCTCGAGTCACCACGAGTACGGGACCATCCAGAAACCACGTGGTCATATTTTTGAAGATTTTCAACCCCCCCTCCCCCCATGTGGCTTATCGTGGTCATTTGGCAATTTTTTTTAAAATAATTTTTAAGATTTTAACCTCAGCAAAGTTAATATGTAATCTTAGAGATGCAAATAAAACCTCCTACTGTTGTTTCTTTTGAGTAGCAGTCTTGTACAAATTTCAGTATTGTTTTCAGAATCATCAATATTAGAAATAAATAATTATAAAATAATTTTTTTAATTGTTCATTGCTAATATTGATTTATTCATGAAAATTTTGTATTTTTTCGTTGAACATTTTAATTTCTTTATGGAAAATTCTTATTTCATAATTGCAATTTTTGCTTTTACAAGTGCTAATTTATTATTATTGTGTGTACTGGCAATTTCCTATTTTATTATGGAAAATTTCTATTTTTTTCTCTACTAAAGAGATTTTCAATCCAGAGCTGGCTCATCTCTCAAAATTTCTAATTCTTCATTGAAATTTTATTTTGATATCGACTCGTGGAAGCCAATGATGCCATACTAAAAATATTTTATCGGTCACTCTGATGGCTCCTTGGAATAATTTTCCAAGGACCTTCTATTCCACATCTCGAATATGCTTCAGTCAATGGTCCTTTCATAAGCGACTCATAGAGAAATGAATTATTATAGACCAATTATTATTTTGGAGTTCGGATCATTCGATTTATCCAATTCACTAATTCATGAATGATGTATGATATAATATCCCAGTAGGTTCATTGGGTTGATATGACTTCAATTATTATTTATACAGTAGTAGACAGACCTTTTAGGTTATACAAAACGTCCTGAAAGTCGTAATGTTTGAACTACTTGATCATTCAAGTCCGTGATCCCAGTGCTTCTAAGGCCCTACAAAAACAGTTTGCGGACAAACCTCATAGTCATTGTGCAACTTGATGTTGACTCAAGATAATTTTGGGTACCTTGTCTCTTGAATCTCATGTTAATGGAAATTAGGGTCATATGCTTATTGCATCGGATTGGGTATATACCGATGATGAGAACATTGCAAATGTCTTGATTGATCTGGTAGACTTTAATGAATCTTCAAAGGAAATTCTTCTAAATTGCCAATGGAATGTTTTTTCGTTTTCCAAAAGAAATTCTTAGAAATTTTCAGCAGTTTTTTTAATTTCCAAAAGAAATTATTCGGAATATGCCAAAATATTTCCGATGGAAATTTCTAAGATTTTCCAGTAGAAAATCGAAAAAAGTTCATCTGAAACACCAATAATGAATTTCCCGAGGAAATTCCGATGTTTATGTTTTTTCCGATGATGATTTTTTACAAGCGGAAATTACGAAAAAAATGTATTTTTGTAGTACTTGTAAAGGTTGTACTTTTGAAGCATTTCCAGTAGGAATTCCTCAAAAAATTAAAAGTTTTTACAGGAAATTTCTTTACTTGATTTTTCCTGAATATCCACAAGAAATTCTTTAATTTTTTTCTTCTTAAGATTTTTTCTTGGATTATTTTAAAAACATGAACATTTTTCAAAATTGTAGCTGCAGTCCGCTGATGCAAAAGTGTCGGCGGTGTGATGTCAAAAACCATCTGCGGCGAAATTTTTTTTAAATATTTTTCCATTTTTCCTTTTCAATTTTTTTTTGTGGAAATTGAGACTGAATCGCAATCTGTTTTTTCGTTTATTTTTTTATGGATATAGGATCTTAGGCTAAGATGGTCAAATAATGCAAATATGCATCGGCGTTGCGACCGACGCTGCGTTATCGATTTTTCGCGATGCACACCTACGTCTTTTTAACGCTGAGTTGAAAAGACACTACGTGGGCATCGGCTCTTAGATGCGCTTTGCGTTTAATGATTAAATAGTTAAATTTCAATTATTTGTATTTTTTACACCGTTATTGTTATTCACCAAAAGTTTTTCGTGTAAAAAAAACCACGTGGTTCGAGAGCAACACCCCTCCCCATGTGGCTTATCGTGGTCATTTTCCAAACCCCCCCCTCCCCCCATATATGACCACGTGGTTTCTGGACGGCCCCTACGCTGGCTTCTAACCCCCTCTTACTAACCGTATAATAAAATGATATTCATTGTATATATCACAAAGAACAATGGCTCCGTAAAGAGTTATACACGCCTGAGCCTACCAAATAAACGAAATTGAAAAAAAAAAGAACAACCGTTTAAAATGTGTCCCAATGTTTCGGCAAGTTTTTGTTGCCTTCATCAGGGGCGTTAGACGTAGAACCACATTCATGATTTTCCCCTTATAAAGGCAACAAAAACTTGCCGAAATGTTGGTACAGTTCTTAAACGGTTGTTCTAAAAATATGCAGACTGAAAAGCCAAAACCTCGCAAATAATTAGTCAACTCAGTAATATTATGATTCCGAACAAGTAAACAATTTGCTCTCAAACTCGGAAATGGATAAATTTTTGTGTACGATTCAATATTGCCTGCGAAAATTTATATTCAGAGCGTAATATGCATATCTTAACATTTTCCTTCCTCCGTTTGAGATCTTACTGAGTCGATTGTTTGTGGAAGATAATGACAAATTCTCTCCGGAATTCCTTCCACACTGCCATCATATCGCCAGAAATAATTCCTTTGTTCTGTCCATTGACGCCTCCGGAAAGCGTATAATAATGCATTCAATCAAAACAGATTCCGGCGAGTGAAACATTCTGACGGTGACCGTTGTGGATCGATTGATGAAAAGCGCTTGAGTGAAACTGGTTCTCGGAAGGATGAGTGTATTCCATAATCGAGCGCCAATCACTATCTCTAAGGCTACGCATGAATTGACCTCGTGTCGATTGCGTTGCAAACAGCATTAAGTTGCATTTATTTTGTTTGCTTTTGATGTCATAGTAGCGAAAACACGGTGATTCGCAAATCGTTGGAACTTTGATGTGTGTTACCTACGCTTCGGTGGGAAATTCGTCGATGCTTTTCCGGGAAATATGCGATGGTAGGGGTTTAGTGTTGAATTGTTCAATTGAGCAGTCAACTGTACCACGTTTGTGGACCAGCGGACTAATTCAAACACTGTATAAAATGAACACAACACGTTTTAGTTCAAATTGACAGAATACCTCATCGATAGACGCAACGTGAGAGTTGTGTTGAGGCAGCTGGCCCTGTGTACTCAAACACAAAGCATATTGAAAATTAAATACAACATGAATAGTTTTATCACAGACAAACAGACGTAACACTGAGGAAATTCCCATCGACCATGAGCTCAACGGTCGTTTTAAATTCAACTGCTTGCGAGTTTCACAACCAGGGGCACGCGCGTCGTATACCTGTGTAATTGACATCTCACACTAGCGCCTTCTGTTGACATTGTTGTACTAAACTTTGTTTCGTACAACATGCACGTTAGGTGGTGGTAAAATAACTGAGCGATGGATTTTGAAACAAATTGTTCTAGCTGTTACGTCTGTTTGTCTGTGGTTTTATGTTCTTTCGTCGCCATATTGGTCCCCATTGGCCATCATCCAGTGTTGTCGATTGGTAAACGGTTAAGCATTATGCTAACCCTGCGCGTGTGTCCATGAATATCAATATAAGTTTCGGAAAAGAAGCAGCATGACTCCGTGTACAAATATAATAACATTGCTGAACATAACACCATTCGTTTAGTTCCGATGCATGGCAGTGCAGCAGACGGTGCTCGGGGCAAATTTAATTTTCCTCGTACCGTACTTCCTAGCTTCTAACGAATGCATTTCCAGTGGAAGTTTTCGAATACCATTTTAACAACATTCGAATCCGGTACTCGATAGTTTGGAGTTCGGATGTGGGACCAAAGTGATGAAATTTAATAAACTTTAATAAATGATTACTTAGATGAAGTTAGTTGGTAGGTAGGTATCATGCAGTGGAATTTGAAATTTTGTAATTCAATTATTGACAACAGTTCGATTCAGCTTACCTTACTCTGAGGTATAAATAGAAATCCATCTGACGGTTTATCGTTGTTTGAAGAAGTATTTTAAAGAACAAGATGATAATTTATTATAACGCATCCTTTTTCTCGAAGAAACAAAAAAATGAAGAGGATGCAAGTGAGACCAACGATTCTTGAATTTTCGTAGTACACAAATCTATTTTCGGATCTTCAAGCAGTCGACCCAAACTGTGCAAATTTCTCAGTATGTAAACATAAAGTCAAAATCTCCGGCATAAGATGCTTCTAAATAGGAAAATATATTTCGGGTCATTGTGTCTGTCGGTATGCTAGTTGGTCGGAAAGAATACGGTAAACAGGAGGTAATTCGATACTCATGCTACATAACAATGGCATTTATTCACAGTGAGGGCAGATTGGGCCGGAAAGCCGTCCCTAAGGGAGTATCATTTATCCGATATGGCCCGGCTCGTTGCGATGAAAGCAAAGAGGGGCAGAGAAAGCACATCCGGTAAATTCGATTTAAGAGATAATAGTAAGGAATCAATTTTCGGAAGTTGTTTCTATTTCGGGAGATGGTCGCTAGGCAGCATCCCAATAATTGGAGCGCGTACAGTAGCTAGGCACTGGTTCATCACAGTTGGCCTAGTTTGGCACTGATTTGGGAGGAGTAAAACGAAGCACTTTCCCATTGATCTTTATTAAATTAGTGTAGCGATAGGCTGCCCATTTTCCGGTTGCAGTATCAGTAATGAAGCGAAACTCCAGGGCTGTTGACCAACAATTAGGACTAATTCAATTGGGTCTGTACACGAAATTGCGATTACTGTAATCACGTTGAGACAAGCGGAATCGATCGAGCAATCAATCAGATTAACCATCTGCTCGTTTGCTTTCACCTACGTGCAGTGTAAAAGCAATAATGGTTGGCATCAGTGGCAGACATCCTTTACTCACATTTTCAATCGTGACACTCGAATTTCCAATGCAAGTCATTTACGCATTCATGTCGGGTGGATGCGTTCTGTTGCCCACTGGACCGTTTTGTGTAAAAAGTTCGCATTTGTTCTAAAGCAAAACTATTCAGAATTTATGATGCGCATGATGATGGTTTTTATTTAGCATAACATACAATAGCGCTTGGATTATGGTGTTTTGAAAGGAAAAGAATTTGTAAGTTTTCTCTTTCACGAAATGTTAGAAGTGAGAAGTGAGAAGGGAGAAGTGAGAAATGAGAAAAAAGGTGTAATATGTGAGATGTGAGAAGTGAGTAGCAAGACGGGAGAAGTGAGAAGTAAGATGTAAGAAGCGAGAAGTGTGAAGTGAAAAGGGAGAAGTGAGGAAGTGAGAAGTGAATAGTGAGAAGTGACAAGTGAGAATTGAGAAGTGATATGTGAGAAATGAGAAGTGAGAAATATTTTGTGAGATGTGAGAAATAATTTGTGAGAAGTGAGAAGCAAGAAGGGAGAAGTGAGGAGAGTGAATTGAGAGAGCGAGAAGTGAATAGTGAGAAGTGAGTAATGAGATGAACATCTGAGATGTGAGAACGGAAAACTGAGAAGCGAGAAGCGGTAAGTATAAAGAGGAAAGTGATAAGTGAGAAGTGGCAAATGAGAGATTAGATACGATAAGTGAGATTTAAGATAGAAAAAGTGAGAAGCGAGAAGAGAGAAGTAGGAAGTAAGTAGTGAAAAATGAGAAGTGTGAAGTAAGTAGTGTAAAGTGAGAAGTGAGGAGTAAGAAGTGAACAGTGAGAAGTAAGTACTGAGAACTAAGAAACGAGTGGTGTGACCCGAGAAGCAAAAAATGATAAGCGAGAAGGAAGAAGTGAAAAGTGAATGAGAAGTAAGATGTGCGAAGTGAGAAGTGAGAAATAGGAAGTGAGAAATGATAAGTAAGAAAACGGTAGCGAGAAGTGAAATGTGAGTTTTGGGAAGTGTGAAATAAGGAATGATATGCGAGTAGTGAGAAGTAGAAGGTGAGCAGTGGAAAGTGATTTTTGAAAAGTGAGAAGTGAGATTTGGGAAATCAGAAGTGAGAAAGGAGAAGTGAGAAGTAATATGTAAGATGTAAGAAGTGAGAATGTTAGAAGTTAGAAATTAGAAGTGAGAAGTAAGAAGTGAGGAGCGAGAAGTGAGAAGTGAGAAGTGAAACGCGGGAAGTCAGAAGTGAGAGGCGAGAAGTGAATAGTGTGAAGTGAGATTTTAAGAATGAGAAGTGAGAAACGAGAAGTGATAAGTGAGAGCCGAGAAATGAGAAGCTATAAGTTAGAAGTGAGATTTAGGAATGAAAAAGTCGATACGAGAAGTGAGGTGTGAGATGTAAGAAGCTTAGAAGTGAGTAACGAGAAGTGATAAGTGAGAGCCGAGAAATGGGTTGGAAGCGACAAATGAGAAGTGAAATTGAAAAGTGAGAAATTCAATACAAGAAGTGAGATGTAAGATGTGAGAAGTGAGAAACGAGAATTGAGAGCCAAGAAATAGGTTGGAGGCGACAAATGAGAAGTGAGAAATTCAATACGAGAAGTAAGATGTGAGAAGTGAGAAGTAAGAAGCCAGAATTGAATGGAGAGAACTGGGTTGTGAGAAGTGAGATGGGAGAAGTGAGGAGCGAGAAATGAAAAGTAGTAAGATGTGAGAAGGGAAGGCAAGAAGGGTGAAGTTAGAAGATAGAAGTGGGGAGTGGGAAGCAAGATGTGAGAAGTGAGAATTGAGGAGCGAGAAGTGCAAAGTGATAGGTGAGAAGTGAATAGTGCGAAGTGAGAAATGAGATAAAGATGTGATATGTGAAAAGTGAGGCTTCTGCAATACATAACAGTCGTATGTAAACCCGAATGCAATGGCCGGAGCGAAATAGAGTAAGAGCAGCTCTCCGTGGGTGCGCGTACACGCAACGAAGATCTGACAATAAGAGCCCGAGTCATGGCTTCCTACGGACACGCTGAGGTGTGAATTTATGTCGCAGAACAACGATATTAAAGTCAGTGAATGGTATCGTTTACTGAATTGGTATTTAGTTTTATTATATTGAACTCTCGAGAAACATGTGCAAGTTATAGGGTAAGGAGGTATTTTGGCCCACCAGTTGACTGCTCATATTTTGGACCACTGAGTGCAAATTCCTCTTTTTGGTCTAAAATAAGAGCCCCCGTAAGGGTGGTCCAAAATACATCCTTTACCCTAAGGGGCCGTACACATATTACGTAAGCACTTATGGGGGGAGGGGGGGTCGGTCAATATCTTACGCTTCATATAAATAAAAAATCATTTGTATGAGAAAAATCTTACATGGGGGGAGGGGGGTTGGAAAACCCGAGAAAAATTGCTTACGTAATAAGTGTACGACCCCTAATGCTTCCAGGATTCTACTTGGGATTTTCTAGATAGCCAACCCTTTTCTCGGCAGTATGCTGGTCGCGCCGTGTGAATGTTAAAAATTCACCCCATTTTTCAGCGGTCTTCCAAACGCGTTTTGTGATTTTCCAAACCACAAACCAATTTCTGTTGGTCTTCCAGACGCGCCTTGTCATTTTCCAAACCACAAACTATTTTCCGGTGGTTTTCCAGACGCGATTTGTGATTGTCCAAACATCAAAAAACTTTTCGGTGATCTTCCAGACGCGCTTTGTGACTTTCCAAACCGCAAACCATTTTGCGGCAGTCTTCCAGACGCGCTTTGTGATTTTCCGAACCACAAACCCTTTTCCAACAACCACAAACTAGTTCAGCATCAGGATCGGAAAAATAACCAGACAGGATCACCAAAATGTGTGACCCCAAATGGCCGGAGTGAAAAGGGCTGAAGCAGCTCTCTGTGAGTGCGCGTGCACGTCACAGAGATCTGACAAGAAGAGCCCGATTCATGGCTTGCTGTTCACCGATGGACACGCTGAGGGTAACTTACTCAAACCCCACAAGACGATTCCTTTCAGCACGATCCATGACTGTACGTCGCCAACCACGCATTCTACAGACAGTATATTTTGACAGTATATGCTTATAAGCCGACTTCACATTCGCTGGAATAAAATATTAAGTTACATCGTAACAAATTAGTACTGCAGTAAAATGAGATAATTCAAATTCCAATAAGTTTGCACGGTATTTCATTGTATATGGGGAAAGATTGTTTAGCCAAATAAAACGTTAGACCGGAAGTCAACTAGTCGATTTTCATTTGGCTAAAATGGACGTTTGGCCAAAAGTCATTCGGTTGTAAGCCACTAAGCCGAAAACTATTTGTTCGAATATCATTTTGGCTAACATACTGAATGGCCGAACAAGTCATACAGGTAAGAAGTTAGGTCGAACAGGAAGAATAATTGTTGTTTGGCCGTACGATCAAATGACCTAAAATGTCATTTGGCTGAACTAGGCCGATACAAATATTAGAAAACAAATATGTCTCCTCCCTCGGATATTTTGAAGGGGCAACAACAAAAACTTCGGAAAATTTTAATGATTTTTTAACTGAATTTATGACCGCTCGCTTGTATGGAGATCCCCCATAGTGATATGGAGGTAGAGAGGGTATTTCCTGAGGTGCTCCGACAGCAGTGAAGACAAGGTGGAAAAGTTGAAGCAAAAGATAATGAATAAAAAAGACGTAATTCGATAACCGACATCTATAGAGCCGGTAGCCTGAAAATCTGGAGTAAATAATGTTGACGCGTCAGCAAGCGACGCATTAGCATAGCATTATCATTAGCATTGTTACGGTGTAATTCGTAGATTGGTCACTAGTGATACTCACGTTTTACTTTTGAGATCCTTATCTAGAATGCTATCAGAAGTGGGAGTGGTCCTTGATTCCAGTCTTACTATTCCTGGCCACGCCCATCTTCTAGGGAGAGGAAGGAAGTGTTGATGGGGTACTTACTTAACGAGCGGCCACCGACTTAGCGACACCCTCATAAGTATCACGGAGTTAGATAATGAGGAAGATATTCTTTGGGTCAGGATTTGCATGTAGTTGGCTATGTAACCGTGGTAAATCTTACCCCGTAACACAACACGTAAAGGTGTCTACCCAGCGTTACGGGTGCAACGCGTCAGCAAGCAAGACGCAGAATAATTCTAGCGTCCCGGGCTCCCCTCGTTCCCTTCGAAAAGCGATATGCAGAATTGCATCGTACTGGATCGAGGATGAAAAAGAGCGACGTGAATTGATCGCATAAGATAGACTCCGAATAGTATCTTTTATAAATATTGCCGTAGAAGAAATAGATTTTTTTATTGATAGGGCATAGCTATGTAATAATCGTAAAATTTGAACGCTTGAAATGAAGAAAAAAATAGATGATTATAATCTTATTATCATCTTAGTTCAATGATCATTTTTTTTATTGGTTTTGTTTTTCGTCGGCTTATTTCCCCCCCGAAGACAACCACCGATGCCAGGAAAACTACTCCACTAGGACCCTACATATCGTTGCCATCAACATGTGGGCCGGGGCCTACGGCTTTATTTATTATCTGAGGAAAGGCGAGACCAGACAATTTTCGTCTTAAAAAATAATCACCAACTCTCCGTGATTTTTGCAACATTTGTTTTGCAGTATGTTTTTATGTAGTCTGGACCTAATCAGCTAAATATTCAGCCTCTTCTGAAACGGCCCATTTTGGAAAATTACTTGTTTGGCCAAATGATTTTCTTAGTCATATTATTTGAGTGGCCAAATGACATTCTTGGCTATATGACCTGTTTTGCAAACGACTTCTTCGCCCAAACAACGTTTTCTGCCAAATGCCCCGTTCCGCCAATCGACGTTTCTTGTCTAGTTGTTTGTACATTAAACCTCATCGGCCAAATGGCTTTCGGCCTAATGGTTTGTTGGGCCAAATAACATATTTGACAGTTTTTGGCAAAATGGCTTTTGAGTGACTTTTGGCCAAATGGTACTTCTCCCTGTCATAGTCAATTATTTTCTCAAATGATACAGATCCGAACGACACGCTGTCTATCACTAATGTGTAAACAGCGGAGCATGAAGTTTACAAGGCCGAACCACAGAGAACAGACATGGAGGCTCATACAAAATTTTGTTGAAAACGTGTGTAAAGCTCCGCAGCGCCGCCAACGCAGACTGCCCGACATACAAACTCAATCTCACTAGGCGATGGCGGTAGCTTACATTACATAAACAAGGTGATACTGCCATCTAGTGACAATTATTTAAATTATTCATGGCATACCGGGTGATTTATTATCACGCTGAATTTCCATGAACCAATAGACCAGTACAGGGGTTTATCAAATTCACTCAGTCAATCAAATTTGACAGCGGAGCTCGAAGAAAGGCTCATTTTGCGTTCATTTTACCACCTGCTCAGTCATCAGAATTTGTTTTGGGGTTTCATTTTGCGTTAGATTATAAGGGTCTGTCCACAAATTACGTAACGCTTTTGTGGGGGAGGGGGGAGTGCCCACTTGCGTTATACTTTGTTACGCTAAAAGGTGGAGGAGGGGGTGGGTACTACCAAATGTTACGCATAACGCGAATAAAAATTTATTTCAAAGGTTTTTTTTTAATCACTGATTGAAGTAATTGCTAATATGTCTTAATCAAGAAGATGAATTCGTATCAACCTTTCCTTTTCACTACCATACTACGCATAATTGTCCCATGCTAGTCTCTGTAGCTTTTTACTTTTTATCAGTGCAAGCTATATTGATGTATTTAAAAGACAGCGAGTTTTATTCGAATAATTGTTGCTAAATTTCGAGGCATTTTTGTCTCGCGATGAATATTTACGATTTCTACAGATTATATTATTTTATGGAACGACGCTTTTATTGGTATTGTATTTCGTGATTAAATTTTCCGGCAGTCAAAGTTAATAGATGCAACCCAAAGAGTTTTCATTCAATTGCATTTTAGCTCAACGACTTCAACCAATTTAAAAATGATCGTTATCGTTTTAGTCATTACCGAAATCAAGCACTTAGTCCCGCCAAACTGAAATTTGAATGGCCATGGTCGCAAATTCTATTTCCGTTTTTATTAGCTGCATTCTTGATATCCTTGGTTTTAACCATGTGCCGTTTCTATTCTAACAGTGTTCAATAAATACCAAAACCCACATGCTTCAGAGAAAGATAAAAAATGACTTTGAAATTTTCTCAGCTACGCGTTATATGGGGGAGGGGGAGGGATGCAAAAATGTTACTTTTTGTTACGAGGGGGAGGGAGGGGGTCAAAAACTCGAATTTTTGCGTTACGTAATATGTGAACAGACCCTAAGACAAAGCGAACCTTCCATATTCGAACTAAGGTAAGAAACGCGACTGGGGAGTAATTCACCAATTGGGGAAGTGTACCGTAGAGCCTAATTTGGCCAACCCTAAAAAATGCATGTTTTCCAAAAAATATCGAAAAGTTTCAACAGTGAAGAAGCATGAGGGATATCTCCTGTCAGAGCTAATAAGACCCTCAAAAATTGCTTTATTTTTGGAGTTAAGCGAGAAACTGACCAAATTAGGATAATGGCCAAAATTGGTACAGTTCCCCTACGCAATTCCGTTAACACCAAAACCAATACCATCTAGCAGCATGTTAAATAGTTGGTATCGTTTGTTGGATCCTATATAAGGCCATCCGACCCACATGACATGTCGCTTGATTTGAGTAAAACGCTTGTAACTGTGTGGTGGCAATCCAATTGATCGACCTCAACTTATAAGAAATCTTTCCAAAGTGATGATTCGTTTTCCATATTTCCTTCGTGAGCCCACCTTAATTGATTTTTTTTTCAATAATTCAATAACTTCGGCACAGAAATGCACGAGCGTAGTGAAAGAAATGAAGCAAATGACACCTATTTCTAATTAGCTGTCACACGACTTACCGGAAACTTTCAGTTCTAGAACGAGGCGAGCATTCCTTTGACAGGCCGGAGTTGGTGAATCTGGGGAAGAAAGGGAAAACGAAGTGAAAATTATCTGAGATTTAATTTCCTTTGTGATGCCTGAGGAATTATTGAATAAAAAAAAAGCGATGATATGCGGAACCTTGTTGAGGAGCACCTTTATGTAGTAGCGACTAGCGAGTTTAAGGAAATCTCTACATTACATCATTAATCGAGTTTGTAATTGGAAAAAGTCCTACCAGCAAATTGAGAAAACTCTGCAGTAAAACAATAGAGGGGGACGAATAACAGATAAATTGGATCATTATGCGTTGGTGGAAAAAAGTTTCATTGGCAGATGAGACAGATTAAAACAATACACATTATTTTCCTATTTATATTATCAGCGTTTCTTGATCTTTCTTTATGAATCACTAGACTTTTTGCGATGGTTTTCTTCGACGAAAACGATGATCGCAATCCACAACCCATCGCTGGCGGATTTATAATGATAAATTTGCTTTTAACGTCTTCTATTTTGCACATTTGGAGTGAAAATGCATTCTACGTATATCTCTAATCGTATACAGGAAAAACTTGACGATAACGTTATTCGACACAAAATTCTTGGGTAAAATTTTTATTGTCAACACCAATTATACATACATCATTTTGTTAATCCAATATAGAAGAATAAAGTTAATTGGAATTGATAGGATCTTTTATATTCCTTAGATTTTTTTTTTCTGTGAGGCACATGAATAGCAGTTTTCAAAACAAACAACTGAATTGGGCGATGAAATGACGGAAAAAGAAACATAAGAAAATAAGTTACATAAACTCCTTTGCAGTACTTGTAAAGGTGGAAAACTTACAGATCGTTTAGCTAAAGCACAAGAAGCCATAAAATGCAGATAAAGACGGTAATGTTTCATGTTTACGTAAAGGAGGATGTTACCTAGCTATTGATATACTACGCCGTAGAAAATGAGTAGCCTTGAAAGACAACTGGAAGCAGATTTTTTTTTAAATTTTAAAGAGCAAGTGCAAATTCCAGTTTTGCTCTACGACGTGAATCATCGCATGGGGGTGAACTTTAGCACACCCAAGAAGGTTGCATGCACATAACTTAACAAGCAGAAAAATGAATGCCGAAGTGCATACAAAGGACAGGAAGCTTCTACATAAAGTGTGCTTTGCTTTATAGAAACACTTTGAGGGTTCCGGTTAAATTTGCGAATTCACTTGGAAGTGCAAGTAAAAAGTAGCAGAGCTTTTAATGGGCGTTGGTTTATTCCTTTCTCGGATAATAAGTGCACGTAAGGCAAAAGGATTACTGAAAATCCGAACTTTTGATACAAAGGCCCAGTGATGTACACCAATCGATACAGCTCGACGGATTGATGTGATGTCTGTATTCACATTGTGTACAAAATGTAACCTAGAAGGTGAACATTATCAGATTTTCCCGCAACGAGTTGAATTCGACGGGAAATGATGTAGGTGTATTTGTTTCGTAAGTGGAAAATATCTTTAACACAGTAAAACATTTGGTTTGTTTGATACGAATGCAAATATATGTTAATTAATTCAAATATAGTATATTAATAGTAATAGAGTATATTTGATTAATTGCAATAATAGGGTCTTTCTCCCTGAAGTGTTATTTTGATTTCTCTTAGAAGTTTTTCTTATTACATATTATAAAGCACACGAGAAAAACACTATCACTGCTAGGCGGATAAATCTGAGTTTTCATTATTTCAGTTTTGTGTTGATCAGAATTGTGATTTTTATAAAACCAGCTACATTATGCAATGATCTCCTATTGTAAATAAAAAGGTTTTTGTGACTTAATAACCCATTTGAAATATGCAAAACGTCCGAATGGGGATATAAAATGAGTTCAAGGAATGTACCCTGGAGGTACCATATTTTGCGCATTTAAGAAAATTTCGAAATAAAATCGTTGTTATCGAGAAACCATAATGATTTATGAATACATTTAAGTAGTTGTTGTGTAACTATAATCCACAGAAGACTATGAGCCATGAAAGTTTTGATTAAATTGATTAAGAACATATATTATTAACCGATTTGTAAAATGCCATATGGTTCCTAATTCTGCGCACATATTTTGAATTGTTCCATATTCTGCGCACAATGTTCCTAATTCTGCGCACAATAATAACAACTTAGTTTGGGTAATTTTTTGTCTCATGAAATGGTTTTGAACATTTATACAAATGAACCGTTTGTTTGAGAAACTGCATATGTGACATTTTTGGCCAAAATGAGATTTTCATATATTCTGAATCCTCGTCCAAAAATACGTATCCTGGCAAAAAATACGAAAAAAAATTTTTTGTTCGGAAATGTATGAAGAATTTTTCGTTTGTTTGAGAAACTACATATGTCCACGTACTTTGAAGAGCAATTGTGGAGTACTGCTTACATTTTTTGCACTGAAAATGCCCCAGGGTGTTGAGTTTTATCAAAAACTATTGATCTGTATCGAAGAAATCGAAAGATTCGGTGCAAGTTTGCTTAAAAACAGTTTTTTGTTGTTTTCTCGAAATAGTGTAAAATGGACTTATGCAGTTTCTCAAACAAATGATTCAAATATTTCATCACTTTTGCACTTTTTTAGTACCATGTATGTTTATCTGACTTCAACGTTTTACCGTTCTTGTACGCTAAGTATACGAAAAAACGTCCGCTTCAAAACGAATTTTAACATATGTAATACCGGGCGAATTAGACCTAAACCTAATCGACTCAGCTGCGATTACTTGAGATGATGCCTGTGTGTGCGTGTTTGTGTGTATGATGTATGCGTACAAAGATCTTAATCATTTTTCAAGTCCATTATCCGATTGCTCGCCATCGCCCGTTAGACAACTTTCCAGATCGGTTATTGTGTTCATGTCAATGGTCAAGTCACTGTTTTGTCTTGTTTACTAAACTGCCGCTAACCGCAAGTCGAGCACCTCTGTATATGGAGGCCCATATACAGATGTGCTCGACTTGCGGTTAGCGGCAGTAAAGTTCGGCATTGATGAAAAGGCATTTTTTTTTATTCCGTCAAATCGGATATTTATATGGAATGGAAATAAATGTAATCCAACGCGAATTATAAGGCCAGTCCATAAGTACATAAATGCTAATATTGCCCAAAGTACTATTTTCTCAAATGTCGTAATACCAGTTCAATCTAGGAAATCTTCGAGTGGGGAATTATGTCGATTTTTCAGGGAAAATTA
The DNA here is from genome assembly GCF_024139115.2 of Armigeres subalbatus. Taxonomy (NCBI): domain Eukaryota; kingdom Metazoa; phylum Arthropoda; class Insecta; order Diptera; family Culicidae; genus Armigeres; species Armigeres subalbatus. The sequence goes on from NC_085140.1 coordinate 66,388,535, forward strand.
TTTGTGCTAGTCATGTGATATACACATTTAGATAGGATACCTCGAAGTTTAAAAAGCGCTCAGTGGAGCTGTGGTGCGCAAGGCCAAGTAGCAGATATCCCTTGTTTCTTTCCGGATAATCTATTTTCGCATTTTTTCTTGTTCTTCTGGTTTTATTCCAGCATTTTGAAATTTGTTTTCTTGCCAAAACAGTCGCTACGTCCAATTTAGGTTGATAAGCTAGGCAGAAAGTAAATTTTGTGCCATACTCTGCGTAACATAAATTGCTTTCTATAAACTATAGAATACACTCTGAAAGCCGAATATCATCATCCGAATAATCAGTGGAATTTCGGGAGACTTTCTATAACTTTTACGAGAAGTTCTCCAGAATTTCCACGGGAAATTCTTCATAGTTTCCGGGGAGGATTGTTTAAAATGTTTGTTTTTCAAGGGTAAATTGCTCGAAATATTTTAAGAACTTCTTTGGATATCTACAGGAAATTATTTATATACAGGAATTTATTGTTTGTCAAAAGACCATTGAACAAAATATCCCAACCTCTCTACTATCTAAGTCGATACTGGCCTAGAAGCTAAAAGTCATCTAGCCAAATTACATTTAGCCGAACCGTACTGAACGTTTACCTAAAACTGTTATCAAGTCGAAAATGGTTTGACCGAAACTGTAGTTTAGCCGAAAGCGACATACGGCCGAAAGAACATTCGACCGAACTGGTAATTTGACCGAAAAAGTTGTTTGCCCTAACAGGTCATTTGACTGAAAATTCCGTTCGGCCGAAAAAGTCGTTTGTCCAAATAGATCATTTGACCAAAAATGCAGTTTGGTAAAAATGGGCATTTGGCAGAAAGAGCCATTTGGTCCAAATTGTCCTTTCTGCAATACAACCATTTCGGCTAAATGGCATTTTCTGCCGACTAATGTCGTTCGGCTGAATTGATCATTTTACCAAAAAGTCGTTTAGCCGAATGGGTCATTTGGCAGAAAATGCCGTTTGGCCGATATGGTTGTTTTGCAGAAAGGACATTTTTAGGCCAAATGGCTCTTTCTGCCAAAGCACGGTAATAAAGTTAATTAGTTCAGTGCGTGTTGGCTCTTGTTTCGGACAGCAAAACGATCGCGCGATTTGCCGAAATTTTGTGTTCTGCATTACGCGGCCGGTAATAAAGTTAATTAGTTCAGTGCGTGTTGGCTCTTGTTTGGGACGGCAGAACGATCGCGCGATTTGTCGAAATTTTGTGTTCTGCATTACGCGGCCAGTAATAAAGTTAATTAGTTCAGTGCGTGTTGGCTCTTGTTTCGGACAGCAGAACGATCGCGCGATTTGCCAAAATTTTGAGATTTGCATTGCGCGGCCAATAATAAAGTTAATTAGTTCAGTGCGTGTTGGCTCTTGGTTCAGCGTAAGAATTATTGAGCAGAAATAAGGTTTTGATAAGCTGTAAATTTATTTAAATACGCACGCACCCATACAAAAGCACACACACACATTCACTACACATATAAACCCACATACATACTCATATACACACATACATATATTCACACATAAACAAACTGATTTACATCATACATAAATACGCACACGATTTTTATTATATATTAGGTATCTATTAGAGTGGGGCGCAGTTGTATGGAAAAACGCAAACTTCGTCCGATCAACTGAAATCAAGGTTTTTCTGAATCGTTTTGGGACCCCAATTAACCATGCAAAATATGGGCTCGATTAGTTGCAACCTCGCATGCCGCATCGCGTTTTAAATTTACATGGAGATTAGTATGGAAAAACATACTTTTTTACATTTTTGCTCTTAGCGGCTTCAATTTATCATCAATCACGTGACTCAATACGTTAGCATATAGTCTGGAAGATGCTAAAAGACTTTACCGAAGAAGGTACGTAGCTGGAAGGTCTACAAAAAATGTTATTACGTTTTGAAAATTGATTGTTTAAACCATATGCAAGAAATCAATGTTTCTGCCAGCACTACCGGATGACCTATGGTTATCGAAGGGCAAAACCCATCTTCCTTCTTGTCGGATTTTTTTCTTTGGGAAATATTGCCGGATAGCTCCCATTAGCTCTAAAGCCCTATAAGATCAATTATTTTGAAATAACATTCAGTTAAATTATTGGTCTACGTAGCACGGCAGTGCTGGCAGAATAAACGATTTTTTGCATACGGTTTGAACACTCAATGTTCGAAGCGTTATAACTTTTTTCATGGACGTTCCAGCAACGTGCCTTCTTCAGCAAAGTTTTTCGGCATCCTTTGGGTTATACTTTAACGCAATGTGCCACTTGGTTTACGATGAACTGAAACCTCTCGTAGTAGAAATGCAAAAATATATGTTTTCCCATACTAATTTCCATACAAACTTCAAACGCGATGCGGAAAGCGAGGAAGCAACCAATCGGTCCCAAATTCTGCACAGTTGTTCAGGACCCAGAATGGCTTAGAAAAACCATTGATTTGAAAAAATGACCATGACGCCCCACTCTAGTATCTATATTATTGGAAGCGTTTGGTACGGGAGGTCCACGCTTTCTTCCTTTCTCCTCGATTCCAAGCTATTAAGTGACTAGGTATTTCTGAAGTCGCTCAATATCTAGGAGTCATCTCTGCGGTACATACTGCGTAGTTGGCCTGGCCATATGAAAAGAAAAATGATGGAATTCAGAAACCGTCATTTTCCAGGATGCTTTCAAGTATTGGCTACGCAAGTATGAGATTAGATTAGATTAGAAATGGCTCTTTCTGCCAAAGCATCATTCCTCCTACTGAACCGCATTTTTGGTCAAAAGGTCTGTCTGGTCTTACGGTTTTTTTGGCCTAATGTCCCTTTCGGCTATATGTCGCTATCGGCCAAACTACATTTTAAGACAATTTATTTTCGTACTTTCTGGTTTGTTGATTTTTATCGGTGATTTCCGTTATTTTTATAACGTTTCAGATCTGACGATGGCCGAATGGAGTAGGTATTATATTAAGTAGTACTATATTAAAAACGGAAATTGTGTATTTTTCATCACCGATAAAAATCAACAAACCAGAATATATAAAGTTTTACGGTGACCAAAACCCCACCAAACTATTTTCGACCTGTTAACAGTATCGTTTATACGTTAAATTCGACTTCATAGGATTTGATTAGTTGACTTTTGGTTTAAGGGCTAGTACCGACTTAAAAAGTAGAGAGATTGCGAAATTTCGTTCAATGGTCATTTGATAAAAAGGCCGTTTTGCAGTGAATCACATTTACCCAAACGGGTGGACATTTTTGATAACTGCAACGCATTCTTGACATCGAACGGTTGTCAGTCGACGTCAGAAGCAATAGGAGTGCACCTGATTGTGCAACGTAATGCAGCTTTCATCGACTTCGACAGTGCTTAGAAGTTCAGCACCGGTCCGATAACTGCAATACTGTTGTAACTATGGAATTGCAGTTAAAAAGTATTGCAGTTTGACTTGTAGTTATCGAACGTCTACTGTACAAAGAATATCTCGTATGTATAAATCCAAAGAAATTCTTTGAAACCTCCGAGCCCTTTTCCAGTAAGTTTTTCGTGAAAATTCCAGAGAATTTGCCTTGAAAACTCCTTCTCTCCCGCGGATATTCCGAAGAATTTTCTGTTTTAACGTTGGACATGCCAAATTAGCAGTCCTTATTATTCTTCACTGAGCAGAAGTCAACGTTAAAACACCCATTCCACCAGCCGCGCTCTTCTACAATTATGAAGCGTAAATTTCAAAAAAATCTGAAAAGAAACTCAACAAGTACTTTCCGTGGAAAATCCGAACATTGTTCGGTACAAATTTGGAACAATTTCTCGTGATAATTCTGAAAAATTTTAGGTAATTATAAGGTAATTCATTCCAGAGAATTCTAGAAACTTCAAAGTAGTTCTCGTGGAATACCGAAAATGATGTCCAAATGAATATTTAGGAATAAACTTAAAGAATTTTCTGTAGAAGTTCATCATATTTTTCGGTCGAAATTCGAAAGATTTTTCCGTTAATGTCTTGAAAATATCCCGAAAAAAGCAAAAAAATAACTTGGAGAAACATAATAAAAAAATCAACACGCCGATTCACGCCGCTGCCGCTGACGCCGGCTAAAATGGCTTTCGGCGTGACACCGGAAACGCCGCCGCCGGCAACCAAAATTCTAACAAACATCGCCGCCGCCGAATATCGGACCGGCGCACACCTCTAGATGCGATCTCTTCTTTGAAAGTAGGCCTTTGCCCGGACTAGGGCAATAGCGGATGTGATCCCTTCTTTAAAAGTAGTCGCTCGCCCGGATTAAGGCAATGGTGGGTCTTATCCCTTCTTTTAAAGTAGGCGCTTGCCTGGATTAAAGTAGATAATGTTAATTAAGGAAATGGTGATGTGTTTTTTTTAAACTAGGTGTTTGCCCAGAATAAAGCAATGGTGGATGTGATTCCTCTTTTGGAAGTTGACGTTTGCCCGGATTGAGGCAATGGTGGATTTGATGCCTTCTTCAAAAGAAGGTGTTTATCCAGCATTAAGCAACGGGAGTGAGTGTACACTGTACACATACAACAGTAATTAGAGCAAAATGCTCCGATTTACTTCATTTGTTTGTTACTCACTTCAATTAATGTACCTATACTTTTTTGTGAAATTAGTGAAACCGAAGGTCACTAATTAGATTTTTCCAAACAAACTTTTAGCACTTTTAGCGAGTAGTGAAAAGTGAGAATTGTGAAGTGAGAAGTGAAGAACGAAACATTTCTTACTTCTCAATTCACATGAGAAATAGGTGAGTGACAAAAGGGGAGTGAAAAGTGAGATGTTAGAAGTGAGAAAAGTGAAGCAAGAAAAGAAAAATTAGAATTTGGAAGTGAGAAGTAAGAAATAAGAAGTTAGTTAGAAGCAAAAAGTAAGAATCGAGAAGTGAGAAATGAAAAATAGAAATGCAGCCACTGACGATTTTTAGGAGCTGTCGCCATCAACATTTTCGACTGGTGCGCCGTAGAAATTTTTGACCATCATTTGTTTTGCTATCTTTTAGAAATCTTATTTTACCATTGACTACAGAAACCTTGATGTAATGGGCCATCAGAGGATGCTGATTAGGGCTTTTGAATGAATAAAAATATGTCGGTAACAAGTTAAAAGTTTTTCATCTGTTGATTAAAAAAGTCAATATTTCCGTTTATTAAACAACCCAATTCTGAGAAATTCTCGGGAATACTCTTTCAAGAAATTTGGAGAGTTACTCCTCAAAGTATTCAGAGCAATCCATCCGAGATGCATTTTAGTAAATTCCCCAGAAATTCAAAGGAATTCTATGCTTCAGGATGGTATGAATAAAGTATAAAGTGAGAAATAAGTAGTTTGCTCTACTCTTTCTTTCTTCTTGCTACTTTTCAATTATCTGCTTCCTTTTACTCTTCCTTCTTTATTTTTCTATATTCCTTCTCAATTCTTCCTTCTACTACTGCTACTACTGCTACTGCCTTCTTCTTTCTTCCTCCTACATCCTTATTCCTACCTCCATCTTCTTGATTCTTTCCTCTAGCCTCACTTCTCCCTTTTCTTTTCTCGGTACTCATTTCTCACTAATCACTTTGAACATCTCACTTCGCAACACTGCATTTCTCACTTTTTTCTTTTCACTTCTCCTTTCGAACATTTTGGGTTCTCACTTATTTTATCAGAGATTTTTTTTTAATCTTAGAAGGATTTCCAGGGACTTCAGATAATGATTTTTTTTTCATCGAATTTAAAAAAACCGACGTTGTGCCGAATATGCCCCATGTCAAATTTGGATTTAATCTGACATGGCTTATGAAATTCTTTAAGCGATCACAGTTATAATTCGATTCCAATTTATTTAAAAATGCATGAACTGTTAGGAGTCTGATGTTATTTTGAAATTCATTCAATCATTTTTTTTCTCTTGGGACATACTATTTTAGGCTAATAAAATGTGATTTTCAAAAATAAAAATGTTGAATTTGTTTTCATCCGAATTTCCACAGTCCCAAGATTAGGAACATTTCTTGAAAAATTGTACCATTTTTCCTGTAGTGGGCGTTTAGAATTTCTTTTTTTTATAATATGATTTGGCCAAAACACCATGTATTTCTTGCTTTCCTGATGTGATCTTTTTTTTAACAGGAAACACGCCTGACACGCAGAAAACACAAAGAAACGGGAAAAATCAAACCAAATTATCTGTTTGCCAATTCGACTAACATAGGAGCATGTTATTAACAGTGGAGCAAACATTCAAATATATTGATTCTAGGTTTACAAACAGCAGATTCACGATAGGGTTGGAAAAGAGATTCCTACACAGGTTTAATGTTGCCAGAGCATGCGGTAAGATCTAGAGGAGAGCGAAGGTAGGTGCACTACACAGAACTCATACCGGAATGTTTTTATGATAAGCAAGATTTATCGCGAAAACTGTGTCAGGAACAGAACACCCCCGCATGGTGAAGATAGACAGCAATTATTTACTAGGCCAAGCTAAATGGCGCTGAATGAGCGAATGCTACACACGAAAAACAATCCATCAAATTTAATAGTCAACTCTCTGGGAAGCAGGCAAACTACCCACCCAGCCGGGTTGAGCTCTTCGGGAAATCACTTACCATCGGCAGCATGCTCTAGCAGTAGTGGTGGGAGTGCGACGCACCCCCGAGTCATTGTTCATCATCGTTTGTGTCATGAATCTGTGTTAGGGGGTCTAAACTGTACACTCCACCGTGGTGGTGCAGGTCACAAAACCGTCTTGATTTTCGAAACTCAAACACCTGCAAAAATACAGCAAAGCTCAAATCAGAATTGTACGTATGGAATTGTGGTGGAATTTATTCTTAATTCAGAAGGTCGAACAAAAGATGAAAAAACGTTCCTCGTCGTTTTCCATAGAGTGCTTTTTTTGTACTGTCCTAATTATATGGAAACAAGCAGGACCAGTCGCAACTGACTATTGCGACTACTTACTAAAAACTACTAACTAGGATGTAAAACCGTGTGCAAATCATAAGCTTAGCTAGAAGAGTGAAACAAGAGAAGAGATAACTTTTTTCGCCTGGGGAGCGACAAATGAAGGGGAATAGTTTTATAATGGGGTTGTTTTTCTAGCATCAACTTTCACAAAACTTTATCCACGGGATTCATGCTCAGAAAGGGACCAGTTTTTCGTGCGCTTGAAGGCAATGTCTGTATTATTATTTAATTGCTTTCCCTCAGGTTGACATTTTTCAAGGAGTTAAGGAGAGATAGTTCCACAAGATCCACAAGTATTTAGGGGATTAATTTTCGAAGGTCACGCGAAAGTTATGTTAAACTTTTTAAACTTATGCGTACATATAGACAAGAGTTGAACTTTGATGAACTTAACAAATTAAATTTAATTGAAAAGTCCATTTTTATTTTTTTAGCCTTCTATAGCCTCGCGTTAATTTGAGAGCATGACCATGAGCATGATTGACCGCCCACGGTTTGCAAAGAAAAAACAAAATAACCAATAGTGGAGCTCCCAGTATTATTGATTTACTTTGCGGCTATAAAACTGAAAAGTTTCATATGAAATTGTGTAACTTGCTACTGTGCCAGGAAATCACCCATACGCATCATTGTACTTGGTGGAGATATCGCCTTACTCCGATCACTGGTGGATTCTGACTGAGGGAGAACAATGCTTGTCTGCCTGCTCGTTATCAACACCAAAAAACAGCGATGTCAGATCTACGGAAATTTCCGTAGGTTTACGGAAATTTCCGTAGATTTACGGAATTGAATGCTTTTTACGGATCTACGGATCCGTGGATAAAAACTACCGAAATTTGAAAATTTCTGCGGAAATCTACGGATTTTTTTACTAGCACACTTTTAGTTTCAATTGGTGTGCACTTCGATAAACGAAACATTATTCATTGGTCTACTGAATGTTGCCAGTTGTCCACTGTATTATGTAAATGCCCAACTGAATGATTGTCGTTGGTTGAAGACGGTGAATTGTCTGTTTAAATTTTCGCATGTTTCAAGCATTTTCTTGATTTTGAGAATTTTTAGATCTTTGCAGATTTGAGTACAATCCTCACGGAATCCTAATTTGAAACTACTCGCGTGTTCAAGAGCACACCACTCAATACGGAAGCAACGCACAACTATCATTTTTATTATTCCACGCATGCTGCGACGCGTCCAGATTTTACACATTTTCTGATGTTCAACTTTTTTCAAAATTCTGGAGTCGACCTAAACTTCTCAGAACATCTCTAGACATTTTTTATTTTGTATATCATACAAATCCTTAATATTCCCACATTCCTCCTTTTAGTTCATTAAAATGATTAAGATTAGGGAGATTTCTGCGTTATCCAAAGGCTGAAAAATCAACTCAACTTTTGTTGATCTTTTAAAATGTCTGTAATCTTTGACAGTTAAGATAGCCTGGTCCGCGGATTTTGTCCCCGTCGATTTTTTTTGTGGCGGAAGTGATGAGATTTCGACATGGAAAATCAATTCTTCCGCTGGTCCCATTAAAAATTACGGAAATTCCAAGTTCAGTAAATCTTTTAGATTGCTTCCTTCTTCCTTTTTCTTCTGCATAGTACGGTCTTTTACATATTTTCTAAACATCCCATTTCCAAATGATTCCATAGATTTCCCAAACTTTACGGATTGATCTTGGAATGCGGGACGTTTTCCGGGACACCTGACAATGCGGGACAGTTAGGCTGAATCCGGGACGTCTGGTCACTTCACCTCGTTTTATTAATTACAGAAAAAAATAATCCGAGGGGGGATATGTTTTTCTCAATAACTGTATCGGAATTTAAATATGAACATATAACTCAAAGACGAAATAATAGGCTATACGCATACAAATCTTAAAGTGGATTTATCTGTAGAAAAAAATGCGCATTCATACACCAGAACAATTAAAAAACATTCGAATCTCTTCGATATATGGGATGTGTAGATTACTTCTGCACAGGGCCGGATTTATGGGGGGAGAGGGGCGGGGGCCGTGGCCCCGGGCCCTCACAAATCTTATGTACCAAAACCAACCTTTTTTTGTACATTTTGGGGCCCCCACAAACTGTCGGCCCTGGGGACCCTCCCGGCTAAATCCGGCCCAGCTTCTGCATAAGATTAACCGCATTTAACAAAGATATGGAAATACATACATATATTATCTTTCAAACTCAGATTACATTTCATGATAGAATTAGAGGCAATTTGAATCGAACGAACCTCTGTTAAGCTTTCATTTGAAGATAAAAGGGAAGAGTTACAGAATAACACTCTTGCTCTTGTGTTCTAATCCTGAAGCTAAGTTTGAACAGCCGTGTGTGCAATCTTTGTGGAATTTAGGATTCACCCTCAACCAGTTGGAAGTCAGTAGAGGAAGGTCCTTCGTTGGTCCAGTTGGAAATCAGAACATTTGGTCCTTCGAACCGTATAGTGTCCCAATAATCCGGCTCGAAGGACCATTATATTGAATTACCGGATCCTCTTCAACATAGAGAGAGATAATTAGAGGACGCTGCCATAAACGTAATTAGTTTCAAGGCTCTATCAAACCCAGTCGTCAAACATTTATTAAATTTTATTACATATACATCAAATATAGTATAATAGAGTATATTTGTATACATTATTGCTTTAAAAATATTCTAGCGGAGTTCAACTGGGACACAATGGTGCACGCGACCCACTAAACTGAATATTTTTCCTAAAATTTGCTTTGCTTTCGCTAATTTTTATGAATCCTGGAAGAAATCCCGGAAAAAATCGTTGAGAAAACTAGGCATTTTTTTAAAAAATAAATTCCATTTGACATATCAATGTAAATTTCTTCGAAAAACCCCTTAAGGGATTCATCTGTAAGTTCCTTAAGGAATTCTTTTAGAAACTCCTTCAGAAATTCCTTTAGCAATTCTCTCAGAAATTCCTTTGGGAATATGTTTTTTGAATCCACTCAAGTTCTCCTTCGGAAAATCCTTCAATAATTCAATTGTAAATTCGTCCAAAAATACTGGGGGGTGGGGCTCCTTCAGTAGTTCCAAATTATTTTCAAAAAAAAAACCGCCAGTAAATCCATTGCACATTCTTCCAGGAATACCATCGGAAAAGTCCTGGTAAATTTCTCCAGAAGTTCCTTAGAAAGTTTCTGCGGGAAATGCACTGAAAATTCTTTTTAAGACTTTTGAATGTCGAACATTCTGTTACAAAACTTTGGAAATTCCTTTTGTAATTCGTTCGGATACTTCTAGAGCTTCGTCCTCGAATTTTCTAAAGGAAATTCCCAATACAATAAATGGAATTTTTCGTGTAGCGATTCTCATAAAAAATAATTAAATAATTTCTGAATTAATTCGTGTATAAATTTCTGGAAATATGACTACAGGAATTTTTGGAGGGATTCCCTTAATAATCCTTTGCGAAGGATTTTACAAAGGAAATCCTGTTGGAATTTTAAAATGAATTCCTGATGGAATATCTAGAGCAGCGGTTCTCAACTTGGGGTACATGTACCTAGGGGGTACCTCGGACAAAAATGCGTAATGGCGAATGTATTACAATTCCAATCAAAACTCATTGATAAAGTTTTGATAATTGTGTATTTTTGATTTCAAAAATTTATGTTGTACATAATATGCAATACAATCAAAAAATCCCAATTGAATCTTGCCTACAACCAGCACAATGTATGTAGGGCTGCGGAACAAAAGATCAAACGAACAAAACGTCGAATGAACAAAATGATTTTTTTTACTAAAGCTCGTAAGCTTCGTTGCAATAGGATTAGAAGCATCCTTCTACGCTTCTCGGAAGCCTTCTTCCAAACAGCTGAAAGGCCTTTCAAGAGGTTCGGAGCCTCCTGGGCACTTCAGCAGCCTCATTTCAAGTGGTTAGGTTGGCTCCTTTCAAGAGGCTCGGAAGCCTCCTTTCAAGAGGCTCGGAAGCCTCCTTTCAAGAGGCTCGGAAGCCTCCTTTCAAGAGGCTCGGAAGCCTCCTTTCAAGAGGCTCGGAAGCCTCCTTTCAAGAGGCTCGGAAGCCTCCTTCCAAGAGGCTCAGGCCTCCTTTCAAGAGGCTCAGGAAGCCTCCTTTCAAGAGGCTCAGAAGCCTCCTTTCAAGAGGGCCTCAGAAGCTTCCTTTCAAGAGGCTCAGAAGCCTCCTTCCAAGAGGCTCAGAAGCCTCCTTTCAAGAGGCTCAGAAGCCTCCTTTCAAGAGGCTCAGAAGCCTCCTTTCAAGAGGCTCAGAAGCCTCCTTTCAAGAGGCTCATTTCAAGAGGATCAGAAGCCTCCTTTCAAGAGGCTCAGAAGCCTCCTTTCAAGAGGCTCAGAAGCCTCCTTTCAAGAGGCTCAGAAGCCTCCTTTCAAGAGGCTCAGAAGCCTCCTTTCAAGAGGCTCAGAGCCTCCTTTCAAGAGGCTCAGGCCTCCTTTCAAGAGGCTCAGAAGCCTCCTTTCAAGAGGCTCAGCCTCCTTTCAAGAGGCTCAAGCCTCCTTTCAAGAGGCTCAGAAGCCTCCTTTCAAGAGGCTCAGAAGCCTCCTTTCAAGAGGCTCAGGCCTCCTTTCAAGAGGCTCAAGCCTCCTTTCAAGAGGCCTCAGCCTCCTTTCAAGAGGCTCAGCCCTCCTTTCAAGAGGCTCAGGCCTCCTTTCAAGAGGCTCAGAAGCCTCCTTTCAAGAGGCTCAGAAGCCTCCTTTCAAGAGGCTCAGAGCCTCCTTTCAAGAGGCTCAGAAGCCTCCTTTCAAGAGGCTCAGAAGCCTCCTTTCAAGAGGCTCAGAAGCCTCCTTTCAAGAGGCTCAGGCCTCCTTTCAAGAGCTCAGAAGCCTCCTTTCAAGAGGCTCATAGCCTCCTTTCAAGAGGCTCAGAGCCTCCTTTCAAGAGGCTCAGAAGCCTCCTTTCAAGAGGCTCAGAAGCCTCCTTTCAAGAGGCTCAGAGCCTCCTTTCAAGAGGCTCAGAAGCCTCCTTTCAAGAGGCTCAGGCCTCCTTTCAAGAGGCGCAGAAGCCTCCTTTCAAGAGGCTCAGGAAGCCTCCTTTCAAGAGGCTCAAGCCTCCTTCAAGAGGCTCAGGCCTCCTTTCAAGAGGCTCAGAAGCCTCCTTTCAAGAGGCTCAGAAGCCTCCTTTCAAGAGGCTCAGAAGCCTCCTTTCAAGAGGCTCAGGCCTCCTTTCAAGAGGCTCAGGAAGCCTCCTTTCAAGAGGCTCAGGCCTCCTTTCAAGAGGCCTGGAAGCCTCCTTTCAAGAGGCTCAAGCCTCCTTTCAAGAGGCTCAGAGCCTCCTTTCAAGAGGCCTCAAGCCTCCTTTCAAGAGGCTCAGAAGCCTCCTTTCAAGAGGCTCAAGCCTCCTTTCAAGAGGCTCAGAGCCTCCTTTCAAGAGGCTCAGAAGCCTCCTTCAAGAGGCTCAGAAGCCTCCTTTCAAGAGGCTCAGGAAGCCTCCTTTCAAGAGGCTCAGGCCTCCTTTCAAGAGGCTCAGAAGCCTCCTTTCAAGAGGCCTGGAAGCCTCCTTTCAAGAGGCTCAGAAGCCTCCTTTCAAGAGGCTCAGAAGCCTCCTTTCAAGAGGCTCAAGCCTCCTTTCAAGAGGCTCAAGCCTCCTTTCAAGAGGCTCAGGCCTCCTTCAAGAGGCTCAGCCTCCTTTCAAGAGGCTCAGAAGCCTCCTTTCAAGAGGCTCAGAAGCCTCCTTTCAAGAGGCTCAGAAGCCTCCTTCCAAGAGGCTCAGAAGCCTCCTTCCAAGAGGCTCAGAAGCCTCCTTCCAAGAGGCTCAGGAAGCCTCCTTCCAAGAGGCTCAGAAGCCTCCTTCAAGAGGCTCAGAGCCTCCTTTCCAAGAGGCTCAGAGCCTCCTTTCAAGAGGCTCAGCCTCCTTTCAAGAGGCTCAGAAGCCTCCTTTCAAGAGGCTCAGGCCTCCTTTCAAGAGGCTAGGAAGCCTCCTTTCAAGAGGCTCGGAGGCCTCCTTTCAAGAGGAAGCCTCCTTTCAAGAGGCTCGGAAGCCTCCTTTCAAGAGGCTCGGAAGCCTCCTTTCAAGAGGCTCGGAAGCCTCCTTTCAAGAGGCTCGGAAGCCCCCTTTCAAGAGGCTCGGAAGCCTCCTTTCAAGAGGCTTGGAAGCCTCCTTTAAAGAGGCTCGAAAGCCTCCTTTCAAGAGGCTCGGAAGCCTCCTTTCAAGAGGCCTGGAGGTTTATCCATTAGAATTGTTTAAAGTTTGTTACAGAAAAGAAAAGTATAGAAGACTTTCCACAGAATTTCTGGATAAATTTATAAAATAACACCAGGAGGATTATTTCAATTTTTTTTTTCGTTGAGTGTCTGGAGGAACTCCTGGATTAAATAGAAGTTTGGTAATGGATGGATTGTAATATCAATATTTTTAGGGTTTTCTTCGTTTGCAATCTTAATTTCAGTGTAAAAATAGGGTTTTATTTTACTTCTGTACTGGATTAGTTCTGACCTTATAGTTCTTACTGATGACGCCAAATTATGGATGAACTAATTAAGTCAAAATTGTTGGTAGTATCAGCGTTGGCAACAGTTACTTTCAAAAATATGTATAGCAACTGCCATTACGGCGAGTGTGGAAGTGTGTGTATAGGGCACTATGCCTTGAATCTATTTCATGTTGGTTTTTCATGGATTTAGGATATAACAAGACCAGTAACTATGAATTTTGACGGTCAGTGGTCTTGTTGTTATCTAATTTCTATGCATTGGACAACAGGACTGTCTCGCCCCGCGCAGCATATCTAAACATGTTTTACATTTCCATTCACTCATGATATTTTTTATTAAAACTTTATTTAGAAATCAAAGCAATTTCCATGATAAACTCTTCTGAATTCAGATTTTTTTTCCGGGAAACTCGAAGGAATTTGCTGGGGTTGTTTTATTGACATAGCAGATTAACAATTGTCCCTGTTGCTGTTGCACGCAGAATCAACCATATTCACATTACTGCGAATGGATATTTTACTATATTCAAAATCTACTGAGCTGTACTGCTTTTTGAATTAAAAACAATTCAAATGCTACTATCATTGCTACTGAACCTATTTATCTGTTCAATTCCTTCTTCCGAGAAGATAGATAAAGCATTGATATGGCATAGTATCCGATGGCACAAACCACCAAATCGAAATAAACCAGTTGCATTGCTTTAAAATCATGCAGTTAACAAATTCTTGATAAGGACCGGTGATTTTATTTTCAAACATTATCAACTCAGTGGTTTATCTAAGCAGTGTCCGTCGATCGTTTCATACAGTAGGCAGCACTTGGCACCCGGCGTCTGACCAGAATGGCTAGTGCTCAGGCGTTACGTGCGCTTGACATCCGTAACTGCATTCAGTGCTTCAGCTGCCTGGGGCAGTCTTGCGGAGACCTAGGACAAGGATTGGGCGTAACTTGTGGCGTGTGTCTGAACAACAGTCGAAAGTGCTACTGCGCGTGTTTTCCACAAATTGTCAACTGCTGCTTGAGGCTTTGTGGATCCAAGGCCCAGACGACTGTGGTGGTGGTCGGTATTGTACTGATAACCGTTATCGCGTTATGGCTGCTGTGCTGGAACATCTCCAGCGTCAACGAAATCAATGAGCTGGATAAGGTGCGAAGCAACTTGACACTGAGTCACAATCATGATGGATGGATTGATTTGGATAGTCTAAACGTGACGGCTTCTAATGGTGGTTTCGACGATTATAGTGTGGTGACTGATCAGACCGATTTTGTAAAGGGACAAACTGGAAACAGTTCTGATGTAGAATGGACTACAAATCAAACGTTAAGCGATGCAGTGACGCAAAATGACCACATTACCACAACTATCAAAAATGTTCATATAAAAAATGATAAAGAGATTATTGAAGCTAGCAGCGGACCCTCGTAAATGTGGAACAGGATCAAAGGCAAAATATCTGGATGATTGAATAGTTGCAAATAATTTCGACATGTTTGCTAGCTACTAATTTTAATACGAATAATTATATTAATTGAATCGAAAGTTGTACAACAACTAATATAGTTGAATTCTATATAATGGTAAATATTTGTCGTCAATGATTATAATCCGAAACTGGTGCTAATAAAGTTTATTCTGAAAGCTTGGAATACAAATCTTTTGAGAACTTGAATGGTATATAATCTTAAGTAACCACTACATTTTTGATAATCCGAGGGAAACATTCTTGTGATGAGTTGATTTTTTGCGTTAATTTTTTTAGGTACTGGAAAGCTTCTTATGAGATCTGACCTGATGGTAAATGCTATTTTGATAATTAAAGAAAAATAGTGAAGGAAAGTTGAGAATTTTATTAAACTTTCAAAGAACCTGCAATAACCATGGAATGCTCTTTCAGAAATATTGATAAATAGTGATTAAAAGTTATAGAAGATACTAACCGATAATGAAAAACATCAATTTAAATTAAATTACTAATGAGATTTATGTTTCACAAGGTACTTATGATGCCATGAATTTAAATAATTTTAAATTGGACTTTCAAAAATTGTATTTCATGTGCCAAATACAAAGTTTAACAGTGATTTTTTTCTTTATAGTTCTTCGCAAACGAACTGTGAACATGTACACATTGCAACTGAATTATTATTGCCCATCATGAAGTACCACAACATCATAGAAATAAACACCTGCGTACACCCGCCAAGAAAAGTTATCGGTCACAGTTCTACGGATACGACAACACAATGCGGCATAAATAAAGGAAACAACTCCCAGCAAGAAAATACGGAGTTGTTCCCATCCAGTGAGCATTCGTTATTGTTGCTGATGTCGTTATTGTCGGTCTGCCGGAGGTCCACTTTGCCGTTCATTGATCGATCCAATATAACAGCCCTAGAAAACTGCAATCCATCTCCCGACCCACTACACACTCTCCCCATCGTTTGCGCCGTCATCCGGCTCAGCCAGCCCTAATCTAAACGGAAACACTTACTTACCGGCGACTTCGCTGCCGGACCTGACCTAGCCGGATGTTCCGCTCGTCTCGCCATCGCTCGAGCCGGTGCCGGAGGGCAAGCCGGACCTCGGAGTTTAGGAAGCAGTAGAACAGCGACACCGAGAAGCCCTGCAAGGATCGGAAAACGGATGAGAACGAGTACCTACCGTCGCAATGCAATGGTTGGAGAAAGATATATTGCGAATAGGAATGGTTCGTTGCGTGATATTTTTTATGATAGTTTATGATAGAAAAGGATACACATTGATTCTTCTATAACAATGGACATTTTCATGCTCCTTCAAAAATGTTCATCTTTATAGGTGAAAGGTTTATCACAGTTATACTCATTGCGATTCTAACTTAGCCTTAAATAACTGTTTATTTTGTTTACTGACATGAGGACACGTTTAGGTTAGATGTAGCAAATAATAATGGGGTGAAAATGTATTGCAATAACATATGCGAAGGTATGATGAAATAAAGATTTTCCATATTTAGAAAGACATCTAATGATTTTGCAAGACAATATGGCATTTCTTAAAAAAACAACGAACCACGCGTCCGCTTTATTTATGGGCAACCTTGGTTTATTCCAGGGTAGGAATGGGCGTTTTTCGGGAGAATATTGATACTGCCGAATCGATGTTTTTATTGTCGAAATATCGATGCCGAAAAATATCGGCGTTGAAACATCGATTGGGGAAGGGGGGGCAATATGCCCTAGCTAAGCAAACACTGCTCTATTGTCTTATTTGTAACGCTATTCATGGGTATTTTTACATTATGCATCAGTTAAACAAGATAGCTAGTTGATGCCATTCAAAAATTATCAAAAATCTCAATCATATTGATAATATTCACATTATAAAAAAGTGGTGATATTCTGTTGCCGGAAAACTCATGAGGCAAAACGCCTTTTAGCTGACAGCTCCTAGGGAACAAAGTTCCACGCGTCGGCGAATCAGCATTCTAGTATGGATAGTCCGTGGAGACGCAAGTACTTTGTAGGTTATTGTCACTAAGGCGTTTTGCCTCGCCAAAATGTTAGATGATTCTTCAAAATGTGGAAATTTTCGGTTTTTCCGACCTTCCCATGCACTATTTTGAAACTTTCTTCGCCTATCCTACATAATTTTAGATCTAGTTTTGTTACGGACATCTTAACCCTTGTGTGGCCGGCAAAAAAAACACCCTTAACAGGCCGGCAGGGTACCCGGGTACCCACGAAACTAAAATGCTTATATCTCTGGAAATTTACAACCGATTTCAACAATTTTGGGCTTATTCGATTCAGAATTTTCTCTTCTATAAAGATGTTATCAGAATGAACCGATCCGGTCAATTTGATTCCTGGAAAATCCGGATTTCCAGGAACATGTCCTGCATAAATGATACTGATCGTGGATTTCGGTAGCTAATCAGCTATATGGGTATCAAACTTCTTGAATTTTCATCACTAGATTGATTTTTATCGATTTGAGTCCATCAGAAGTGCAGACTTCAGATTGGCCATTCCAGAACAGGTTCCTCGAGGGGTCATAGGTGGCCATGAACATTGTTCAATGGAACATCAACAATATGGGTATCAAACTTCATGAAATTAACTCTTGCGTATGTCCTTCATGATCCTAGGCTCACCAGACAAGTTGACCCCGGAGTGGCCATTCTGGAACAGGTTCCCCGGGAGCCGGGGTTGACCAAAAACATTTCTCATTGGAACCCCAACAATATGGGTGTCAAACTTCTTGAAATTGTTTCAAGCGTTTATTTCTTATCTATTTGGGTTCATCAAACAAGTTCACCCCGGATTGCCAATTCCGGAATAGGTTCCCTGAGGAGTCAGGAATGTTCAAAAACATTTTCAGAGCCGCATTTTGTTTTAAATCAATTTATCTAGCAATGTGAGTGCAAAATCAATGCAAGGATCACTCATTGACGCCGGGTGACCAGCAGGAGACCCACCATAAAATTCCGGACACTCGGAGATATGATCGATTCCCGAAATTTTTCTAGACAGATGTGACTTTTCATAAACCGTTTGTTTCAGCATTGTCACATCAAAACCAATACATGCACTACTCTTCGATTCTAGGTGGCCTCTATACTAGTTTGTTCTAGAAATTTTCGCTTTTTTTTATAAACAATTCGTTGTAAAGTAATGTCCAGGGCCATCAATTGATTCCAGGTGGACACTAAGTTATACTTGGGAAGCTCCGAATCATCCGGAGCAGTGGTTAATTCTTGAAATTCGTCATTTGTTGAGAGAGCAAAATTAATGCAAGGGCTACCTGGTGGTCCTCAAATGATGCTCCAGAAGTGCAGGGGCATCCAGAGCAGTGGCCAATTATTGCAGTTCGTTCTAGAATCTTTCGAAAATCATTTGTAATAGCAGTATAGAAGCAGAGTCTTTGCTCGCGCTTAGAATCATAGGGGCGTAACTGTATTGATCGATTTCTCTTCATCTAACTTAATTTTCGGATTGGCTTTCAGTCACGGGTAATAGCGTTGACAGTTTTACTTCATCGCCGACGTTTCGATCCGGGATGGGATCTTCTTCAGGGCCTGGGGTTTATTATGACAAAATTTAAAATAACAAACTCAATCTACAATCTTTCTCACAAACTTACTCGATGGCAGTCAATTTGTTAATTACCGCTACTTTCTTACGGAGATTTGTCCTGTTCGGTCTCATGAATAATGTTTCTGGCCTCACTGTAGGAATAATAACTATTGCAATAAAATGTTTAGTCTGACTAAAAATGCATTACTTGACAAAAATATAGATCACTTATCGAATTTGTTCACTATCTTTTGTCACACACTATAGTGGGTGTTTTGCAGCCGGAGGATGGGCGATTACTGTGGGTTATGTGTATTGGGTGGTGGATGGGTGGCTGGATATGATTGTGTTGATTGAGTGGGGTAATCATTGTCGGCAGGTTGTGTACTACAAAAACGGGTTGACGACGAAATCCTCTCTTCTCTCATGTGTTGGATTGTAGCGAGAAGATTGGCGTACGCACAGCTGAGATTATCGGTGTCTGTCCGACGATTGACGGTGTTGGGTGTAGTAGCGATGTGACACATCTCCAACACTTGCAAAGCTTGCTGTTTATAGGTGATGTCCACGATGGACGGGTTGTTGATATTGAAGCGGTGTTGGTGGGTGATACAGTGATCTATTAGAGCGGTTTTCTCCTTGAGTTCTTGTATTTGGGGATCGGTGTATGCGTTTCCAGTTTGAAGCATCTTCATCTATTTTATATTTACTTCAGGTAGAAGATGCAATCATCCTTCATTACAACCATGAAATCGTCGAAGATAAATCGATCAAAACAGCTACGCCCTTATGATTCTAATACCGGAATTCCCGAAGCATTCGTCATTTCTTACATTTTGTTTTCAACATTTGCTTAATCGTGAACAATTTTTTTGTAACAAAGTAAAAAGCGAAGGAGAAGAGTGCGGGCGTGGTAGTCATAAGGCTACTGCTTCTCCTCATACGCGGGAGGTCGTGGGTTCAATCCAAGGTCCGTTCCATTCTCCTACTTTGTATCTTTCTTTATATTTATCTCTAGCATTCACTAGACCTGGAAAAGGACTTCCATACCATTTCCATTTCTATTCCTATACCTTCAACTTGACTATTCTAGCAGTATCTGCTAGAATTGGAAATGAACTAAAGAGCTTGTTTCCTACATCCAATTATAAATTCCATCAGTTGCTTTCTATCTATAACATTGGCAGTTCGGTAACCAAGACGGACCTCTGCCTCTCGAAACTTGACCCACAAACTCCAATAAATTCGGTACGAGCTCGTACCAAGTGCAGAGGTATATTCGGCTTGCTTCTAGTGGAGTGTCTTCACTTGTCATAATACGATTTCGTACTATCCCATTTTATTCCATCACTTGAAGTGAACGAACGATTTATTGAAAGTCGCAGCATTATTGGATGTATTGGTGCTATCTGTTTAGATTGCATCAATTATGGTCTCACATTTCTCAACAAGCGATTTCTAAAAACTCACAACTTTCTAGGACGACTTAAAAATGGGCACATCATCGAAAGTTCCGAAGCTTCCAGATGCTCACCTAACGGCCACACGGTGCCAATGAATGATCCTCCAATTGTTTTATCGCACACACAGCAACTAGAGCGAGTTTGTAGAATTGATTACCTTTTCGGCTATTCCGGAGCTTCTGGAGCACCACTTAGTGGCCTCCCGGGGTCAACGTTCGGTTCTTGAAATGATATTGGTCTCATTTTGATGCATAAATTGTTTTGTAAAACAGTACGGTTTACGAGAATGAATTTAAAAATTGGCCCTTTTCTCAGAATGTTCCGGAGTTCCCGGAGGACCATTTAGCGGAGTTTTGCTCTCACATTCATAACAAATCACTGTATTCTAGGACGATTTTCAAGAATTTGTCTTTACTATGGGTGTTCCGGACCTTCAGTGCCAGATGACAAATGGTGGTCAATGCGTTGCTCATGCAATGATTTTATTCTCACAATGCTACAACAAGTAATAGTTTTTAGGACGGATTTCCAGAATTGGCATTACGCCAATAATAGATTTATAAAAAAATTGCAACTTCAAAATATAAACTTCTACACCTGGTCATTTCTCCTGATGTTCCAGCACTTTCTAAAAAACACTTAGTGGCCATCCGGGATGAATGAGTAGTCCTTGTATTGATTTTCCTCGCTCATTGCTACAACACTAAAATTCTAAAAAGTCTCAGTTTTGCAGGATAAACTTTCAGAATTGGCAACTTCTCTGGATGTTTTGGAGCTTTCGGTGGTCCACTTGGTTGCCTTCTGGTGTCAAAGGGTGGTCCTTGCAATGATTTTGCTCTCAACACACGGATTACAAAAAAACTGCAGCTTTCTATTTTTTTAAATTTATTTATATTTATTTATATTGACAAGTATTTATCGCCACTTAAGACCCTATGGCGAACCTGTCAAGTTTGATGCCGATATTTTTTTTTTTTCAAGTTCGTTTATTTGGTAGGCTCAGGCGTGTATAACACTTTACGGAGCCATGGTTCTTTGTGATATATACAATCAATATCATTTTATTATACAGTTAATAAGAGAGGGGAAGGAGCCAGCGTACTCGTGGTGACTCGAGGTTAGTTTACAATGTTTAAGGATGGACGGGGCTTAGGATTTGGGATAAGGAAATTTCAGCTTCTCATCCGGGCATTTGGAGTCAGTGACGATGTGGCGTGTCGTCATGCTCGAGGAATGGTTCGACTGGGAGCATCTTCCGGATGGCAAGAGCTATGGAGCTCTACGAAACAAAAAGACAGAGACAGAACAAAAAAAAACTTTAAAGAAAGAAAAAAAAAACAAAACATTAGATTTTGATGTCAGAAGCACAAAGAAAACTATAAATGGCCTGCATATAGACAACATCACGATCTCCCAAAACACCTCGAACTTCCCTGAAGGGTTGTTTACCTCGGGCCACAAGGGTATCCAATAATTGCTCTCTGGAGGCGTCATTTTCCGAGCAGGACCAAACTACGTGATCGATGTCATCATAACCGGCTCCGCACCTACATAAGTTGCTATCGACAAGGTTTATTCTGTACAGATGTGCGTTTAGTGAATAGTGATTGGACATAAGTCTCGACATCACGCGAATGAAGCCTCGACTTAAGTCCTCACCTCTGAACCACGCTCGCCCAGAAACTTTTGGAACTATGGAAAATAGCCACCGTCCGAGTTCATTGTGTGTCCAATTCCTTTGCCAACTTTGAAGAGTACTCTGACGGACTAATGGGAAAAACTCGTTGCTCGAGAATTGTCTATCATAAACCTCACCTTCCTGTGCGCCCACCTTTGCCAGCGAGTCTGCCATTTCATTGCCGTAGATTGAGCAGTGAGATGGGACCCAAACAAAGGTAATCTTGAATGATCTTTTGACCAAAACACGCATCTGCTCTCTTATGTTTGAAAGAAAGTAAGATGCGTGCTTAACAGGTTTCATCGACCGGAGTGCCTCGATAGAACTAAGACTATCCGAGAAGATGAACTAATGGTCTACGGGCTGATTGGAAATTATCCCCAAAGCGAAGTTAATTGCTGCCAGCTCAGCAACATAAACCGAACACGGTTCCTGAAGTTTTTGGAAGGTGGTTGAAGTTACATTGAAAACACCGAAGCCAGTGGATCCGTTGATGCGAGAACC
Source organism: Armigeres subalbatus (assembly GCF_024139115.2). Lineage (NCBI taxonomy): Eukaryota > Metazoa > Arthropoda > Insecta > Diptera > Culicidae > Armigeres > Armigeres subalbatus. The sequence continues at coordinate 66,410,686 of NC_085140.1, forward strand.
ATCAGTGAAATATCTGTTGTTGCAATTGACATGTTCATATTTTTCAGAAAAAAGTGAGGGAATAGATATTTGTCGAAGGTGATCTGGTATTCCTTGAATAGCATGTTTCATGGACAGATCGTATACAATTGAGGAACTGTCGTTGGTGAAGTGAACTCGAGGGGGATTATAACACGGAAGACAAAGATCTGACGATATGTAGTTGAGATAAACTCTCAGGAATCTTGAACGACAAGTTAGTTCAAGCATATTATCGAAGTTATCTAGAACAAGTGTGTTACTTGTTCCACATTTGATGAGTATTCTAAGTGAGAGCTCCCAGTAACGGTGCTTTAAAGGAGTGACTCCAGCAAGCACCTCCAGGCTCATGTTATGCGTTGAATGCATGCAGCCAAGGGCAATACGCAAACAACGATACTGAATTCGTTCCAATTTGATCAGGTGGCAATCAGCTGCTGAGAGGAAGCAGAAGGAGCCATACTCTAAAACAGAGAGAATAGTCGTTCTATAGAGTTTGATGAGGTCTTCCGGGTGAGCACCCCACCATGTTCCGGAGATAGAACGTAGAAAATGGATCCTTTTCCGGCATTTTTGTATCAAATACTCAATGTGGAGTTTCCAGGTACATTTGGAATCAAACACGACCCCAAGGTATTTAGAAGATAAAGATTGGTTGATGTCATCATTCAACAGCTTGAGTTTCAGTTGAGCAGGATACCGCTTCTTAGTAAACACAACCAACTGAGTTTTTTGCGGTGAAAACTCGATCCCCAAATGTCTGGCCCAAACAGTCAGATTATCTAAGGTACTTTGCAATGGTCCATGCAAGACAGCTGCACATGGACCTCTTAGAGAGACCACGGCATCATCTGCAAGTTGTCTGAGCGTGCATTGTCCTTCCAAACAATTGTCAATATCTTTAACATAGAAATTATAAAGCAAGGGACTTAAACACGAACCTTGGGAAGGCCCATGTAGCTATTTCTGGAAGTTGTCAGAGTGCCGAGTGTGAAGTTCATTTGTTTTTCTGACAACAAATTGTACAAGAAATTATTCAAAATAACGGGTAATCCACTACTGTGCAGATTGCCTGACAGTACTTCTATGGAAACTGAATCAAAAGCGCCCTTAATGTCCAAGAATACTGAAGCCAATTGCTCCTTGTGCACAAAGGCCAGTTGTATATCTGAAGAAAGCAACGCTAGACAATCGTTTGTTCCTTTCCCTTTTCTAAATCCAAACTGAGTATTTGAAAGCAATGCATTTTCTTCGACCCAATGGTCGACTCTTGAAAGGATCATTTTCTCCAATAATTTTCTCATGCATGATAGCATGGCAATCGGTCGGTATGAATTGTGATTAGACGCTGGTTTTCCAGGCTTTTGAATAGCTATTACTTTCACCTGTCGCCATTCAGGTGGCACAATGTTGTACTCCATGAAACAGTTGTACAGGTCAAGTAATCGTCTTTTTGCGATATCTGGGAGGTTTTTAAGAAGGTTAAATTTGATGTTATCGCAACCCGGAGCAGAGTTATTCGAAGAAAGAAGAGACATGGAAAGTTCTAACATTGAGAATGGTCCACCCAAAGAACCGGGATCAGCAACTGCTTCTCGAAATACGGTTCTGCTGGTACGGAATCTGGACAGGACTTTTTTTTTGCGAAGTTGAATATCCATCGATTGGAGTATTCTTCACTCTCGTTGGTGGAAATGCGGTTCCGCATGTTGCGGGCCGTTTTCCAAAGTGTTGTCATTGAGGTTTCTCGTGATAGACCCTCGACAAAACGTCGCCAGTAGCTACGTTTTTTGCCTTGAGAAGATTTTTGAGCTTTCTTTCGAGCCTCAAATACTCTTCAAAGCTCGGACCTTCCGTGTTTACGGAAGGCCTTGAAGGTATCAGATTTCTCAGAATACAACTTAGTACATTCATCATCCCATCCAGGAGTGGCTGGTCTTCTTATGACAGATGTACTTGGAACGCGTCGTTTCTGAGCTTCTAGTGCGCTTTTTTGAATCAACTCAGTAAGGAATCGATATTCATCCAAAGGTGGAAGAGTATCAGTTGATTCAATACCGCCGATGCAAATTTTGGCCAGTCAATGTTTTTCGTGAGGTCGAAAGGAACATTAACTGGCTCAGATTGTTGATAGCTACTTTTAATTGTGGTAACTATCGGCATATGATCACTACCATGGGGATCTTGAATTACCTTCCACGTGCAATCTAATGATAGTGAATTTGAACATAAAGACAGATCAATACGGCTTTGTTGACCATTTGGTCCTATTCGAGTTACTTCACCAGTGTTCAAAATATTCAAATTGAAATCGTCACACAAATCATAGAAAATAGGCGCTCTATAATCGTCATACGTTTCGCCCCATCCAATACCATGTGCGTTCATATCACCCAATATCAATACTGGAGATGATAGGAGGAGACTGCGCTCCAAAAATGTCGACGATTAATAGAGGCATTTGGAGGAATGTACACTGAAGCTATGCAAAGATCTTTATTCTTCACATTTACTTGGCATGCGACGATTTCTAAGCCGGGAATAGTCGGAATGGGAATTCTGTAGAAGGAGTAGCATTTTTTGATCCCCAAAAGAACGCCACCATAATGATCATCCCGATCTTGGCGAATAATGTTAAAATCGTGGAAGTTGATTTCATCTTCAGAAGAAAGCCATGTTTCACAGAGTGCAAATATATCGCAATCGGAATTGCGAATCAAAAACTTGAACACGTCTAATTTATTTTTCAGACTGTGACAGTTCCACTGCAGCACAGTGATTGTATCTTCGGTGTTGGCCGTATTATCCATCGAAAGATACAATTTCTGCAAGAAGGGGCCATGAAACAGTCAATTGCTTCAGATAACTTTCAACTGTTGGAATAAAGAGGTCAATGATTGGCCTCAATGAATTCGGAATATTGAACAAGTTCAAAAAATAAAGGAGATCAATCCTCGCTTGGACGGAATACTTTTTCTAGAAGTGCGAATTTTTTTTTTTCTTTCGTTGATTCTCCTAGCCGGATGTTTCTTCGAAACATCGGATTTAGGCAATGGCGGGAATGTCTTACTGCAACTAGGATCAAAAGAAGCAGTAGGGACAGATTGCTTCGGGATTTTAAATAATCCCCCATTACCTTCAGATTTTGGCAAGCTTTTATGGATGACTTTTGTTCTCTTACGGCGCGATCCCGGGGAAGACGGTTGCTTCCTCTTTTCGGGCACGTGTACCTCCGCAGAATCATCCATGTCGGCTGCGTCAGAGTCCAATTCGTCAATTGATATGGAATCATAATAATCACTTACACGAACGGTGGCTGAAATAGCAGTCGATGCAGTGGCTGTGGCGGATGTGTCTTGCGACCTAACCATTTCCGCATACGACTGCTTGGAGCGCTGTACCAACGAGCGCTTCACTTTTTTGGGTGCGCTTTTGTACACCGGGCATTCTTGCAAACCATGGGAGGGTTCAAACCACAATAAGCACATTTTGTTGCTTGTTGCTGGCAGAACTCCTCCCGATGTCTTTCTGAGCATTTGCCACAACGTGGTTTGTTGTCACAAAACTCGGCAGTGTGAACAAGTTGTTTGCAGTTGGTACAATTAAATACCCTTGGCACAAAAAAGACGCACCGTAAACAACATAGTTTCTATATCGACATACTTTGGGAGCATCGAACCGGCGAATGTCACCCGAAGCGAGCCTGACTTGGAATAAACCTTTTGCCATCTACCGTGGCTGCTGAATGCAATTCCTTGCAGTCCAGAATATCCACGGTAGATTGCAGGGCGTTCTTTAGGCGACCTTTCCCTGCAAGCACATCCTTGCAAGTCAAGCTCGCTGCGTTGATTACGCCTTCTATCTCGACCTCCCGCGAGGGCACATAAACTAAATATTCAACATTGTACGCCCTGTCGCCAGCAATTTCATTCGCCACCTGGTATGTAGGTGCGGTGATGCGTAGTTTGTTCCTGTTGATTTGGCTGAATTCAAGCTTCGTAAAACGACGCGTCAAATCTCGTTTTATGCCCAGAAAATCTAGGCTCTTCACTTTCTGCCGAAAGTAAACAACCCAAGGCCCAGGCGAAGCCGCATGGTACAATCTTGTGCGCCCTGCATCTTTTGGAGGCTCATTGCCTTCCACAGTCTCTGTCTCCATTCTCACCCCGCAAGGTGGAAGGATGATTTTGGTTATGTTAACTTAAGACTAATAGCTAACCAGAAAAAAAAACTTGAAAAAAAAACTAATTTTATTTATTCTATCAGTCCCACTCCGAATAAAGCAGATGGGAGAACAATAAAACGTTTCTACTTATCTGCCCCTGCTGCTGTAGGTAGCAGCAGTAACAATAGCCTGCTTCACTGGCGTCGCCAGAAGCAGCTACTTCACTCGCCGACAGCGATCGCCTTGGATCCGTAGGTAGGAATAGCACCACACAACACAACTCGCACTACCGAACACAATCCGCGATGAGACACAGCACACACGTCTGGCTCGTTCGAACTATCGGCACGGAATGATGATGCCCATATTGTTGAGGTTCTATTGAAAAATGTTTATGACCCCACTGGGAACCTGTTCCGAAATGGCCACTCAAATTTTTTACACATCTGTTGGAACCAAGATAATAAACAACAGTCCGCTGTGGAAGTTTTAAGAATTTTGACATCCATATTCAGGGCCGGATTTATGGGGGGGCGTGGCCCCGGGCCCCCACAAATCTTATGTACCAAAACCAACCTTTTTTGTACATTTTGGGGCCCCCACAAGCTGTCGGCCCCGGGGCCCCCTTTCGGCTAAATCCGGCCCTGTCCATATTGTTGGTGATCCAATGAGAAATGTTTTTGGCCAACCTTGACCAAACACCCCCCCCTTCTCCCTTCCCCACCCGGGAAACTTGTTCCAAAATGGCCACTCCGGAGTCAACTTGTCGTCTAGAACACACGCTGAAAATAATTTCAAGAAGTTTGATACCCATATTGTTGATGTTCCCTTGAAAATTGTTCATGGCCACCTATGACCCCTCGAGGAACCTGTTCTGGAATGGCCAATTGAAGATCTGCACATCTGATGGACCCAAATCAATAAAAATCAACCGGCTGATGAAATATCAAGAAGTTTGATACCCATATAGCTGATTACCTACCGAAATCCACGATCAGTATAATCTATGCTGGACATGTCCCTAGAAATCCGGATTTCCCGGTGATCCGAGAGACCGGACCGGTCCAATCCTAAAACAGCATGATAAAGGACAAAATTCTGAATCAAACGAGCCCAAAACGGTTGAAAACGGTTAAAAATTTCCAAAGATATAAGCATTTTAGTTTCGTGGGTACCCGGGTACCCTGCCGGCCATTTAAAGGGTAAAAAAATGTCAGAACCCCTCCCTCCACCCCTCCTTAATCAAAATTTCAGTTAACCCGTACAATCGATTTTGGCCGTCATTATTGTGGATATGACAGAGTTTCAACCTCCTACTATGAAAATTCATTTAGATATTACGAATTGAATTCCAAAAAGGTACCCGGGTACCCAGCCGGCCACACAAGGGTTAAGGTGATTATAGAATGAAGCCGTAGATAAGCCACACGTTTATCTACATACATTTCCAAAAGCCCAAATCTGGCGTAATAGTTTTCGTACAGGGCCGAAACTCAAATTATGATTGTTCAGCATAACTAAGCAAACGATCTACCATTATTTCAGCCCCATACGAGTTTTGGTTCTTTCATCTCGTGCTCTTGATAAAAATATTGGAAAAACACGTGGTTTACAAAATGGCCGATTTCTGGCTTCATTCTATAATCACCTTAATGACGGTAAATATGAGGGAAACCACAAAAGGCGTTTTGCATCGGGGGGGCGTTTTGGGGCCTCTTCCCCTATTCCGATATATCGATACATCTGAAAAATTTAAAGTACGACCAAAAGAAAAAAATTTGGATTTCCCATTTCAGGTCATCGAATCGCACATCAAAGTTTCGCTGTTTTTTAACAGATTGTGCCTAATGGAACGTACACACGGTCAAGCAGTTTGACCAACAATGAAACCACCTCTCGTTTATTCCAACATCCCTCAAGTTTTAGCAACAGCGACTCGAACAATCAATTTATTCGACCAACAATATCACACACGAACGACCGAAGCGCCAACTTGAGCACCAACCATCAAAAAATGTATGGGGGTTTGTGCAACTTCACTACAGAAATGCTCAAACATGTTCGGCGAACCTTGACTCCACCCCCGAAAACTCAAACCAAAATCAAAACGTTTTAATTTTTTCCAACCGAGCTGCCAACTGTCAAATGGTTGTTCGAACAACTTCACACACGTTCCAACAAAGCAGCAACCGAAGCGTTTTCTTGGGGGTGGAGTCAATGTTCGTCAAACTGCTTGACTGGTGTGTACGTTGCATAATATGCTTTATTTTTACTTTTGTTAGTTTAAAAAAATCGAAATCCGATATCAGCTACAAAAAATCGATAAGGTCAAATATCGAGCATAAAAAAAAAATCGATACAAAATATCGATTAATCGGAGCGCAAATATCGATTCCCTATATATAGTATCGGTATCGCCCATTCCCATTCAAGGGATTGAACTTATCATTTGATTATCATTCAGTATTCAGCAAACAACTCATTCCAGAGACGGAATTCCAAAATGTGTTGTATGGCCGACTTCTAGAGCTGTTTTCCCTGTACAACTTTGTCTAAGGGTACATTGCTCTATGTCTAATATTTACAGCGTGAAACGCTAGTATCATTTAATATACTAAATGATAATAACACTTACAGGGGATGTACAAAATAACTGGGATAGGCAAATTTTGGGCATAATTAGATGTGTTGTAACTATGTCAATTATTATTCGATTTTGACAATTCAGGGATGCCTGAACTAGAAATTTAATGTAGTTTCACCATATGTCCATGGAACCGACCATGGTCATCGGATACCGGAGATATTCCGGGTTTTTCTAAGGCAGGTTCAGAACCGTGAATTTGTGGAGGGTATTGGGCTAAGTTGTGGTAAAAAACAGAATAATATTAGTAACCATAAATAAAGTAGGGCTCTTTTTGATTGGAACCATATGTTGAAATTCTAAATCGGACCAGGATCAAGTGAGATATGGCCATTTGTTCAGAATCGGTGCCGATCGGGAGTTTTAAAAGGGACCAGGCCACAAATTCATTTGAATCAAGCTTTTTGACCGATCTTCCATTATGATTACATTCCAAAAGTCTTCTGATACGTCAATCATGAAAAACTAATTAAAAAGACGGATCCTAAAGTCGCTGGGGTGCCCCCGGGGAATCTGTAGAAGGGGACATTTCAGTTTTAGCGTCGAAACTGGTCATTCGACGGTTCGTTTTTCATGGTTTTCTATCAGGAAGCGAGGTATGAATATAAAATGGCCCACTGACAGCTTTGACCGCTACCGGGACCTACGGATTGTCCCCGGGGAATCTGTAGAAGGGGACATTTCAGTTTTAGCGCCAAAACTGGTCATTCGACGGTTCGTTTTTTATGGTTTTCTATCAGGAAGCGAGGTATGAATATAAAATGGACCACTGACGGCTTTGACTGCTACCGGGACCTACGGATTGTCCCCGGGAACCTGTTGAGGAGACATTTCAGTTTTGGCACCAAAGCTAGTCATTCAACAGCTCGTTGCTTATGGTTTTCTATCAGGAAGCGAGGTATGAATATCAAATAGATCATTGGTTACTTTGATAGATCATTGGTCATGAATAGATCATTGAGCTATTTTGATTGCTTCCGGAACCAACAGATTACCCAAGGGTTACCTGCAGAAGGATGAATTTTTGTTTCTGCGCAAGAGCTAGTCATTCGACGTTTCTTTTTTTAATAGTTTTCTGTCAGGAAGCGAGGTATGAATATGCTTCTTCAAGGATCAACTGATTGCTCCAGGGAAACCCGTAGAAGGGGACCTTTATGTTTTAGCGCCAAACGAAGTTTTACTAATAAAACTGAAATATCATTTTATACAAGTTTCCTTGGGTCAATCCATAAGTTACGGAAGCGGTCAGAATCGTCAATGGTCCATTCTATATTCATACCTCGCTTACTGATCAAAAACCATGAAAAAAAGATCTGTCGAATGACTAGTTTTGGCGTCAAAACTTTAATGTCCCCGTCTATAAGTTCACCTGGAGCAATCCATAGGTTCCGGAAGTTATCAGAATCGCCAATAATCCATTTCATGTTCATTCCTCGCTTCATAATCGCAAAGCATGAAAAAAGAGTAGTCGAATGACTTTTTTTGGCGCTCAAACTGAAATATCCTCTTCTACAGGCTCTCCTGGAACAATCTGTAGGTTTCGGAAGCGGTCAGAATCGTCAGTAGTCCATCTTATATTCAAACATCGCTTCCTGATCAAAAACCATGAAAAACAGCGTTCGAATGATCAGTTTTGGCGCAAAAACAGGAATGCTTTCTTCTATAGGTTTCCTTGGGACAGTTGGTAGGTCCTAGAAATGGTCAGAGTCGTCAATGGTCCATTTTATATTCATACTGCGCTTCCTGATAGAAAACCATGAAAAAGAGTCGTCCAGTGACTTGTTTTGGCGCTTAAACTGAAATGTTTCCTTCAACAGATTTCCTTGGAGCAATGGAAGCGGTCAAAATCGTCAGTGGTTGATTTCATATGTAACCATTGATTTTGGGTTCCATTACTTGTAAATAGTTTTTTTGTATATAGTGTCATTTTTTATTATTATATTATTATTTTTGAATGCTAGCAATTAGAGTTAAATTAAGAAATAAAAAAAAGTATATGAATTGAAAACAAATTAATGAATGTGAATTGAAAATGAATTTATGAATCGAATACATCCACCTATTTCCCATACGCTTTGCACACCCTAACTATATATCTGTGAACGCACACCTCACGTTATGCGCTACAATTGGCGCTCAACACAAAAGAAAAGGTTTCCATTTTAATTCAAAAGTGGAACCCTTTTCATTCCTGCTCCGGGAAGAATTGGAAATAATTCCAATTGTTCTTATCAATAGTGTAATTGTGATCGGAAAAGCATTGTTATCAATGAAGAGGCTTTTGTTCATTCAAATGCGTTCGAGTGATGAAAACTGATAATCAATTTATTGTTCACCTCGTATAATCAAATAGAAATTAGATTTTGTTCTCGACAATACCTGGTTATTAAATTAGTAGAGTTAAATAAATAATCAGTGACTTCTTTTTTTTCATCTTAAAGTGCTTTAGTTATTATTTCTTTTTATCATTATTATTTCTTTTTGGTGTTAGAATTTTTATTTTATTTTTGAATTTTGGTTAGGGTTTAGTTTCTTTTAGTGTGACATAGTTTAGGTTTAGTTTTTTTTGTTTTTTCTTCCTTTTTGCATTTATTAAGTTTTGATATATTTAGTTAAGAAATGGGTGAAGCCCAAGCAAGTTTTACTCAAGCGGTGGATAAGATCAGAGGATGGTACCATAGCTTGAGGGTGGATCACTTATCACAGGAAGAACTTGATTTTGAACTGGACATCCGTTCAATTGTGATACGCGATGATCCCACATATTCGAGAAGACGAAGAAGCCTCCGTGATCATTTAAAGTCAGAGAAAGAGAAACAAACAACAATCGATGTGATGCTGGAAGTCAATTGGGAAGAAACTATACAGACCTTCCGGCAATATTATGACAAATTATGTGAAGGGCTTCAACAAAATGACCGAAATCTCAGAGTGAGAGGTCAAGCTAAATTGTTACATTTCGGGCATAGGATTGTTCTTCTTTTGAATAATTCTGCAGATTCGGGAGAGGGGGAAACATTTTTGAAAGCGATGCTTATGCAGGTGGTGGCTCTTTTGGAGAAGTATTTCTATACTAATAATCAGGTGCCTAACGTCATAAATCCCGATGGTTTGAGTGACGAGCCGTTGCTTGACTTGTTCCGCTTAGAAGGTGACTTACCTGCGGCAGCTAGAAATGTGGTGGTAGATAGAGAGGTCCCAATAGAAGAAACTATGCTTCAGGGGACATTCCGGGGCCTCGCAGAATAAAGAGAGTGATTGTGTTCTCCAATTAAAGGCAAGAATAAAAGCGCTGGAAGCGGAACTGACCAATCGAGATAAATCGATTATTGAGGGGGTTCAGACTAACGAATCGGAACGACAAGTAGTAGACAACTATCATCGAGTGAAAGACGAGCAAACACGGAGTTTCTCTCAGCAGGTCCCAATCCCCACACTTCGTCTTACCCTTCTCAATACCTCCCAACTATAAGCACTGCTAACCCAATGACTAGCGTAACGTTTTCGGTTCCACAGAGCTACTCTTCTACCTTGCCTCCGCTGTCGACTTCATGGCACAATCACCTTCTAAAACATCTAATGTGGAGGCACCGAGTTAAACACAAGCTGCGAACACCAGGTTAGCAAATCCAGCAAATCCAAACGCTCCGGCTTCTATCCCATGTTTAGCATTCTTCTAATAGTACTAGCACACTGCCTCCTAATCCGTGGCTGAGATATCCAAACATGAGCGGTATGCCACATTGCAATTCGTGGTTTGAAACCCAAGCAATGCACCGACATCCAGTGCATGGATAGGCACTGGTGCACCGATTTCCAATCCTTTTCCCAATCCGTCATTTACACCTTTCAACCCAGTCCTACCCGGTAACCAGGGACGAAATTCTTTGCCAGTGTCCAAGTGGACAATAACCAAATATGATGGTGAAGACCAAGGACTGAAAATGAATCAGTTCCTCGGAATGGTTCATGCAATGGCGGTCGCTGAACATGCTTCCGAAGCGGAACTTTTTGATTCTGCCATTCATCTTTTTAAAGGACCGGCGCTGCAATGGTATATGACCATGCGGGCCACAGGCCGCTTATTGAATTGGCAGCATCTAGTTTTAGAACTCCGAAGAACGTTTATGCACCCCGACCTAGACACACTCATAAAAATGAAAGTCTATCAGAGACACCAGTCTAGGAATGAAACTTTTCTCCAATACTACCCAGTTAACATTTTGATACGTATAGCTTTTGATATAAGTTGTCATATACAAGCAAGAGAACTTGTATATAATGCACTGAATCACTATATACCTACTAAAGTGGAGGCCATATACGTACTAAACAACAACTTTCTTGAGTTTTCGTAAGCATTATTACGATCTAGTAAACATTCAAAAAAAATAATTGTAAACAACCATGTCTCGAACATTTGACCTTTGGATCTAGAGGCTAATGCTCTATCGATGTGCTATACAGCAACTCTTGAAAAGCAGCAACTTTTTGACAATCATAATCTAGATGAAACTCTAATGTTGAATACGATATTGCAGTATACGATGTCTATTACATTTATACGATTCGAGAATCATGTTGTTGTACGTACAAATGTAGCTTGAGTCTTATATGGAAACTTTTTGTAATTGTTCCGATAATGTCCATACATAAAACGATTACGCAGCATTCCAAACGATTCTACCGACACATAAACGATGATGAAATGTCAACATCAGTGAAATTTTATTTCGCCGTGTTTACCTCTGAGTTATTTTGATTTGGTTAAAGTTTAGTTGTTTTGATCGATGTTTGGCAGAGGTATGGAGTGCAAATCGATAGGATTAATGTAATGGAATTAAATAACAGCATCAATGGAATGGAATTCAATCACATCGGATGGAAGAAGTAAGTAGAAATGAAATTTATATTATCGCTGAGATACAGTGGGTTTTGACCAACGCGCTGAAGTGAAAACTATATACGTGCAAAGCACATCCGTATACGATTTTCCTGGCACCACGTATGTTGATATACGATATTTGCGATTCAATCAGATTAATCGGATATTGTTTATATCGTTTTAGGACTTTTTTTAACACAATCGTGAATATTCCATACGCAGGTATTACATACGATAGTAATCATATTTGGGTTATCTTTATAAGTAATCATATACGAGTGCGATAAAAAACTGCAGTATATGCGATCAAATATCTATTAAAATATACGATCAGTGGTTGACTGGGTACCATGGCATGGAGGAACTTTTCGGAACCATGAGCGTTCCTCTTCCAGAATACGAGAAGGTTCAGATCCTTATGCAGAATATGCGGATCGACTACAAAAAGCAGTTGAATTTTCTCCCGATCGCTGATCTCCCGACCCTTGTGGCGGCCGGTCAAAAGATCGATTCCGTAAACTTCTCGGTCTACAATAAAGTTTTTGGACCCGAAAAGTCGGTGAATGTTGTTGAAACTTCAGGATTAAACACAAAACCGAAGCCGGAGAAACCGTCGAATCAGCAGCCTTCGTGCCAACAACCTCCTCATATGGGTAGCTCTACGCAAACCCACAGGCACCAAAAAGGTTCACAGTCCCATGACTTTCCTCGTCGGGGGTCTACTCGTCCACAAACCACACTAGAAGAAATGATTGCGTCACATCAGCCTCTTTCAAAAAGGCATTGCTTCAATTGCGGCTTATTCGGGCATCGTATCGATCAATGCCGTCTACCAAGAGGGGTTCTATGTGAGAACTGTGGGTTCCGTGGCTACCCGTCTAACAATTGCCCCTTCTGTGTAAAAAACGCCATATCAGCGAGTCAAAACCGCCGCTCGCTGAATCTAAATCACTAGGCGTAGACTCCTCTCCATATTTCGAACCAGCATCAGATTCTTTGTATCCAAGATCTCCATCTTCGTATACAATATCATACCCATACCTAAACGATAATCGTCCCTATACGTTAGTTACAGTCTATGGAGTGAATTTCAGAGCCCTTCTTGATAGTGGGAGCAACCTCACGTTGATCAATGAAGAGGTGTACAACTCAATCAAACCTAAACAAATATTTCCTCCGAAACCCAATATGTTTACGCACGGCGAGTGGAGAAACACTCAGTGTGAAGGGACAAGTATATTTACCGTTCTTATGGAATGGAACAACCAAGGTTGTCCCTACTTTAGTAATCCCAAACCTCGCAATCAACTGCATCGCGGGGATGGACTTTTGGAAAATATTCAACATCCAACCCACCATCACAGGGTGTGCGATGGTTGAGAATACTGGAGAAGAACTTAACCAAGAATTGTTGCCGTCCTCGTGCATTCTGACTTCTTCAGAGCAGGAGACGATAGGGCAGATAAAGAAGCTTTTTCTACCGGCTCAGCCTGGTCAATTAACCACCACTCCGCTGGCGGAGCATACTATTGAAATTGCTGAGGAATGGCGGAGGAAACCGCCGGTTAGGCAATTCCCCTATGTCATGTCCCCAAAGACTCAAAGCCTGGTGTCGAAAGAGTTGCAAAGGTTGCTAGACGCAGGGATTATAGAACCCAGCAACTCTGACTGGTCACTTAATTGTGTCCCAGTTGTCAAACCTAATAAGGTTCGGCTCTGTTTGGATGCGCGCAAGATTAATGAGCGTACTGTTCGGGATGCTTACCCCTTGCCGCACCCTTGCCGAATATTGGGACAGTTGCCGAAGGCAAAATACCTCTCGACAATCGATTTGTCAGAGGCCTTCTTGCAAATCCCTTTAGCACAATCTTCTCAAAAGTACACGGCGTTCAGCGTGCAAGGCAAGGGGTTGTTCCAATACACCAGGATGCCCTTTGGTCTTGTCAACAGCCCTGCCACGTTGGCAAGGCTGATGGACAAGGTTCTGGGTCATGGTGTATTGGAGCCGTATGTCTTCGTTTACCTCGACGATATCGTCGTGGTAACGGAGACATTCGAGCATCACGTTCAGTTGCTCCGTGAAATTGCGCGCAGACTGAACAGAGCCAACCTGATGATTAACATAGACAAGTCCCAATTCGAGTGCCGGAAATTTCCTTCCTAGGATACCTCCTAAGCTCGGCGGGTCTTCGTAGTAATCCCGACAAAATTCGTCCAATTGTCGAATACGAAAGACCCACCACAATAACGAAACTTCGGAGGTTCCTAGGAATGGCTAATTACTACCGGAGATTTATACCGCATTTTAGCGAGACCTGTGGTCCCTTGTCGGATTTATTGAAAACTAAAACTAAAAACATTGGCTGGAATATAACAGCAGAGAGGGCATTCTGCCTAATTAAAGAGCAGCTAGTCACGGCACCAATACTGGGAAGTCCAGACTTTTCTCAGGAATTCGTTATCCAGACGGATGCCAGTGATGTAGCTGTGGCTGGAGTGCTCACTCAGCAGCAAGAGGATGGTGAGAGGGTTATCTCGTACTTTCCCGGAAACTCACCACCCTCAGAAAAATTATCATGCTGCTGAGAAAGAGGCGCTAGCGGCTCTACTCTCAATAGAAGCTTTTCGAGGGTACATTGAGGGGTACCACTTCACCCTCGTGACGGACTCGTCCGCGTTGACCCATATTCTCAAGACGAAGTGGAAAGTTGGATCCCGTTGTAGTCGATGGAGCTTGGACTTCCAGCAATTCGATATGACTGTAGTGCATAGGAAAGGCAAAGATAATGTCGTTCCTGATGCACTATCCAGAAGCGTTGCGACAGTCCAAGATTCATCGACTTCAACGTGGTATACCTCCCTAATGAAGAAGGTCACTGAGCATCCGGACAAGTTTGTCGACTTTAAGGTTGACAATGGTCGCCTGTACAAATTCATCACGGCTAAAAATGTACCGTTTGATTCCCGGTTTGAATGGAAGGAGGTCCTTTCAACCGATGAAATTGCGGCCGTCGTGAAACAGGCCCATGACGATCAGTTTCATCCGGGATTCGACAAAACGCTGGCCCGCGTCCAGCAGCGATACTATTGGCCCAAAATGGGCATGGATATTAGGGCCTATATAAGAGCCTGTTCAACATGTAAGGAGGTCAAACCTTCTTATGTTCAAACCACCCCAGAGATGGGGAAAATGCGTTGTGCCTCTCGGCCGTGGCAAATCATTTCCATGGATTTCGTGGGCCCGCTACCACGGAGCAAAAAAGGAAATCAGCACCTATTGGTAATATGCGATTACTTCTCTAAATGGGTAATGATTCACCCGGTGAAGAAGCTGGATAGTTCAGCCATGTGTGTGATTCTGAAAAATCAGTGGTTTTATAGAAATTCTGTCCCTGAGGTTATTATCACAGATAATGGTAGTCCTTTCGTATCAAAGGAATTCAAGGAGCTGTTGGACCACTTCAGAATCACACACTGGCTGAACTCCCGTTATCATTCCCAATCCAATCCCGTGGAGCGCGTCAACAGGACAATAAATGCTGCTATTCGCACATACGTCCAAGACGAGCAACGGATTTGGGACTCGAAGATCCCGGAGATCGAGGTAATGCTCAATACCAGCGTACATGCCTCCACAGGATTTACACCTTATTTTATCACCCATGGACAGGAGCTAGCAGAACAAGGGTCCGATCACCGTCTCTCTCGACACGACAAAGAATTATCTATAGAAGAAAAGGAAGAAAGGCGCAAGCAAATGTTCGCAAAAATTCATGAGATTGTTTCCAAGAATCTGCAAAAATCTAATAATATGGTAAGAAATACCTATAATTTAAGAAACCGTACACGGATAAATAGAAAAAAAACTATTTATCTTACTATTTATGTGTTCGAAATCTTTCTTCGATTTTATTCATTACAAGGATTATGAATAAATCTAGCTAAGCTTGCTTTTAAAGCATTGAAATGATTTACTGAAATATAATGTTGGGAATGCTTAGCAAGCTCGCATTGTTACTCTTAGAAGTTGAGAAAAAATATCATTGTACTTTCATCGTTCAGCAAGGTAGGTCGAATTGCAGCCACAGTAAATATTTTAAATTTTTCTTTGAGTTTTTCCCAGCTTTTAGGACTAGGTCAGTTCGATGGCTTTGCGCAGTCAGCGATAAGTGTAAAATAGAAATATCCACCAAATGAGACTCTTTTTGCGCACTATCCGAATCGAATCGATTAGCTGCACCGAATCAACAATGCGACCCCACAAATACAACTGGTTTTCTCATTATACGCAAGTTTAGTCTAGCCTACGATAAATCTGCAAAAAATCGAATCATAACGAACGGCACAAGTTTTTCCAAGCCGAACCATCCTGAAAAGGACGGAACATCCCATCCGTGCAGTGGGATATGTCGTCTTTTTCGGGATTTTTATGTTTGGAAAAACTTGTGTCGTTTGTTACGGTTCGATTTTCGCAGATTTGTCGCTGATTAGTGGTTCTCCTTGACCGCTATCGTTCTCTTTGACCGTAACCACTCACTTTTCGCACTCGTTCTTTTTACGGTTGAATCGATTTTCGAATCCTTTAAAGATCCCGTCTTTTACCACAAAATCTCTGGTGCGACCGGCTACCACGGCTTAACGGCATTTTTTTTTGCAAATTGGCATTCCGAGGCATAAAGTTACCTTGTTGGTTCTGATTTACAGATCTGCACTTGGATCTGCATTTTTTTAAATTTTTCTCAAAATGTTGACATTTGGTTGTAAATAAATAATATGCACACCGCTGCTTAAAAAGCATACCCAAGAAAGCCTCGCAATGATTAAATCAAATTTAATCTTCAATAGATTAAATCAAAAATAATCCTTGCAATGAGTGGATAGACCGAATATGGTTTTAGATTAAACTTTAATCTATTTAGCTTTTAAAATTTTATCCGTGTACGTTTGCAAAACCATTTACTGTTGGACAGCTTGTGTACCGCAAAAACATGAAGCAGTCCTCGGCTGCTGAAAACTATAATGCTAAACTAGGGCGACAGTATTTGCCCTGCAAAATAAAAACAAAAATTGGCTCATCATCGTACGAGCTCGAAGATCTTAAAGGCAAGAACTTGGGGGTTTGGCCCGCGGCTCATCTTAAACCGGGTTAAAACTAGAACGGGATTTACACTATTTGCTTCGCCTTTCTCACCCACTTGCTATGCCCATGGACATGATATAATTAAGCTGAATGAACCACTTACTCACCTGGTTATTCATAAAATCGATTCATACCTTTCCGAATTCGTCGTTGTCATACTCAAACCAAAAATATTGCAGTCTTTTGCTGTCCACATCGTTCGCAGATTGTTGTGTTCTCCTCATTCTGACAATTCCCCTGACAGCTGCCGTATAGTTGACAGTTCGCATGTCATTTCAGGGCCGAACTAAGGGGAATGTTAAAAAAATGGTAACGCTCCCAAGTGGCGAATTTTTATCGATAAGTGATCGAGGGGTCTATCGATAAATCGAATAGGCCTAAATAACTCTTTAGAATAGGGTACCCTAAAATTAAAATACTACCATAAGAATGAATGAAAGTGTGTTGCTCATGGGCAATTTCGTTCTGTCCCAGGTTACAGTATGATTGTTGAGAATGAACGATATTTGATGTGATTGATGGGGGGAATGAATGTGAGTTTGCAAGAGTCACTTTCTTCTTAATCCCCAAAAAGGGAGATAAATATTATTAAGAATGGAGGAAGTTCAGAATGTTTATTTACTCTTCTAATTAAAATCTAGGTTAATTTTGTAATGCTTTAGTCGAGGTAGTCAATTGCTAAGATTTCTATAGATTAAATAACTGAGAGGTTGAACTGATTTATTCTGACGAACCATTTTCGCAAAAGGTTTTTTTTTGGAGACACGCTTTTTCGATACAATTCACTCTTAGGTAACCAGACTCTATGGTTGAGAGTTGGATGATTTGGCAAAAAAGAGATCCTCGTCACGGAAAAATCATTTTGCTAAATCTATTAACTCGCATCCAAAAGAGAGTTACCCTGTTAGAACACCTATCCCAGACCTTTTTCTTGTCGGGGCAGTCAGACTCTATGATTGAAAGTTGGGTGAATTAGCGAAAAAGAGATCCTCTTCACGGAAAAATCATTTCGCTAATTCTTTTAACTCGCAATCAAAAGAGAACTGTCTCAACAAGGATACTCCGCATAAATTCCTTCTTATTTAGGTAACCAGACTCTATGGAGGAGAGTTGGGTGATTTAACGAAAAAGAGCTCTTGTTGGAAAGAAAAATCATTTCGTTAAATCTAGCAACTCTCAACCAAAAGAGAGTTACCGCAGGATGAACACCCACCCAAGACTTCGCTAAGCGTAGACAGCCAGACTCTATGGTCAAGAATTAGCTGATTTTGTGAAAAAGAGCTCCTCATGCAAGGAAAAAATCATTTCGCCAAATCTACATAACACTAGACCAAAAGAGAGCTGACACAGCAAAGCTAAACCATTTGTGACGGAAGCCAGACTCAATTACCAAGGGTTACATAATATCGCCCGCAAAGAGCTCCTCTTCATAGAAAAATCATTCGGCAATATTAACCTTAACATAAGGTAAAAGGAGAGCTACCAAAACAAATGATCAAATCCCATCAATCATTTTATTCAACAACCAGACTCTATCTTTAAAGGTTACGTAATTTAGTGGAAAAGAGTTCCTCTACATGGACAAATCATTCCATTACATTAAACTAACCATCAAGGAAAAGAGAGTTGCTGACACTGAAATTCCCATACTGTCCCATTGTCACTTCCCAATGTGGAAAAAAAACTAGTTTTTTTTAACTGTAGTGGGGGATAAATGTAACCATTGATTTTGGGTTCCATTACTTGTAAATAGTTTTTTTGTATATAGTGTCATTTTTTATTATTATATTATTATTTTTGAATGCTAGCAATTAGAGTTAAATTAAGAAATAAAAAAAAGTATATGAATTGAAAACAAATTAATGAATGTGAATTGAAAATGAATTTATGAATCGAATACATCCACCTATTTCCCATACGCTTTGCACACCTAACTATATATCTGTGAACGCACACCTCACGTTATGCGCTACCATTGAGCGCTACCACCGAAAGCCACAGTCGGTCATTACCGTCAATGTCATCTGACGTCTGGAAAGAACGACACAGCAGAAGCCAAAACGAGGACCGAGGATGGAATAAAAACAGCTGGAATCAGCGAGTCCAGCTCTCTATCAGGTGAACCTCAGACGACACCACAAGTCTTTTATCAGTTTTTCTTTTAAAAGTATTCTTTCTACCAGTGAACGATATCGTCGAAGGTCAAAGTTGGCCATTAGTGAAGTGACGCGTGGTGAAACCCCGGTTGTGAAGTGCCTGTAGTTTCGACGGGCGGTCCTCGCTGCTTCAACCCCTTGTGGACGCGGGTTATTCATCATCCAATTCAAGAAGTGAACCGTCGAAAGCCTTCATGTGGAGAAAGCCAAGCTGTAAGAACAAAGCCCGGACCGCGCAGAGAAACCGTTGCTCGCTGTTAGAGGTTCCCGTCGATGCTCGACCCCGTTCCGGACGCTACCTGTGCCTGAAGAAGTTTGCCGGCGTGTATGAGGGAGCGCTGAACGAGAAAATGAAGAGTCCCACCCCGGCGAGGAAGCGGTTGTGTTGTGGTACGTGCACGAATGCAGCTACGATGATCATGTGAGTTTAGAGGTGTGCAATTCTACTTCTCCTTTCGTACGAAATGTACAAAAGAAAATGAAATTAAATTAACTAATTAAGAATTCTCTTCTTTTAATCAATACTTGCTAAGCCCTGATAATTTGTCTATTTTCCACTATATCGTTATTCCACCTTGTGACGTTTTTCAAGGGAAGTCCTTCCTCCTACCAATCATATTCCAATTCCTTCTGGAGCCATTTTATAACGACCCTGAATCCCAGGACAATCCCTGGAGGGACAAAAAGGTGTCCCCAAGTAAATCGTAAGTCTCACACATATTCATACACAATCCGTAGGTCCCGGAATCGGTCAGAGCCATTTGGTCCATTTATATTCATACCTCGCTTCATGATAAAAAACCATGAAAAACGAACCGTCGAATGACCAGTTTTGGCGCTAAAACTGAAATGTCCCCTTCTACAAGTTCCCCGGGGACAATCCGTAGGTCCCAGTAGCGGTTAGAGCCGTCAATGGTCCATTTTATATTCATACCTCGCTTCCTGATAGAAAACCATGAAAAACGAACCGTCGAATGACCAGTTTTGGCGCTAAAACTGAAATGTCCCCTTCTACAGATTCCCCGGGGACAATCCGTAGGTCCCGGTAGCGGTCAAAGCCGTCAGTGGTCCATTTTATATTCATACCTCGCTTCCTGATAGAAAACCATGAAAAACGAACCGTCGAATGACCAGTTTCGACGCTAAAACTGAAATGTCCCCTTCTACAGGTTCCCCGGGGGCACCCCAGCGACTTTAGGATCCGTCTTTTTAATTGTTTTTTCATGATTGACGTATCAGAAGACTTTTGGAATGTAATCATAATGGAAGATCGGTCAAAAAGTTTGATTCAAATGAATTTGTGGCCTGGTCCCTTTTAAAACTCCCGATCGGCACCGATTCTAAACAAATGGCCATATCTCACTTGATCCTGGTCCGATTTAGAATTTCAACATATGGTTACAATCGGAAAAAGCCCTACTTTATTTGTTGTTACTAATATTATTCTGTTTTTAACCACAACTTATCCTAATACCCCCCACAAATTCACGGTTCTGAATCTACCTTAGAAAAATCCGGAATATCTCCGGTATCCGATGACCATGGTCGGTTCCATGGACATTTGGTGAAACTACATTAAATTTCTAGTCCAAGCATCCCTGAATTGTCAAAATCGGATAATAATAGTTACAACACATCTAATTATGCCCAAAATTTGCCTATTCCAGTTATTTTGGACATCCCCTGTATTATGATAATGAAATGATAAGATCATCTTCTTCTTCTTATTGGCATTACATCCCCACACTGGGACAGAGCCGCCTCGCAGCTTAGTGTTCATTAAGCACTTCCACAGTTATCAACTGCGAGGTTTCTAAGCCAGGTTACCATTTTTGCATTTGTATATCATGAGGCTAACACGATGATACTTTTATGCCCAGGGAAGTCGAGACAATTTCCAATCCGAAAATTGCCTAGACCGGCACCGGGAATCGAACCCAGCCACCCTCAGCATGGTCTTGCTTTGTAGCCGCGCGTCTTACCGCACGGCTAAGGAGGGCCCCTATGATAAGATCAATCCCTGGTTTATTCGAGTGTTGTACCACAGACGATACTTTCTCAGAAATAGCAATGTTGTACAACAACAAAAGAAAACATTGTTATTCAGATATTTACGATTATTTTCAAATGACATCAGCTTTACTTAGAAAAGCCGAAAAGTCATGGTGCTCAAGTCTTATATGAAAGATTTTCGCATCTAAAGCAGACAGACAGCTTCAGAGAAACCAGATTCAAAAAAATAATTTACCGGGGCTGAGATATTGTAGTTTTAGTTTTAAAGTCACAAAATCTGCTAATCTATCCAGATTATACAATTGTCTAGGGTAATTCATAGTTGCGGTAGTGTATCCAACTGTAGTCCAGTAGTAAATCCAACTGTAGTCCTGTCATTGGATTAAATAACGGAAAACGGTTTGGAATTTCCTCAAAATCGGTAAATTATCACTAAAATACATTATCTTTTTCTCGTCTTTGGCACCAATAGTTGCGGTAGTGTTTCCATAGTTGCGAATCTCATATGAAAACAATGGGATTCGCAACTATAGGAACACGAATTAAAAAATTTCGCAACTATTGGAACACTGCACCAGTAATTGGAGCATTTTAGGCAACAACGATGGATGCTGATGCAATTGTGAAACTTTTCTTTTGAAGATTTATTAATGAGTATTCGTTAAGATACTTGAGGTAGGTGAAATGGAGTATAGGCTTGCTGTAAACCAAAAAAATAGTGGTGGAACGTGTTTAGTTCCTCCACTATTGGGTATTTTACCCTAATAGTTATTTCAACAGTTTCGACGATTTTGACATCACATAAATCCGTCCGTTTAACCCTAAAGCATTTTTCGACTTTTCGTTTCAATGAGACCAAAGAATCTTTTTTTCGTAATGGTATCTTCGAGACGTTTTATCAGTTTTTTTTTTTTTTTTTTTTTTATTAATTTTATTTGTTAATTATCTAATACATGCATTCATCTCTTAGACTAGGTGTTCCGTGTTTTCTTAACACTATCATCCTTATTTGCTATGTTACATTTTTAGTTATTATTAATACATTTCAATTGCCTCTGGCAGTTAGAATATTTCCTCTGGTTGAATTGAACCATGTAGGAATTACAATGTTTTCTACTTAAACTAAACTTAACCTAATTTATACTAAGGGTACAAGGAGCTAATCGTTGCAATGCGTCCAATTTGGGAATCTCGAGCTCGTTCAGTAGCCGCTAGGTTGCGAAGGCCGACGGAGGTCCTTCGTAGCTTAGTTGGTTAAAGAACCAGTCTAGCGTACTGTAGGGTCATGGGTTCGAGTCCCATCGAAGGGGAAGTGGTTACCTCCAATACATTTTCCAAATCAATATCTTCCACATAACGTACATATTCACATATGAGTTTTCATAAGAATTTTATTATTAAACTTGATTTCGGCTCCGTAACTCTTCACTGCAAATAAGCGTTGCCAAAAAAAAAACGACAGATAAAAAAGTCGAATAAATAACCCCAGGTATTACCTATGCTCATTTCCTGTCATAATGAACATGAAACATACAAACAATAGTAGTTCTGCGGTATATGAAACAAGGGGGCGACAGTTGTCGCTTGAAAAAAGAAAACAATTTAAAGTTCGTTCTTGCAACCACACGGTCTTGTGAAATTTCAACCCCGCAGAGTAATAATGATATTATTATTATTATATGCAAATTACTTCTTTTTTAGGAGCTGAGAACACGTATCCTGCTGGGTTGTGACAAGTTCAAGTGATTCAGTGGAAAATTATAGGTGTGTGAACTAATCCAGCTGTTCAAATACCGAGCAGGTTTCTGATTACTGCATTTTCTCGTTACACAAATCCATGCTCCTTGAGTAAATACCACCCATGATTACCCCCTAATTATGCACGTCCAACTGACCCTGGCGGTGCACCATTAATCTGGCACAGTTTCACCGGGTCTCGGTTTCGACGTACGTCGAAAGTTCAAGTCAACCAAAAGCCATGCGAGTTATGTCATTCTTTAGCTGAGGGATGTAATTATGTGTGCACTTAGCGTTGGGACGCAACATCGATCCGTTACTTACCTGCGTGCTCAGTAGCAGTGCTCGAGCGACGGCGAAAATGTCACTCACGACACCCTCGGACGGTGCGGCCAGGACCACCAGGTAGGTGATGCCGAGCAGCGGGATCAGTACCAGCAGTGCTTTCGATGCCTTCCGGTACTGGCGGGTTTCGACTGTGTTGGCCGAACGGAGTTTGGTTATTAGCACCTGCAAGGGCGGAAGAGAAACCGCAGTGAATTGATTAGTGTGATTCATTATGAAAGCTGAAACCGGGGGGTGTTCTGCATATTTTTTCATATTTCTGCAATCCGTACCATTAGCGTTGTAGGCTATATAAATGGGCTTAGTTATGGCTGAGAATGTATTGAAATCCAATGCTCTGACATAGCTGCTAGATAGAACGGAGGCTATTATTTCTTTGGCCAGCAAATGGAAATAAAATCACTGAACTGATTTGTGCCGCTGTTGTCGGTGTAAAAGCCGGAAACGGCATCGCTGGACGAAAATGGCGGTTACCTGACCAAAACTTTTTGAAGTTCTTATACATTTTAAGAATAAGAATCCAGCTTGTACATGTAATCAATAATTGCCATAAGTAACCATTTAAATTAAATTACTCGAGAAAGGAAAACAACTCGCTATCTTTGTGCACCCCCCACTAGCTCCATCCAATAAATACTTACCCACATAATTCGAATGAGAAACACAAGATTGATGATGAGCACCGCACAAACGGGTCCTTGGAAGATCCAGTCTACGGACGATTCCCTCATCCAGGAACAGTCGATTTCCAGCTGGAGTGCGGTAGGAAAGACAAGCAGTCAGTTCTATGTGTTGCTCAATGGTTTCTCGTTTGGCGAGTCATGTTAAGGCCAACCAAACTGATGTGTGCACGTAAAATAAATAACATTTCCTCGAAGGGCTAGCTACACCCGAGGTCAGTGCTGGCTCATAGTTTCCTAAGCCCTAGGGGATAAAAGCGGTTGCTGGTTCGTTTGTCAGAGATATGATTTTGTATTGTTTGTCGTTTATTGTTCCCTTATCGTCGCCGTCGTTGTAGTTATTAGCTTGGTGTGCGGTGAACTGAAAGGTCAAAAATGATCGTCACGTATCAAATTCGACATGGGAGTAGACGCCTTCAGAGCAATCAATGTTGTATTTTGTTTTGTCCTCTGGAGACTACGTGTGGTTGATGTTTTTTAGTTGGTTGAGGATGATGGAAAGTCTAAGGACGAGGAACGAAATCGATTTTGTCTGAGTGTCATTCGGGGAAATCCTTTTCATCACAAACGAAAAAGTATTTTTTAGTATTTTTCAATTAACAAATGCTTGGTACGACCAAAATAAGCACCAATAAGCACCAATCTGATGTGTCAACCTAAAGCTGTATGATATCACTTTGTCGTTTAGTATTTTCCAATGGTTTGATATTGTCCTTTGGTTTGGCTCAGACACTTCCAAATGTCTAACCTTATCCCCCAACCCATTGCGTCCTGATTTGATAAATTTATGACGTGCTAAAGTGACACTAAGTTTGTGTGATTTACGACACCATAAACTAAAGTCAGCGGCATCGAAACTTACCGTGGCCGTTTGATTCAGTCCGGAAATTGTGATGCCCTTGGCAATGACCCACAGAACCACAAACACTCCGGGACCTCCTGCAACGAAACAAGCAAAGCGTTGTATATAAAGTACAGAAAATGTTTCACTCGAGCAATTTAATGAGAATTCAGCATGCATCTACGAAAGGATGCGAATGTGCGATGTAATACCGCCTGCAAAGTGTCTGTAAGAGGTGTGGGTGGACGCGCCAAGTGTAATTACCCACGCCAGCACTGATGGTAGAGAACTCTTTACGACTAGGGAAATTCTTTTCTGGGTATAGCACAAGTAATATGCGGGGATTTGTGGGGTCTTACGAATTTCAAGAATTCTGGGATAACACTCATTGTGTTTTCACAAATTCATCATTTGTTAACGGGTCATCAATTCGTATATTGATGAGAAATGTTAAGTTCAGTTTATTTTTTTATTTATTAATTTTTTAATTTTTTATTTATTAATTGGACAGAATTGATGTTTTCCATAATTTTTATCTGCGACACAATGGTTTCTTTAATAAAACGGACATTTGGAATAATTTTGAATAGTGAAAATTTATATTCAAAAACGGTTATATTCACATCACCGAAACATATTATACAACAACGATACTCTACACAAAGTAAACAATTTAGGTTAGTGAAAACTCAGGTGACTTGCCAAAAATTGATGGACACATTCAGCTCTCTTTCTATTCACTTGAAATGTCTCACATAGACATACTGAGAATTTTGAGATTATTTCGAAAAAAAAACATGAATTCACTCCTCATATCCCGGGAAATCCAAAACGAGACCTTCTAATAATAAATGTGTGGGTCGAAGCCAACGTGTATGATATGGCACTTCATCGTCGCGGGAAAATGTAAGGATGGTCAAGTCCGAGAAAAGCTAAATGTCTGCGGGGAGCGATACAAACGCAGTTGTCGCGGAAAGGTCCACACAGTGTGGAGGAGAAATTTCAGCACAAATAGAATGCTATTCTCGGGGGGTGAGAAATTGTTGCTAAATAGAAAGCGACTGGATAAGCTGAGCTGATGGTACGTCCTAGGAGGATATAATCATAATTGCCCGGCTCTGCCCTGCCGGATGGCTAAGGGTATGTCTTTAAATAATGAACCATTTGGGTGGGGTGCGAGGATGATTGACTTAATGATGGTCGTTTTCTTTTTGCTGCTTGGAAGACTTTGTGATAATTATTGAGAAAAGGGTATGTTTTCGAAGGATAGCGTCCGTTGTGTAAGTGGAAGGCACATAGTTGTGATACTTTGTGCAACAGTGCTCGTATTATAAATAGTACTTGATTAATAATACTTAACGATTGAGTAGTAAACTTAAAAACAAATTTACTTTTGATTTTTTTGGGTTTTTTCTATAAAAACATCAAATCTCAAAAGTTTTTCTGTTTTATTCTATCTCTCTTTCTCGCTCTCTTCGATTGCAAAATGCGACAAGGAAGTTCGGATATTTTTCATTCTGGATCTGCAGGGCCCGCTTCGCAGCTTGTCAATTTCGGTTGAAGAAAGCCATTCATTTTCTTGGCTTGTCTATGTGGAATTCTTTCCCAGTGGACTTTACAGTGAATATGTTTTTTCACTCAGCATGTATAAGAAGGAAATGATAAGAGGTGCAATCTGTTAAGTGATTTACTTCCTTCAAGTAGCAAAGCAAAGCAAAGTATCTACTATACTGTTTTCAACCGATGAACTTTTTCCTGACAAACAACAATCGACAGCTTTACGAGTCTCCATAACGAACCCTGTTAAACTAGTTATACTGCAAAAGCTGCTCCTGTTTTACATATTTTAGCATAGAGAATGATGCTGATGGAATGGTATCCTCTGTGGCCCATGACTCTACTGCTCCGCCCGAGTAGTGTGGGCTTTTGACATTTAAGGCAGACAATGGAATGTTTTCACTGGTAAATGGAGCGCACATGGTTAGTTACAACCACTTGAGCAGGAAAAAAGAAAACAATATAACTAGGAACTTGTTTACTCCTCGTGTGATACGTTTATCATTTTTATACTAACCTCTTACCCTGAGCTATGTTCTAAATGTTTTTCTGCAGTGACTACGACAGCAGTTATTTGTACGCTCAAAGCTGGTTTTGTTATACATTTATTAACAAGATTTTTTTTAACTCGCTGGCTAAAATAAATTGCTTGCTCAAAACTGTTCGTTTGAGGCTAATAAACTTCTATCGCACCTAAACCCTGGTTTCCCCCAAAATGTTGGTCAAAACGTTGTGGTACAATGAAAATTATGGTTTGATTTTTTAAGACATTGTCAAAATGGAGTGTCTGTGCATCTTTTTAAATACAAAAACCGCGTAAAAAAGTCTCACTTATTTTTCAGACGCTTATCTCTAATCGATTTCCTCATAACAAGTTGCATTCGGAACTTTTTGTAGAAGGCTCGAAGACTCATAGTGTTATAAAGTAAACACACATAGTGTTAGTAACTCAGCTCGTCAAACTCATATTATGTCTATGTGTTTTTTTTTATAAGGGAAAATAGATTGACGCACGACCCAGCACACGTGCTTAGTAGTTGCCAGGCTACCACACGGAAGTGTAGGTACTCATCCTGTATTAGGCTTACTTGGGTGCTTTCTCTAACACACCCTGACACACTCTCTGACGCACCATATGAGTCTTACTTGGATGCTCACCACTAGCATACCATGTGAGTCTAACTTGGGTGCTCACCCTTTACGCACCATGTGAAACAAACTCGGATGCTCACCCTGCCACATGGTTCGCACTCTAGCACACTAATTTGAGACTTATTTGGGTGCTCACTCTAGCATACCTTGCCACTCTTCCTGACACACCATGTGTGTGTCACTTACGTTTTAACTTCTGACATGCCATGCGAGGCTGACTTCGATACTCACTCTACTCTCCTCTGCCATGCCTCGAGGTGTCGATAGCGATAGGTACCAATAGTTCTACGCAACGACCTTCCTACCTCGGTATGTGCAGTCCATACTCACACCTCACACTCATCTGTCATGCATCGAGGTGGTGCCTACGGTTGACACCCGCTGCGTAGAGCTGTGCGCCGCCGCACCGCGCCGCGGCCGCCGACGATTTTTAAGCGCCGCCGCCGCCACCATTTTTGACCGGCGCGCCGCTGCATTTTTTTGACCGAGCCGCCGGTGAATTTTAGGCGAGCCGGTGAAATAATTTGGTCTTAGGGGTTCACATACCTCGATTTGTTAGAAGAAAAATTCCGTGCAAACCCTTACACGTTTGAAAAATTTTGGCTGCGCCGCTGAAATAACATGTCACTTATTGGGAGGACGTGAAACGAATAATGATGAGCAAATAATTTGGTTCATATTACTTGTTTTTCACCTAATGTATGGATCTTTGGATTTTTTAAAAAATATGATACAACGTCCACTAGTTGAACTTTTGTGGTGAATATGTTATCGCCAAATGTAACAGGTCATTCAAAATTTCCCTGAGTTTAGGGCTTTCACACCTCCACGCGGAAACTAAAATATTTTCGCCTTTTGGCATGGTAAATGCTTCCAGCTGACCTTATATAAATATTCCTAATGATTGATAATTCAAATTCGGCATACCTTCAACATATATTTCATTCAAGAGTTCATTCAAACCCCAAGAATTCCCTAAAGTAGGCCTTATCGTATATACGCATAACGAAAGATCAATTAGCTTCTTTTAGAAATGAAATATGCTCTTAGTGATCATTTGAATCAAATTGGCTTTTGTTTCATTCCAAGAAATCCAATACGTCCAAGAATTGGAGTACAGGCGTCAATTGGTCAAAAAGTCAATACACGTAACTAAAAATCTATCAGCTCCTTTTAGATATGGAGCATGTTCTGCATTTAAATCAAATTCTATATGAATTGACCTTTCCGGTCAATTTTTTTTATTTGGTTAATCGATTCTTTAATTTATTTAAGATCAACTTTCCCAAAGAATCCATTTTTTACGCTTCTAATTATTTAAAAAAAAAAAAATAAAACAGAAATCGGAAAAATGCTGTTTTTCAAGTTTGGCCTAGCATTTGCCCGATCTGGAACCAACATCAGTTCAATTCTTCAGGCGGTTCATACGTGAAGCACTTTTTAATCTTTTGCTTTCAGTTTTTAAAATAGTTAAAAGGTTAAAAAATTTGAGTTCTTGGGAATAGTGGACCTTAAATAAGTCAAATAATCGACTGAAGTAATGAAAACGACACGCTAGGAAAGGTCAATTGAATTCCTGTTCCATTTCAAGCCAATATTTTCTAGAATTGGAGTACAGGTCTGAAGGTCAATACGCATAACGAAAGATCTATTTGCATCTTTCAGAAATGAACATGTGGTTAGTGATCTTCTAATTAGCATTACATATCTCACTAGGACACTACCGACTCGCAGCTTAGTACTCATCAAGCCCATCCACAGTTGTTAACTTCGAGGTTTCTAAGCCAAGTTAACATTTTTGCATTTATATATGAGGCTGGCACGATAATGCTTTAATGACTAGGAAAGTTGAGAAAAAAAAGTTTTTTGGACCAGATCGGAATTCCAATCCAGCCACCTTCAGCTTGGTTTTCTTTTGTAGCTACGCATTCTCACGTATGGCTAAAAAATACTTCACTGTTTGTGATCATTTGAATCAAATAGCATTCGACTTCATATTTAAGGCTTATGTAATTTAGTTATATGGATCACACAGGGCATGAACCATCTTTAAAGAAAAAAAGCAGGGCGTATTATATCCCAAGGAAATTTTCAGAGGATCCGGAATAATTTACTTTTTGAGGGCATATCCAATTTGGTTCTATAGATTACAAGGCACATTGTCAATTTAAAAAAACAGATAACAGCTGTTAGAATACCCGTGCAGATTTTAAGACCTAAATTTCAGTGAATTATTGGATGAACTGAAATGGAAACATTGTTGAACGTTCATCCAATTCAGTTAAAAAAGAACACAATCAACATAAACGATTTAGAAAAGCAAGCAGCTCCGAAGGAGGTCAAGACCTGTACTTCAGGTAATTCTTATATGGACTGGGATCCAATAAATGTTTAAGGAATATCCATTTTTATTCTATGTCGGTAGGGACGAGTCCTTTCAAATTATTCTTGAAAATTGGGGAATGGTACTTTGTGCTTATTATTTTAATTCAAGACAAAATTTTCAAAACGACTTATCGGCTTTTGTAAACAAAGATTCAAACGACGATTTGACGAATCTGATAGCACTCCCACGCAAACCAACACCATCAACAGGTAGCGGAAACCTTCACCTATTGATGGTGTAAGTTTGCGTGGGAGAGCTATCAGATTCGTCAAATCGTCGTTTGAATCTTTGTTTACGAAAGCAGATAAGTCGTTTTGAAAATTTTGTCTTGAATTGCTCAAAAGAAGCTTAGAAAATGAAAAGATTGTGAATCATTGTATTTGAACGACGGAGGGTACAATGTCGAGCAGAATCATAACTTTTAGTTGTTTGATCAAACTCAATACAAGAGTTCCCCCTGTCTCACAAGAAAATTTTCTCGCTATGTCACTAATTCACCGGATATGGTGAAAACATATATCTAAAAATATATCTTTTTTGAAGAAATCTGATTTTTTTTACTGATGACAGATATTTTGATGTAATGTGCTATCAGATGGTGCGATCAGCATTCCATTTCTGGCAATATCAACACCAACATTGAACCATTTCTCATAGAAGAGCTAGAAAAATCAGCGAACACCTTTTTACATAACTAGTACCAAACCAGAAAATCTTCCTTATATCATTGAGCAATCACTTACTGAAAAATGTGTTCTATCGGAATTCTGGAAAATTAATTTCTGGAAACTACAGAAATTCTGAGGAACTACTCTCAAAGAAGTTTGAAGAATTGCCCCTTTGAGAATTTTGGAAACATCCTTTTTCCTTAATTTTGTGCAAATCCTCCCCCAGGAATTCTACGAAACATCTTCTTCAAGGAATCTGGGAAGCTCATATTACTAGAACACAGGGTTTTTTTTCCTGCTTTATGAATTATGGGGAATCCCTTCCCAGTAGTTCTGATTATGTACCCAGCACACCTTCAGATATCATGGAAAATTCTTCCTCCAAGGATTTTTGGGATCTTAGGACTCCATCAGACTGTAATTTTTCATGAATTCCATACAAATTCTTCTTCAGGAATTCTAGAAAATTCCTGCTCCATGAGTTCTGGGAAATTGATTTTCCAATCTTCTTGTTTTTTCCATATCCAAAAATTCTTCTAAGAACTTATCCCATCCGGAATTATGGGGAATAACTCCACAAAAAACTAAAGGACTACAGCCTACCTTCTCACCTCAAACCAAGTACTATTCCTTTTTCTTAAATTTCTGTGGAAATCTCCCACCAAGATATGTCGGAGGAATTCTCCTTTCGGAATTATAGGAGCTCGATATATAACAATTGTGATATATTTCTGTTTTAGAATTTGTAGAGAATTTCGTCTTCAGAACTCGGAGAATTTCATCCTACAAGAATTTCTGCTACGGAAACTTTCCGGAATACTCATTAAGAAATATTGGGGAATGGCCCCTCCAAAAGGTGATGGCAATCTCTCTGGCTAGAATTTTGAGAAATCCCTTCCCCAGAAATTAAAAGCAATTTTTCCTTCAGGAATTTGGAAAAAATATATCTTCCTTTGTTCCTGGTGAATTTCACACCATAGACCAGATATGTAATTCTTCTCTCTGATAACTCTAAGGAATTTCTCCCTCACGAATTATGAAGAAATAGTCTCCTATGAATTCTTACACAAGAATTACTGTGAAACTCAAGAATTCTAGGGGGTTTTATTCTCACAGATTTTTCATTCACTACAAGAATTCCTTACCTAGGAGTTTAGAACTTATCCAGAATTTCTGAGGAATGAACAATACGTATCTTAGATCTTCCGGATAAGAAACACCTGGGAAAGTACTTAGAAAATGTCTGTAAGATTCTCACGTATGTCCTGCTGGAATTTTCTCATCTGAACTTTTTGGTTGGCATTGCATTTCCCATTTGAAAATTGCCATGTCGCAGCTTAGTGTTTATTAAGAACCTACACAGTTAATAATTAAGTCATTAAATAAGTAGACTAAGTAAACTATCAAGATTATTATCATAGGCACAGGGAAGTACCAAAAAACTTACAAAGAACCATACTTAGCCTTGCTTTGTAGCCGTCTTGCTAAGGAAGCCATAATTCAGATTTTTTTGCTAGTGTTCTCATTTATTAATTACACACACCCACCTGGACGAACTATTGAAGAATTCATGAAGAAAATTCAAGAAAAAAATATGGCGAAATCACTTAAAGGAACCATAAAGAAATTCCTGAAGAAAGTTTGAAAGAATTTTGAAGGAACCTTAGGCGACTCTTCTCATGGTGTTCCCGAAGGAGTACTTTACAGCGTATGTACAATATAAATTATACTTATTGCGATTAGGGCACGAAGAGCAAATATTTAAAGAAGGTTTTTTTGTCACCCACTGACGAAATGTTTGAAGGATAATTTTGAACCGCGCCGATCCGAGCCGCCGCCGCCGCCGCCGAGATCAACCGTGGCGTGGCGCCGGCCAAGTCGCCGCCGCCGTTAGCAAATTGCGTTCACGCCGCCGCCGGCTCAAAGTAGATCGGCGCACAGGTCTACCGCTGCGACACTCTTACCTCGACATGTGCAAACCTCTCATTCACTTCACTTCATTCAATCACAAGTTTGTCATGCTTATCGACTGCTGCAAGCTGCAGGCAATCTGAGTGGTTGCAGTCGAAACTGCGTTGCACTTCTCCACCGCTTGGCATATCCTCTGGATAAGGGTATCCGGGGTTGTGTCCCGACCGCAAACGTTTAGCATAGCTCATATTTCTACTTCGAAACAAGGACATACGAACAGTGCCTAAACCTGTGGAGGTACTGCCGGAAGCAGCCATGGAATGACTGAAATTGTGTCAGATGGAACTGAACTTCCCCAGAGATCAAAGTGTGCGGTGGAACGAACAAGTAGCGAAAATTTGTCTGCTGCTCCATTGTCAAAATTTAAGAAAAAAAATTATACTTCATAAAATCAAAATCTTTAGAACTCAACATTAGTTGATTATATGTATTCATGAAGCACTACAGAATCATCATTCTCCCAACGATAATGGGCGAAAATTGATCGTTCCTGCACGAAGTGAATTGGTCCTGCACTCTTGGGTAGCGGAACATGAAGAGAAACGCGGAACTGAAGTTGAACGAGATGTAATAGATGAAGCATACTAATAATTGACGGCTGATACTAATCCCGACGAATTTTTCGGACATATATCTGGCGCTCGCATCTAAAGATATATTCGGTGAGCTCTTTCCAATTGTATTCTCTATTCTACTTCTATAACTATATCAACTATTTAGCTAGAAAAATAATTCAAGAAGATTCCATAACATTAGTCCTTTTACTTCGATATTGAACTTTGAAGGCACTTTAAAAATCTAGGATTATAGACTGCCTAATATTGTGTAAAATAATTATGAATAATGGATATTTGCATTGCATCTTTGATTTAGTTCAATTCGTAAATTTTTAATTTTAGTAACACTTTTACACTCATGAATGTGGCTTCTATAACATAAGCCTCATCCTGATAACATTAAATTTCCTTTCATATTTCAATATGTTCGGTCGAGACCGATACACACACCGTATTATTTTGCCTACGAAATCACCTAAAGTTTCTCATCGAAGATTAATACCCAAGCAGCACACATGTTGAAGAAAAGATACAGTAACTTACATGCAACCAAATTTGGTCATATTTGAGTTGCTGCAACCAAATCGGATTGGATTGTGCTACTCGGGTAACGAAAATGACTAACATAATGGTGCGTGTAATAATAAAGCTGTATAATTATTAAATTTAGTAATTGTTTTCTCATAAAAATGATTTTAGTTCATATTATAACACATCATATTCTGTTTTCATCATCATCTAATTTCAATATTATCAGATCTCTGTACAGATAATCCACAAGTTGATGATTGGCGATTTGAAGCAAAATTGTATGACAATATCTAATTTAAATATAACAGTTTCAAATAACATCAACGATTTCCATACATAGTCATTTAAAGTAAATCACAAATTTCTGTGAGATTTCACCGAGCTCTCAGAAGCGGAGCTGTTCAATAGATGGTTTCACACATTTTCGACAGTTTTAGCAGTTGAACAAAGGAAAAAATCAAGGGAAGTCAATAACATGGTGCTGTTGAGATTTCGGTGAAATTCACCGAAATTCACTAAAATCTGTGAAATGATTTAAGTGTGTAGTATCAGGAAAAAGCATTATCATTACTCATGTACTGCAAACGTTTGCTTAAAATTTATTAAAATTTCTTCGCTTCATATTTTAATTGAATTCTTACATTTTGAATGATGTTGAAAAAAAGGAAAATATACGGGTTTGCTTCTGCTACGACAATAGAGGCTTGTTTGCAGCCGTTTGATCATTTATTCATCCACTTAGATTTCATTTGTTGATCAAAATCATTATCATATCAGGGGGGAAGGGGAATTTAATTTCTTTTTGCTCTTTTTTTCGTTTCAGAGAGCGAGCAAAGGCGCTTAAACCTAGGCTATTAGCCAGGGCGAGGCTAATACCTTCGCCCCATCCGAGGAAAATCATCGGCAAGGATAATGGAGTGACATAAATTTCTTAGCAAAGTCACTCCCAACGTATTTCCACAAATTTTCTATCATTTGCTTATAATGATACTCCTAAACCACATACCCTACCCACCATCCAATTCCTTGACATCTATGAGGGCGTCGGTGAGTCGCTGGCCTCTCGTTAAGTAGATGTCATATCATCATTTCCTTCCCTTTCCTAGTAACGGAGAAGATGGGCGTGGCCGGCAATGATAGCTTTCATGTTTTATCATTTTGGACCCCCAATTGGATTTCCATTGAATCCCAAATGGAAATCCATAAGCAATTGGGGTAAGAAAGGTAAAGAATACACATGACAACTATCAGTATGCAATCTACGAAATACTCCGTTACAACGCAACGCAACGCAACGCAACGCAGATGGAAGTGAACTTCCCCATGGGGTCTACCCACCCAGCTCGATGTGTTAGGTGTTAGCCGGTGGGCGCACCTACCTTTAGAAGAGTTATTCCACTCGCGCTGCCATCTGGCAACCGAAGTTACTCTGATGCGTTCGCGGGCTGCTCTGGTGTCACGTAGCTCAAAACACTCCTCGTCTTGCTGGATGACCAGCTCGACTGGCATCATGCTCGATATCACGCAGGCTGCGCACGCTATGTTTAAAGGCAACTATTATGCAAAGTGAATGCACCTCGGATGTTAAGCCGTTAGATCATAGTTTTTGACCTCTAGTTTAAGGATCTGTGTCGATTAAAATATTTCATCGGTGAAATTTTGACTTTTTTACTGTTTAAGGTAATATTTTTAACCTAAAAACCTTTTCTGATTTTTTAAAAATTTTTGAAACAAGTTACATAAAATCCAATCACTAAATGTTTTTGCTGATGCTTTAAGAAACATTTTCATATAAAATAATTTTCATATGATGAAAGTAGCAGAAGTTATACTAAAAATACTGTTGACACCGAACATATATTCCATTTTTCGATAGCAAATTCTTGTGTAAATGCATATCTCATACGTGTCAATTTAAAAACCAGCAACCCTGCACCGTCCACTTGTTATCATAGAAACAGAGTTTAACGCTGGACAGGTTAAGAAAGATACTCAATTATATTTCAGTTGTGTTCATAATCATCTTCTGGAAGGAGGAGACTATGATGACACAATTTTAGACAAAACCCCTCCTCCAACGCTACATTCGCTGGTGGCATTGGTTTACCAAATATTCGGCCCTGTAGCAGAAAAAACATCAAGACAAATCTGAAGTCTGGACATCAGAGGTCAACGCAACCCATCAGGCTCAACTTGGTTTCACTGGGCGTTACTGCCGAAGTCTTTTAGTAAAACGGGGTGTTTTGAAAGTAAAATAATGCAATGGTTATTACAAGGTATTGGATAGTCTACCACAGGTAGTTGATTGCTGTTTTAGTGTATCTTCTGTTCAGACGCCATACCAGCTTT
Source organism: Armigeres subalbatus (assembly GCF_024139115.2). Classification (NCBI taxonomy): domain Eukaryota; kingdom Metazoa; phylum Arthropoda; class Insecta; order Diptera; family Culicidae; genus Armigeres; species Armigeres subalbatus. Next base: position 66,446,481 of record NC_085140.1, read on the forward strand.
TGTGACAGTTGGATAGCAGCCGGGCTACCAATCACCGGAAAAAATCTTATATTGAAATTCCATATTCTTGAATTTTGTGAGCCTATCAAAGAGAGGTCTTACAAAGTATACGGAGCAAACAACGGAAGCCATCCACAGAATTTTCTATACTATCTAGCAAAACTACAAAATGCCAAATAAACATGAACAGTATGCAAGTAAACTGTTATCCACGGTGGTAGCATATGACAGTGGTCACCTTATGCAGACGTCCATTGTTGAACCTCAATCCAATCAAGTTTGAAATAAAGAATATAAATACTACTTTGAACTAGTTCGTAGTTCTAATTATTTGTTGATTTGAAATGTTAAAAAGTGATATTATGTTTCGGAATTGAATAATACTTTTTCTTAATGGCATTACATAAATAATTATACCGCTTTGGAGTGTTCATTTAGCACTTCTACAGCTATTAATTGTGAGGTTTCTAGTCCAAGTTACCATTTTCACATTCGTATATCACGAGGTTACGATGATATTTTATGCCCAGGGAAGTCGAAAAAATTCCTAGACCAGAGCGGGAGTCGAACCCAGCCACTTTCAGCATGGTCTTGCACTATAGCAGTGCATCTTACCGTACGGCTAAGGAAGGCTCCTGATCTATTCTTAATAAACCCTAAAAACATTGAAAACTGGCAGTAATTTTAATATAACTTCTACTATTTTTATCATATGAAAAATGTTTTTTTTAATGTGTTAAATTTAGTGGTTGGATTTTATATAATATGTTTCAATTTTTTTTTTAAATCAGGAAAGGTTTTTAGGGTCAAAAAAGTACCTTAAATAGTAAAAAAGTCAAAATTTCACCGATGAAATATTTTAATCGACACAGATCCTTAAACTAGAGGTCAAAATCTATGATCTAACGGCTTAACATCCGAGGTGCATTCACTTTGCATAATAGTTGCCTTTAAACATAGCGTGCTGCGTCGTGTGATTTCGTGCGGTAGGCAGATATCACTCTTTCTCATCCTGGGTTGTCCAGGAAGTGCGGGGTTAGGGGCCACCACCAACAGCAAACGAGGGAGGTAGGACTGCATCCCCGACCCGCTAAACCGTTTCCATTGCCGCCAAGGCTATCGTCGGTACAACCAGAAAGTAATGCTTCAAAGGGGGGCCAGTGCACAACGCACCCTTGAGGTTAGCTGCGTGTCCTTGCAGCATCGAACATCGAGACTCGCTTTTTTAGAAGAACACCATAGTATCATGCCAGCGCATTGCCGGCTTTCCAGGTGGCCTTACCACGCCTTATGTCCTCGGAAAGTGGGAAGGGTCGACTTCGCGCCTGCTTCCCTCTGCATGGCTGGTATCACGAATGATGATGCCGCGTACACCCTGCGATAGAACCTATTAGCCAACACACAGAGGGACTTGCCGACGCGGTGCCTACGCCTGCCCCAGCCTTGACGAGGACCCCTTTCCGTCCTCGGGCTCGGAACCCGCCCGGTTGACCGACGCCGCGAAAGCGACGATACCATGTTGTTCTTCGCGCGGCCACTTGTTCGATAAAAGGATCGAGTTCGACCACAGGGCACCGGTATGACTCATGAAGCCGACTCCGAACCCTTGGACCACCTCTTATTTGCGCCTGAACTAGCCATTCCTCGAGTCCACGCGTCACCTTCTGTGTAGCTCCGAGACAATTTGGACGATAGCCGATAAAACGGCGTTCCAGCCAACTTCATCTTTACACATCCTCCGGACTAGGTTGTCCGGGGTAGTGTCCAGACCACATGTGGCAAGCATGTGGTCACGCATTGTGCGAAAACTCGGGCACACGAACAACACGTGTTCCGCCGTTTCCTCTAAACCTGCGCACACTGGACACTCGGGCGAGGCCGAGTGTCCGAACCGGTGTAGGTACTGTCTGAAGCAACTAAGGCCTGTAAGGACCTGGGTCAGGTGGAAAGTGATTTCCCCATGGCCCCCTCCGGTATCAACCTATGTGTCCATCTACCCTTAGTGGAACTGTCCCACGCACGCTGCCATTTGACCATTGAGGCCAACCTGACAGTTCTACGGATGCCTCTCGTGCCGCGCATTTCGAAGCACTCTATGTCTTCACCGATAACGATGTTAATAGGCATCATACCGGTGATGACGCAAAGTGCATCGTGCGACATGGTATGGTACGCGCTCGCAACTCTTAGGCACATGAGCCTATACGTACTTTCTAACTTCGTTCTGTAGCAGTTAATACGCAGGACCGTGCCCCAAGCTGGCCCCCCATACCTCAGTATGGACAAAGCGACACTAGCCCCGGGACAATGCCACTATAGCTGTGGAGGCACGCTTGCAGGCGTAATTGACGTGGCTACCAAAGGTGAGCTTATCGTCGATCATTACCCCCAAGAGTTTGATGGGGCGTTCAGAGGTGACCGCGCAGTTTCCTGCCCTTATCACCGCTTGTTGCTCTGACTTTCAGTTGTTAACAACAACCACGTCAGTCTTGTGGTGAACCAGTTCTAACTTCCTGGAACTCATCCACTCCTCCACAATTGCGATCGAGTGGGCTGCAGTAAACTCCACCTCTTCGATCGTTTCGCCTTAGACCTCCAGCGTAATATCGTCAGAAGCCGACGATTACCACGCCCACCGGGAACTTCAACCTCAAGACACCGTCGTACATGACGTTCCATAACACCGGACCCAGTATGGAACCTTGCGGAACCCCTGAGGTTATGTCAACGCACTTCCGACCCGCCTCCGTGTTGTATACCAGTACTCGATTCTGGAAGTAGCTTCCGAGAATCTTGTACAGGTACTCGGGAATTCCAAGACGCAAGGAGCGCATCTTCAATAGCTGCCCAACTGGCACAATTTAATACATTCCTCAAGTCGAGAGTCACTACTGTACAATAGCGAACTCCCATCCTCTTACGCTGGATAGCTATCTCTGCGGATTTGGTAACCGACAAGATAGCGTCTACGGTCGACTTACCCTTTCGGAAGCCAAATTGGTTACTCGATAGACCATCCGCACTCTCCGTGCGTATCAACAACCTGTTGAGGATTATCTTCTCGAGTACCTTCCCCGCCGTATCAAGCAGGCATATTGGCCTATATGCCGATGGATCCCTCGTTGTTTTTCCCGCCTTTGGCAATAGGACCAAGTTCTGCCTTTTCCATGCTGTAGGGAAGACTCCCTCGTCTAGGAATCTCTGCATGACAGATCTGAACATCTCGGGAGCCTCAGCAATGGCCGCTTTGATGGCCAGGTTCGGAATACCATCTGGTCCTGGCGCCTTACCTACACTAAGGGACTGTGCAATCCCCGCAAGTTCCGCCATAGTTACCATTCCCTCGTCGGCCACTCTGGCCCCTGGCAGCTCCACAAAGTGAGGCCAGGGACTTGGGTTGTGACGTGGGAAGAGCCCCGCGATGATCCTCTCCAGCATCTATGGAGACCGCTCGTTAGGGGCCATCGCCCCACGTGTCTTGGCCATTACGACTCTATAGGCGTCGCCCTACAGGCACTCGAAGCAGGCTTTTTTGCTTGATCTAATCTCAGTCTTCAGAGCGGCTCTAGTAGCCACGAACGCCACCCGTCGTTCAACGCGCTCCTCTTCTGTGCGTGCTCACTGCATCCGCCTCCTTGCCCGTAGGCAGGCGCGGCGCAGGTTCACAATTACTTGAGTCCACCAGTAACCCGGTGGCCTCCAATTCCTAGGGTGGACTTTCCTAGGCATGGTGGCATCGCATGCACGCGAGAGTACTGTTACCAGCTGCTTGCCGCTCAGACCGAGAGTATTGTGCTCGCGGCGGAGCGCTTCCTTAAACACCTCGTCGTCGAAGTATGATGTCTTCCACATACGAGGGCTAGGCCTCGCCCCTTCTTCCGTCCGCTGAATGCTGGTCGTATAGTCGATACTGTAGGGAACCGCCAGGTGATCGCTGTGAGTGTAGCCATCATCTACCCTCAAGTTCGAACTACTCGTTTGGCTCGATCGACTATCGAGGAGGCGCATAGCAGCTGCAGGAGAAGACCCCGTTGACTTTGGCAATGACGAAGCCCTCGTGCGTCGAAGACACCAACTCTTGGACTGGGTATTTCCCCGTTTTCCATATCGCCGCCATTTTAGACCCATCGGTGACCCAATTACCGTTCCTGGCGGGTACCCGGTAAGAATCTGCTATGATGGCAATATCCGTCCCCCATTCAGCATTTGTCTGACACAGTAGTAGCTGGGCTGCATCATAGTGGTTCAGGTTTAGCTGCGTTACCTGCACTGTGATTTTGCAGCACGATTAAACGCCGGACACTTTGAACCCCCATGGGGGTTGCTTGCTGTTCGCAGCTTTGCTGGAACAAATCAAACAGTTGGGAGGGTTCGTGTAGCATTGTGCCTTATGTCCCTTCAATCCGCAGCGTCGACAGAGCTTGCAGTCCCATTGCTTGTGCCCCGGTTCCAGGCACTTGAAGCAAACTTCGAGTTGCTCGTATATGCCCACAGGACACACCGACCATCCCACCTTGACGCTCCCTAACATGACTACCTTGGAGGGGTCCGCTGCAGATAGCCGAACCAATGCTACCTGTGTCCCTGCCGGACCTTTCCGTAGCGGCTGCGGTGGGCGTCTCCACTTCACACTGTCGCCGCAGTGCCGTGACGAGCTCTTCGACTTCGGTGATCTCGTCCAGGTCTTTAACCCTTAGATTCACCTCCGTCTTGAGTGCGCTCACCTCTCGCCTAGGACTTCCTCCGCCAGCTTCTTGTAGGCGGCGCCCTTTTGCGAGACGCCCCGCTTCAGCTCGAGGATCATCTCGCCCATCCGGGTGCGTCTTAATCGACATACATCGGCGCCGAGTTCACCGAGCTTGACGTCACTCCTCATCGCCTTCAAGACGTCCGAGTACTTAGCCTCGTCCGTCTTGATGACTAGGGCATCGCCCCTGGAACGATTGGCGCCTACTCTAGACTTCTTGCTACCCTCGATCGCTTGGGCCTTCTTTTCGGCCCTTGACGTCTTCGGTTTCCTCTTGTTCTTGACCAGGGTCCAGGAGGCGTCATCCCCCTCTATTTCCCTGGTCTGGGGCGGCTGAGAGCTCTCAGCCTGCCGTAACCCCTTACCACCGTCTTTCCTGGGTGGACGGACCTTTCCAGGTCCTTCCTCCCCCCGTTTTGGAGGTACCTGGCCGGGGTTCAGCTTCTGCGGCTACTTCTTCGGAAGTTGTATCGAATTTTTTACTATCCTGCAGGATTTTTTTTTCGGAAAGTCCGTGGGAAATTATTCTTATTTCCACCGGAAATACTTTCTACGGTAAGTTATAAGTGATGGCCAATGCATTTTTTCGGAATTTTTTTTTTTAATTTCGCAGGAATTCAGGTTGGAAAAGTCTACTAGGGGGGAGGGGTTTGAAAATGTGAAAATTCGGCCCCTTTGTGCAGCCACCGAACCCGAACCCGACAGGTTTGAAAAATCATTACAACATCGGGTTCGGGTTGGGTACGAAAATAAAATATTGAATATTATGTTATTCAGTTTTGTTAATTGTGCGGCTAGTTTGTATTTTTCGGGAGAAACTGTAGTTCGGGTACAGCTCGGGTTTAAATAATTATATTATGTCGGGCTCGGGTCGGGTACAAGTTTACGAATGCAAAAATTCTCGGGTGCGGGTTTTATATTTTTTTTATTCCGGGTTCGGGTCGGGTCCGGGTTTGCAGGATATTTACAAATCGGGTCCGGGTTTGCAAAATGTGAAATCCGACCTCTCTATCCGACGGCTACTCGACAATTTTGCGCTAAGATGCCACCGTTTAGAATGAATTTTCGGCAACGCCGGTTTTTGTTCCTCAACCAAGATTAATACAGTACTAGGTGCTCCAATCTGCCAAGTTTGTGGAAGAGAAGAAGGCGGGGGTGAAAAATTCATTTCAGTGCAAAACGAAAACAAACCGGCTGGCTCTCCCATATTAAAATTCAAGATGGCTGAATCGTGAATTTGGCAGATTGGAACACCTAGTGGTGTATTCATCTTGTCGACAACATTAACACAGCAAACGTTTGATCAAATTCTGCGTACATTTTGCTTTGTGTTGCTTCTGTTGACGACGGCCACTCGATGATTTTCTTTCTGCTGGAACCACTGCTACCGGCGTCATCGTTGTCACAGATGAGTGCTACTGTCGAGGATGGACACTCGCCACTGCTGACCAAAGAGCTATAGCTGCTATAGCTGCCATCGTTGAGGTTGAATGATTTTCAGCAACCATCTCGACGACTGCCGTCGATGCGAGAGTTTTTCGTTGAGTTATCTGTCAGCGCCTCGCCCTACTGCGTTCGTTCTACGTGAAATCTTGAACGAACTGAGGATCCAAGCCCGCAAGTTGCTTGATTTTGATGTCTGTGCTTGCGATGCATATACGGGATTGATTGATTTACTATTTATACATTTTTGGCAAGTTTTTGATAATAAATACACCCAATTCTTTATGTACACGGATTTTATTCACACGGTTTCTGGACATAGCACGGATTTATTTTAACACGGAACGCATCCCCCAGATTACCAAATACCCGTTCACTTTTGTTACATGACTTTTTTTTTGCTCGTTTTTTTTTACAAATAACACGGATTTTTTCATACGGCATGCATCCCCCGTGAATAAAAAGAATCGGGTGACTCTTCCTTGATCGAATGGTCGAAAAAAAAAAATCAAGAAACGGCTGAGCTATTAAGGTCCAAAGTCTATCATATTTTCGTAACGGTCTCAGATTTTTGCAATCGCAAAGTGTACCCCAATGTAGAAAACACAGACCTAGTACTACGTCGAAAATAGATAGACTTAGATTTGTTTCTTATTTTTATGATTTTTTCAGCACCATGTTAGTAAAAAGAAGCGACGAAATTAGTGCAGTATTTTTTGTCAGATGGAAAACGGAACAGTTTCCACAAACCACTTTACACCGGGGAAATCAGATTTCAAAGATGGAAAAAAATAATAATTTTCTCTACAAACAACTTGCAGAAGAGATCAAGGGCTTATTCGAAAGGGAATTTTCCAAGGATGACAGTGAGTGCTGTCCGTGTCTCTCGAACGTGATGAACTTATACTTAAAAATAAAAAAAAAACGTTATAGAGAAATTAAAAAAATAGTGCGGTTTAATGGACGTGCAACAGTTCTGTATGTAGTTATTGAGCTTGTTTTGTCCCAATGTCCAAATTTGCAAATTTCATGTCATTTTATTTTTAAGACATTCATCTAAAATTGTGTTTATCTTTTCACTGTGGATCCACAGAAGGGCACAAAATTTTGCTAGTAAAAGTTGGAAATTTGGGGGATTTTGGGGTCAAATAAGCATCAAAGTGCATAGACAGACAGACAGTGCATAGATTGAATCGTTTGTCAGATTGGCAGGTGCCTTGCTACAATAGATAGTAGTATCATGATCATCATCATCATCATCATCATTATCATCATCATCATCGTCATCAAATAAGCATCAAAGTGCATTTTATGCGAAATTTTCATGTATTCTGTAAAAAATAATAATATTTACAGATAATTGTTGATAGTATTGTCCCAATGTGTTGAACAGATGTTGATAAATATTTGCCGAACAAAAACTAATGAAGTAAATCGTTTCGCAAATGTTTTATTTGGTTATTTGTTGGATGGAAAACGATTTTTCAAAACTTTTGAATAGCACCAATGCCAAATATTTCCAAACCTTACCCAATATCACAGCTAACCAAGAATAGTCATAATATGATTCTTGTGATGTGATAGGAGGAGATGGGAGATACTCTTTTAAATCGGATTTCTCCACTGTACACTCTATTAACTAGCAAAAAATGTGGATTGCTATGTGTTCGGCATTTTAAGGTTAGTCGAAGTGTTGTATAAATGAGTTTTAACTGAGCAAAACTTCGACTACGATACCGACAACTGAGCCTCGGCGACGTTTCAACGAGATGGAAAATGTAAATTACATTTAGAGCTACCACTAGAACAAGACTGGCGGCGGCTATCACTTAGATGTATACATGATTTGAATGAGACTACTGTGGTTGGTGGTTGACTAGTGAGACTAGGAGGTGGTTGGAAGCCATTAGTTTGATGTTGTTTTGAGCAATGGCTTGACTAATGGTAGACATTAGTGGTAATCCAAAACCATTCAGGATCCGCTTTGCATGTTCGTATGTTTGCTTATTTATGTCTTTCAATATTTATTTTTTTTCTGAAAAACCTTAGAAGATTATCAAACTTACCCCAGCCAATAGCTGCATACATATTAAATCGCAAATTATCACCAGAAAACGTTTCCACAACCAGCATGTAAAGGTAGAGCCCTGAAAGTACAGAAAAAGAATATGCATACGTAAATTAGTTCAAACTATAGACCAAGATGGTGTCATGATAATAACCCAATTCCCCACGGAGTCTTCCATTAGAATCAGCGGATGATCAAACGTGCTCAAGGGTCATTATTTTTCTGGGCTTCTGACCATTTGCTCCGCCACCACAGCCATCGCTCGGAATGGTTGGGATAGCGTGACTCGTCGGTGCATCCAGAACGGAAGGATAATAGTTAATGCACTTCTCGTCTGGCACATCGTAGTTTATCCATTTGAGCTGAACCCGGGGAAAATGGGGCCACAGCGGAAGTGACAGTTTGAAGCTTTAATTATTCCGCAATTAGTTTCCTACTGTTCGGGAGCATCTGGAAAAATCTATATGGGGTATCGAGTCACGTCTGTCTGCCAACTGAACGGCAAAGAAGCTAGCTGTGCTGCCGTCGTCCGTCCGTCCTCGACAGTGAATGCGATAGACGTTGATCGGGTGAAAGGAAAAAGAACGAGGAAAATTGAGCGCATCGTAGATTCGAGTAAAACAAGGAGGAATCGCAAAACCAGCTGGCAAAAATACAGTAGTACTGGTTTCTCGTCGTGTGCCTGCATCATTAGTTGGCTACCCCGCTAGATCGGTATCAATTTTCATTAGAGTCGACAGCAGCTTCCGGTGCGGTCTTGGCTAAGGCCGGTGCATGCGAAACGAATGAAACATCTTGGTCTGAATCCGTTAGAGTGGAGCTGAATGGAATATGCAGATGAAGATTAGACGGGATAATTGCTAGTCTGGGCAGGGTTCAATACTGATCTGGATTGACATTTTAGGTGGTATGGAGTTTTCCTCCGCCGGAGACGAGCCAGCCTCGGGCTGAAAGTCTCCTTAATAAAGACACAAAAAAAAAAAAAAAAAAAAAAAAAAAATTTTCCTTCGCTACTCAATTTCACCCAAAGATATAAAGCGGGCTCATCACTATTCAGTATATACTCATGAAAATGCAATCAATATCACTTTTCGGGAAGACATCCAGTTAATCCGGATTACGACATTCTATTGCTTTTTTTCATGCTTTGAACGTCGGTTTGATTGTTGGTCGCAGTTATTATGGAGGTGGCGCCTAATAGAACTAGGTAGTCTAGTCGAACCAAGAGGTAGTCTGGTCAAAAGTCTAAGAGATGGAAAAACGAGCACGAAATGAAGACGGGAAGAGTGTTATGTGTCGCTACACACGGATCCTGATTGGTCACAATGGCGTAGACAGTGTTAGCTCTGCTGCATGAGGATTGAAGAAAATATAGGGTAAAACGTTATAATGCGACCCACCTGCCCAAAACGCCCTCCTTTTGATTTCTAGAAAACTATAACTAAGGGTAAGAATTAGTTGCTACCTTTAAATATTTGTAATACCATCGTACTATGTGAATGTTGAAGTATTTTTGTATTACAATTATGTAAAATAATAGCAAAATACAAAAAGTTACAATTTTGATGCAACTTTCAATGATTGTTTGCTCAACATTCTGCAGCGATGCTAGCATACTGTCCGCAAAATTTGCACTGGAACACTGAGTTGGTTACCAACTGGACACAAGCGCGGCGAGCATGCAGCAGTTGCTTCCAAATGATATGGAATGTAATTTAAACCGGCTTAAATGGACTTATGCTGTTTTTTTTAATGTCAAGTATATAGGGGTTTGTAGCCTTTTTATTATGGGATTGATAAAATACTAATGAAGGGCTATGAAACGTCTTTGGTTATGGGGCGTTTTACCTAGGCACTTGTTGAAATCATTTTTTTCAAGCTTTATTACGTGTTCTCTGCAATATTTTTATATGACTACTCATATGCAATGCATTGGTGATTTTTTGTACCATCAAAGAACATAAAGTTTGCATGAATTGCGTTGAAAAGTAAAAAGTTATCATAGGTATTGTCTTAGGGGTGGCATATTATACCGACTTACCCTATATATTGAAAATGATTCTGCAGTAGTACCAATGTACTTTGTGGGATGTCTAATATTGAGACATTGAGACATTCTAACAAATGTCCAATAAAATAATTTCCAATTTTAGACAAAACTCGGTGTAATCTTCTATTGCAACGATAAGCTCCATGTACCCTTAGTATTAATTTGGTGAGGATTATATTTTTTCTATGTATAAAAATGAGTTTACATTTCCTTTGAGCAAAGAATAAAAATAGAAAGAATGGTCACTCTGCCGGACGCTGGGGGGACACTTTTGAAGCGTCATCTACGAATTGTGGTTCAACTATAGTATTGCAGTAGGTGTGTGTTCAAAAAGTTGTATTCGTTCAAACGATCAAGCTGTCAAATTTTGAATATTTATAATTTTCACTTTCGTAAGCAAGTACAATTGGAATGGGAGTTAAACGATGCAGTGTATTGGGATGCTCCAACCACAATCTCAAAGAAAATAAATCGTTCTTTATTGTCACGGCAAAACACAGGTAACGTTGTATTTCAAATAAATATATTCTTCGCTTCAACGGTGTTTTATTGACAGACATACCAAGGCTTGGAAAAGTTTTGGTGGAAATGAAAAGTTGCCTGAAAACAGTTATATATGGCAGAATCATTTCTCAGATGAGGATTTTGTGAATACTGCCAATAAAAGTCAGGGGTGAGTCAGAGAACATCGATGTTTTATTTAATTGCTGAACCTTTAAGTTTTATTCCAGTTTACGTAAATTTGTAATCCCACGTATCAAATCGTTTACAAGCAACAATCTTAATTCGGGCTGCATCGGATATGAAGAATGTGAGGAAGAATGTGTGGAAGCACTTTCTTCGGCATAAGCGGATGTTGCTTTCCAAAGTCAAGACACAAATTGGTGTCCGGAAGTAGCGGGAGAAGTCGAGATTGATACATATAATGCAAACAGCCCATATATACCTCTTTCGAATTCAAGCGTACCAAGAAAAGATGATGCAGTTGTGCATCATGATCATGACTATACGTATGATTCAATGAGGTACATTATGCTTGCTGAAAAAATGCTTGAAATGTAGGAGCGTGAAACACGAATGAAGCAACAGCTCAGGAGAAAATCGAAAACTATTAATAATAAACAAGCAACTATCAAATGCCTTCGAAAACAGGTGAATGAGCTCAAGCTATTGGTACACAAGGAAACAAGTGCAATAACTGATCCGATATTACTTGAACTTCAAGCAAATCAGCTTAGGAAGCCTAGCTTTGCCAGGTAGTCTGACTGCATGAAGAATTTGGCCTTAGTGCTCCATTACTGTTCGACAAAGGCATACAAACAAATGCGTGGGGGCAGCAGGGACCATGTCCAAGGGCTTGACGACCCCTCCCCAGCTGTCTGCGAGTCAGGGAGAACTGCCTAGGGCGTGGTGGGATTTAGCAGTGGGCTCTGCTAAAATCCCTCCCAAAAAACCACAAGTGCCCGTAAGCGGACTCTATCAAAGCGACTGTGTGCCGCTTCAAAAGCACAAGCCCAGGGAGGGAGTGCCAACTGGCATGTGGAGTGTCCCTACTTCGGTAGGGTAGTGCGTGAGCTGCTTTGGCAGGGAGTGAGTGATCTGTTTGTGCTGAGGCAGGAGTGTCATAGCGAGTCGCCGCCGCTATGGCAGCCTCGAAGCGCAGCAGAAGTCTGAGTATGGACTGCACATGCTAAGGTAAGAGTGTCGTAGCGTTGCTACCGCCATCGACACCTCGAGGCATGGCAGTGGAGTGTTAGAATAAGTTGTGGAGTGTACCTACTTCGGTAGGGTAGCGCGTGAGCTGCTTCGGCAGGGAGTGAGTGATCTGGTTGTGCTGAGGCAGGAGTGTCATAGCGTGTCTCCGCCGCTATTGTCACCTCAAAGCGCAGCAGAAGTCTGAGTATGGACTGCACATGCTGAGGCAGGAGTCGAGGTATCCCATCGACACCTCGAGGCATTGCAGTGGAGTGTTAGAGTGAGTGAGAGTGGAGAAGCTGCTTCGGCGGCAGGGTAGCAGTGGGTTGTACCCACACACCTACAGTTGTGCACATGTGGTGCATGGGGAGTGTCCCTGCTTCGGCAGGGTAGCGTATGGTCTGCTTCGGCAGTGGTGTGATTGATCTGCTCGTGCTGAGGCAGAGTGTCGTAGCGCAATATCTGTAGGCCCAGGCAGTTACCGCTATTGACACCTCGAGGCATGGCAGCAGAGCGTCCGGGAGAGCATCCAAGTAAGACTCAAATGGAGTGAATGGGGTGCGAGTCAGTCTCGCGTGGGACGAGTGCCTGTGTGAGCGATAATGAGTGAGTACGCTTAGTACTGCCGTCCCCCAGAAGTAGTACTGCGAGGTAGTTCCTGGGAAACGATGGTGGAGCCCAAGGGAGTTTAGTCGGTATTACCGGTATGGTCGAGTCCGACACTCCAGTACACTTCCGTGTGGTAGTTTGGCAACTACAATGCACGTGTACTGGGTTAGTGTGTAAATGCATTCTCCCTTGTAAAAAAAAAAAAAAAAAATACAAACAAATGCGTGGTTAGCAAAAATAGACGTCGGTGAAGGTTTTTCACAAACCGTGCTCAACTTGTTAAACTGAAAGCAGATACTTCGCCGCTTGATGAAAAGTTATATTTTATGACGAGATGGCCATTGCTGAAAAAAAAAAAATCTTATTTCGGTAATGCTAAAGTGGACTATTTCAGTGGGTACCCCACTAAACTGCTCAGTAGCACATACGCTTACACAAGCGTAAGAGCAAAGTCAGCTTTGGTTGTAATGATTAAGTCCATCAAAAGTGGTTTTAAGCAAGCCATAGGCTATTTTTTTCTGTCCATAAAGCACTTGTATATGATCAAAACTCAGTAAATAGAGCTTCCTTTTCACCAAGGAATATCAAATAAGCAAGAACAAACCTTACTTCGAAATTAACAAGCAAAGAATATATTGCTTGCCGAATGCTCCATATCTGTATAAATCAACAAGGAATAACTTATTAAAACATAACGCAATCTACGACGAAGGCTTATGCAGCTTCCAGCACATTCAACAACTTTACTGGGAAGGCATCAAGCATGTACCACGAACAGTTCAAAACTGTCCTTGGAGCACATCGAGACAGCTCAATTTGCCGAAATGAGAGTAGGATTAGCAGCTCAGACTTTAAGCAGGTCGGTAGCCGTAGGTCTACGAGCATATGTAAAAACCGAAAATTTAAAAAAAAAAATACGTTGTGTACTGCTGCCTATTGTGAGGATTTCGACGAGCTATTTGATGCTTCAAATTCATCCAACCATAATACGACAAAGGTAATTCTCCACAGTCTGCTCTTTAACTTCATACGAGTTTTTCAAGCATATTTTGAATAGATAATGCGACGACCCCTTCAAGCACGATTACCGCAGTGGCCAATGTTTGAAAGCATGTCAAAGAAACTCGAATCTCCGAGATTCATTGATAAAAATTGCCTCAATGTCGAGAAGGTACTGTTTTTTTTAATTATAGAGATAATAATTGTACTAATAGAAATGGTAAAATAATCAGGAAAACGATTACAAACCGTTCGTGAAGCCGTCACGGCTGCCCTATTTCATCAATGGATGGTTGCTCTACATTTATGCAATAAAATGGCTGTGGAGTGTGGAGTTAATTACATGCCTCGTTCGGATTAAAATTTTTGCGAACCCGGAACCTATCTTAGGACTGCTTGGAACATTTTTTCGCTACAATCCGGTGGAAGAACGGCAATAATTACCACCTGGATTCTTCGCTGTTTTTGTCTGCGTATAAAGCCCTTGTCGTTAAGTATTTGATGGTTCCAGCCAAAGGTAGGGAACGTACAACCAGATCTCAGCAAATGTATTGTAAACCGTTTCGAAATGTCTAAAGTGCAGATAGTTCAGAAGGAACATAAAATACCTGACTACTTAGGAAAAGTGTCCAAAGATCAAACCACGTTGGAGAAGCCAGATGATGTCAACAAATTGGTATTGTGGAATTTGTGAATTTCTCCAGAAATTCATTCGGGATCAAAAATCCTGCGAAAATTCCATTACGAATCCTTTGGAAATCCCATCAGATATTGTGAATGAACTTTTCTCAAGAATTGTTTCAGAAATCCCCATTTTTTTCTTCGGGAGATCTTCAAGGAATTACTCTTAAAATTCCTTCTGAAATTTCTTAAAAAATTCTTCGAGAAAGTTCATTTACAACATCTGGGAGAATTTCCAAAGGATTCGTAATGGAATTTTAGCAGGATTTTTGATCCCGAAGGAATTTCTCTAGAAATTTACAAATACCACATGTAACATTTTAAGTTTTATGACCATAATTTACTCTATAAGATTGTTATAAAATCTACATAAAACCAAAATGGCACTCGAAATGCAGTGTTGATTTTTGACCATCAAAAAAAATTGTACCCGGTTGAAGACCACCCTTTAACCCAAGCTGCACACATGTTGTAAAGAAGTTCATATGACTCATTTGTAAACAAATTCAGTCACATTTAAGTTGCTGCAACCAAATCGAACTGAATTGTGCTGTTGGGGAAAGCCCTTTATTTGATGGCCTCTTATTTGATAAAAAAGATTTATTTTATTTGATCAGACTTACCCCGGAGTGGCATATGCAGTACATAAAAGTCTTCGCCATTTGGCTCGGTTCATGGCAGCACGTCGCCAATCACGCAGTCTACGGAGGTTTCGCATATCGTCCTCCATCTGATCGATCCATTTTCCTTTTGAAATCTCCAAGTGTGCGTTGGTCCCCCACGAGCATCGTCCAGACCTCGTGTCCTTAGAGGACTACCGGTCTAATGAGCGTTTGTAGATAGCCAGTTTGGTACGAGCTCCAGTCGATCGGAGCATGTTGAGGAGTTCATCTATGTACGGTTTCCAGCTACGATGCGTCTTCGGATTTCTCTGCTAGATTCATTTTCGGCAGTCATCAGTGAATCCAAGTACACGAATTCTTCGACCACCTCGATTTCGTCACCACCGATGCAAACTCGCGGTGGGTCGCTCGCGTTGTCTTCTCTTGAATCTCTTCCTATCATGTACTTCGTCTTCGACGTGTTAATGACGAATCCAAACCGGTTAGCTTCGCTATTCAGTTTGATGTAGGCTTCCTCCATCTTCTCAAAGTTACGATCCATAATATCTATGTCGTCGGCGAAACCAAATAACTGGACGGACTTCGTGAAAATCGTACCACTCGTGTTAATCCCTGACCCTCGTATTACTGCATCTAAAGCGATGTTGAATAGCAGACACGAAAAATAACCACCGCTGCGCGTTCCGAAGGGACTCGAAAATTTCCCTGAAACTCGATCCATGCACATCACCCGATCCATCGTTGCCTTGATCAACCGTATCAGTTTATCCGGAAATCCGTTTTCGTGCATTAGACGCCATAGCTGGTCTCGATCGATGGAATCATATGCGGATTTGATGACAATAAACAGATGATATGTAGGCTTGTTGTATTCGCGGAAATATATGCAACGTACGACGAACACCTGGTCCATGGTAGAGCGTTTGCCCATGAATCTCGCCTGGTACTGCTCCACGAATTCTCTTGCAATTGGTGTTGGTCGATGGTGCACACGTCACCTTCCATCTACTCCTGCGGCAGAACCGGCCAATTTCCTCCTGGATTTCCTGGAATCTGTAAGAAGGTTCCCGATTATGTCCTTATACACATCAGGCTGTGTCACGTGGCCCTTACGTGAACTGTTCAGCTTCTCATAGAACTTTTGTGCGTTATAAGCGCTGTACAGTTGCTCCGTCTTTTAGCGCTCTCGACCTTCCTGCTGGCGGTTTTTCTCCGGAAATTGAGTTTTGTCTGTTCCGCGCCAGTTTTTATCGTGCCTCGTTCGCCCTCGTATGGTGTTGCGGCAATCTCGCCCATGCTGAATTCTTCTCCTCCATTAACTGCTCACATTCGCCATCATATCAGTAATTTCTCTAATCCGGGGAACCGTGCCTAGTGCAATGGTTGCGGTGCCACCAATGACAGATTGAATATCTCTTCACTCATATTCGAGAGAAGTTGCGCTCAGCTGCTCTTTCGTTGGGATTGCCACTTCCAGCTGATGTACGTATAGTCGTCTTGCAGATCGGTTGGCGCAGAACATTGGATTATAGTAAGGCTTTGGACCCCTGTTCTAATTATGTCAACGATTATCCTCTCATTTATAGTGTGCTTAGCAGAGCTTTAAATATTCGAATATTTTTTATGAAGCCCATCGGCCTTCTTTGTCACTTCACTTCTAAACATATTCATATTCGGCTCTGCACAGTAAATTTTCGGAATAAATATGGGTCAGTGAGTATTTATTTGGATTCTAAAAATTATCAAATTATCGTAAAACTAAACACATGTTAGATGGATTTATTAAATACACGAATATATCTAATCCTGACGTTCGATTGAGGGGCATTTTTAGCGGCAAATATTAGTATAATCAAGGCTAATTATGTTAACTGAGTAAGTCATTCTATGTTTTGAATAATCAAAACACGATTGTCAAAAGTCGGAACGAATATGTGTCATGAAAGAGAATATTTCATGCTCTGGTGCTTAGTAGGAAGCTAACTCCACAATGCTGGGGAGCGTGTTCACCTCGGAAACTGGAGTATATCTAGCAGAATTTGTCACGACAGCATTCTGTGTTCTCCAGAATGAAGTGAAGTTTGCCCAACTTAGTAAAGTTTGCCCAACAGACTTCACGAAGCCCCAGGATCTCAAGCTTCATACGGCGTGCCTCATTGGCAAAATGTGCTAATTTAACCTGCTGGGCTAGGTTTAAATTGTTCCATGTGCCTGTTCGTGTCAGTTGTTTCGCGCTATGGGTCGTTGTCGAACAAAACGATGCCTCGGGAATAGTAGGTCCATTGCCCAAGGTACTTTATCATTCTGAGTACATAATATCTTTTACTATTTTTTTTATTTTTGAGTTCTCCATACTGTCAAGGAACCTTCCTTAGCCGTGCGGTAAGATGCGCGGCTACAAAGTAAACATATGTGATATCTCGAAACGAAATTCCGCGGTGGTTCGGTTTCGCTGATTCGAAACGAAATTCCGCGGAATTTAAGCATGGCCAAATCTGATTTCTTGATTTCTCAAAATTTTGGAAACTAAAAAAAAGCTGTTTTCAAAACTTATACTGTTATACAAATTTTTCTATTTGTGGTTGAGATTTTAAATAAGCGCAGACATATTTTTTTTTACGTGCGGTACCATAGGTATATGAAGGTGGATTGAGTGTTGTTATTTAAAAAAAATCGAATGGGTGCGATATGTTGCTCAACTCCTCTATAAAAGATAAATTTTTCCCTATGGAAAAATATGCTTTTCTCATATTAAGCAATAACACCAACCTTTTCAATTCGAACCATCATTTACATTACAACTTTTGAACGCGGTGGCCGACTTATCCGACAACGCTGCACAGTAGGCCTGGCCGCTTTTATCATTGAACTATATTCATGATGTGCTCCGAACACAAACATCGACTAGATAAATAATAAAAATCTATCATTTTCCATGATTCTTCCAAGTGATGACTGTGTATATTGTATATGCAGACTAGACTTGCTAATACAAAATAGATAACTATTGAAACTACTGAACTGACATGCGTAAAATTTTGTATGCATAGTCATTTTATATTTCGTTTCGTTCGTTTCGTTAGGAAAAAGTGTGTTATCGCATACCCTTACTACAAAGCAAGACCATGCTGAAGGGGGCTGGGTTCGATTCCCGGTCCGATCTAAGAAATTTTCGGGTTGGAAATTTTCTTGACTTCCCTGGGCATACAAGTATCATCGTGTTAGCATCATGTTATACAAATGCGAAAATTTTAACTAGGCTTAGAAGCCTTGCAGTTAATTACACTGCTGCGAGGCGGCAATGTCCCAGTTGGGGATGTAATGCCAATTAGAAGAAGAAGATACTGTCGTAATGAATTAATTATTTCCATATGTCCCAGTGTCCTGTTCTATGAACTTTCCATATTCGCCGCTGAACTCACTTTTTGCTACAAATCTGCGCTGCGCTAAAAAAAGCGAGTTACATCGCAAACAAATTGCTATTTTGGATTGTCATCGACTTACTTACTATGGAGATTAGGGAGAATTTTCTTTTGATATTCAGGAACATATTTCGTGAAAATTCAAAAGACTTTCAAATGAAATTCTAACACAAATCTTGGGAAAATCGCAAGAACAAGTTGATATCAACAAACAATCCTACTATAAAAGCTGCTTCTGTGCGGCTTAACACAGTGAGCCATACCTATATAAACATATTTTGGAACAGATTCCTAATCCGAAGCAATCCGTGGTAGACAGTCATCAAAAGTTTCACCTTCATGCATCTCAATAAATCCATCAAATCCGAAAGCCTTCCCACTCCAATTTCCTCCAAAGAAAATCACACCCTGAGCACGTCCATGTGACAACCACAGCGGAGAAAACCACACTCTTCTTGGAGGGGTTCCACCGTTCCAGCTCATTGGTATTCCGTGCACTAGTTCCAGTCATCAACAATCTCCCGATCAGACACTGGTTGTTGATGGTTTATATATTCGTTATCGCAGTACGCTCTGCTTAGCGTTCGCTGGATCCGCTCTAATGCATGCACCGTAGGAAGCAGCTACTAATAGAAGCACCATCATCCGTGTAATAACACTTACTTACGGGAATCGGGCTCCAGGATGCGGAAAGACAGTATCGGGCTAGTGGAAACAGCAGCTCAATCACCTTAATGTAGTGTTTGCGAGGAGCGCATGGGAGGGAGCTTTGTGGCATGCTATCAAAAAGTTTTCAAATTGGAACCGCTAGGAGCGATGAATCTCAGTCTGTCTTCGCATGCAGTGAACGGAGTCGAAACAGATGAATGAATAACTAATCAATCCGTCAAGGTGTCGCGTGCCCGCGTGCGTGGTAGAGAGTGATTGTTTGACTAAGCGTTATAGAGTGAAAACCAGATATTGTGCGAATTTAGATGATTTTCCGCTTTGGTGTTTGATTCGCTTGACTGTGCGTGGAGAAAAAAGATACTTTGAGACCTTAAATTGACGACCAGTCGCCAACATTGGCTTCTTATTTTATTACAATCAATATATTATTAACGGCATTAAACAAAAAGTAAGTTCAGTAAGCTAAGTAACTCCCTTTATAGAGGGGGTGCTTTTTTTTATCAACTGCACTTGTAGAATATAATTCTTCGGAATTTTGGTAATTACGATGTGTAGCGCCTTGTCGATCTGGCAATATCATCGTATTTAAATTCTCGCGAGATTTTTGAAACCATCGTAAGTCCAAAAGAGAGACTCTCTTTGTATACTTTCGCTTTCGATTATTTAATGGATTTAACGGATTTTTTCACAGAGATCTGAAGAAAATAACTTTGTTTAGCGTGCTGAGGTGGCAATATTGTAATAAATGCAAAACTAGCTTCGATATTAGTGAAAGAGAGCGTAATAAAAGAGAGTCTCTCATTTGGACATACGACGTTTTCAAAAATCATGCTAGAATCGCTCTCTTTATAGTTTTTCAACACCCAAAAAACGATTTTATCACGTTTTCGACCCGATTTGGTCAACCCAAAAAAAAAAAAAAATTTCAATCATTCTTTTTATTTTCGTAAATAATACAGCAATCAATAATGATTTTAAAGAAATATATTTCAACACCAGTTGTTTATTATGAATCATTTCTGAGTACCTGTTTAAAATTATATATAATTATGCAATGATTTAATGTAAGCTTTTTATACAGATACTAAATTAAAACGATACAAAATTTAAAGATTTCAATACAATAGTGGCATTGAAATCTACCGAGATTGTATATGCCTAAATTTTGTACAGTTTCTGTGAAATTCTTACGCAGAACTGCTTTAAGGACAAGCCTTCCGGAATCCAAAACTAAATTCACTCGCGTTCTCAAGGGCACTCCATTCAAAACGGAAGCCCCGCACAACTGTCATTTTTATTATTCCACATATGCCACTCAAACGTGAAATCTGTGCTGTTATACGCTAGCGAAACATGGTGTGGATTATTATTAATTTAGGAATAAGTTTTAGATTAATCCCGAGAAGCAATCTTATGTTATTTTTCCCGAATTTGTTTCTGATAAGTCTGTGACAAGCAGAACCGTAATGTGGACTCCAAAAGCTCCTGGCGAAACTTTAACATGGCGTCCTTTATTGCTCAAATATTTGTCAATATAGGGATTAAGCAAAATCACTGTACACCCGATTCTGTTTTTACTCGGATTTTTTTTACGCGGCCGTGTAAAAAATGGGTCTGGGTCATTTGGCATAAGGTCATTCGGCATAAAGGCCATTTGGCATAATGGTCATTTGGCATAACGGACATTTGGCATAATTTTGAACTGCAAGAAAAGAGTGAGCCATTTGGCATAACGGACATTTGGCATAATTCCGAACTGTAAAAGAAGAAGGGATATTTCATGTATTGCTTAGCGTAGATAAAGTAGGTCGAGGCTGTTTTCTGATAAATTTAGACTGATGGTAGATATTTTCCGGAAGAACGAAATATCAAAACGGTAGAATTACTTCCGAGGGAGGGATCACATCCATCATTGACTTATTCCGGAAACATGCCTACTTTTAAAGTAGGGATTACTTCCCCCATTGCATTGCTTCAATCCGGGCATGTGCAAAACCCGGCAAGCGCCTAACTTTAAAAACTCAAGCAATACAATTGTCGTAGACGAGTTATTAAAACTTTAAAGAAGGGATCACATCCACCATTGCCTCAATACGAGCAAGCGCCTTCTTTTATAGAAGGAATCATATCCTCCATTGCCATAATCTGAGCAAACGCCTACATTTAAAGAAGGGATCGCATCCACCATGACCTTAATCCGGGCAAGCGCCTTCTTTTAAAGACGAGATCATATCCTTCATTGCCATAATCCGGGCAAGCACCTACATTTAAAGAAGGGATCACATCCTCCGTTGTCATAATACGACCACACGCCTACTTTTAAATAAGGGATTACATTTACCATTGCTCTTTTGCATTGCATTGCAAATGCATTCTTTCCACGAGAGGATAATGTCTTTTTAATATTGTTATCGACGGGTGTTATATTTACTGTTTCGGGACCACTTAGTCACCATTTAGCGAAATTATGCCAAATGTCCGTTATGCCAAAAGACCCTCACTTTTGACGCTGGTCACAATTATGCCAAATGTCCGCTATGCCAAATGACCGTTATGCCAAATGGCCTTTATGCCAAATGACCTTATGCCAAATGGCGTTATGCCAAATGACTTTATGCCAAATGGCCCGCTCCCAAAAAATCCCATACAAAATTTTTGCAAAGTTGCTCCATTTTGCATGATTTGTCGAGAAATCATAATACTTTTTTTTACACGGATTTTCGAATTTTGAACTGAAAACTTTTTTTCACACGGAACGCATCCCCCGTGTAAAAAAGAATCGGGTGTAATCTGAATTGCCTGAATTGTTTAATTTCCATAAAGTTTTCATAAAACTCTTGCAATTGTAACGAATTTCAGAAAATTTAGAAATTTACGCAAATTTCAAGAAAAAAAAACAAAAAATAAACGCTACTCTGAAGTGGGTCGTTATTGAATCTATTCAGATCTATAGAAATCAAACTATGGAGTGGGCTTGTGCGTGGTTTGGAGCCAATATCGGATCTCATGGATTGGTGGATGACCAAAATAGTCAGCGGAGCACGAAAAAATCTATTCTAGAGTGGGTCTTTCGGTAGTTAAAGCCACCACTGGAGCTAGTTGGGTTGAAGGAAGCCTAGCTTTGAAGTAGGTTGATCTATGTTAGGAATTACTTTCATTGGACCTATTCACGACCAAGAAAAATCCAATACTGATTTGGCTTAGGCAGTGGCGTGCCTTAATAGGAACAACTGGAATAAATTGCGTTAATAAAATCCATGAGTTGGTCGATGCTTGGGATCGCTTCAAAATTCGGTCGAATCACGCTAAATCCTACTCTGGGATGGGCTAGTTAAATGCCGAAATTGCTATTGGACCTATTCCAATGAAAATATAATTCTAAAGTCGGGTGGTTCGGAAGCACTAAGTTCGGTCAATGAAACCTACTCTGAAGTGATTTCTGATTTTTCAGATACGATGTCTCAGTTTACTCAGAAGCCTAAAGGTTGGTATCGTGCTCAAAAGAAATTTATTTTTCTATCTCAATCCCATGTTTAATTTCGTTTACTGAAACGGATGGTCCTCCGCATCTAAAACGATGAAAATTTTAGTTAAAAGGCGTTGAAACGCCAGTGTTTGGAATATGAGTCATGTTCGGAATTTGGGTCAAAACGGTACATGAGAAGAAATGCCATGCACTCAAGCCTCTGTGGATTGGTTGATCTGCATCGTGTTGTACAGTTATATTATTTCAGTATTCCATTATTTATTACTGAGGGTGGCTGGGTTCGATTCACGGTGCCGGTCTAGGCAACTTTCGGATTGGAAATTGTCTCGACTTCCCTGGGCATAGATGTATCATCGTGTAAGCCTTATGATATACAAATACAAAAATGGTAACTTGGCTTAGAAACCTCGCAGTTAATAACTGTGGAAGTGCTTAATGAACACTAAGCTGCGAGGCGGCTTTGTCCCAGTGTGGGGATGTAATGCCAAAAAGAAGAAGAAGAAGAAGATTTATTACTATAGGAAACGAAAGTCAAACACCTCCAAGGAACAATTCAGCTGAACCAGAACCTGTCTTATCTACACGACCGCTAAGAGACTTTTATCCTCCACTTCGCAATCGTTATTACCTACTGCACGAGCCAGCGATTTGATCCATGTGGGAGTTTGACCAGTTGTAAAACGTAATTTCCTTAGATATGGCCCGATTCGATGTGATAAACATTGATTTTCGTGTGTTAATATTTATATTGCTTTGAATTGATTTAAAGTGGAGAATAGACTGGCCCAGGAAACAAAAAGTTGTCTGATTCCACGGGGCACCCCCCAGGATTGTGCCTTTGGGTGAGAAATTCAATCTCTGAAAATTTCAGCTCAATCGCTTGTTGCATAAGCTGGCGCATTTGATTTGAAGTTTGTATGGGGATTTCAGCCAAAATTTATAGGAAAATACACCTCCGTCACTCATTCGATCTGGAAATTGGTTCTGATTGCTCGATTAACCTCAGAATTGCAAAAACGGCAGTTGGTATGCTACAGAACAATTTCACAGAACATTCTATGATGATTAAATGAACTTTTATTTAGGTTTCAGCTGATGCGATTCGATCAAAAAACCCAAAAATACACAAATCAGCTCCTAATAAATCCGCCGAAAATTATATGAAAGTTCATTTAATCATCATGCAATGTTCTGTGAAATTGTTCTGTAGCATACCAACTGCCGTTTTTGCAATTCTGAGGTTAATCGAGCAATCAGAACCAATTTCCAGATCGAATGAGTGACGGAGGTGTATTTTCCTATAAATTTTGGCTGAAATCCCCATACAAACTTCAAATCAAATGCGCCAGCTTATGCAACAAACGATTGAGCTGAAATTTTCAGAGATTGATTTTCTCATCCAAAGACGCAACTCTGGGGGGTGCCCCTTGAAATTCGACAACATTTTTTTCTCCCCATAGTAATCTGGGCCAGTCTACTGGAGAACACTCAACGGCTGCAGGTGTTCATCAACAGATGCCTGCGGTATATAATTCGGGCCTGGTTTGGGATTCCAAGAAACTTGTCAATATCTGTCATCCACTGGTTTGGTGACTCCACAAAAAGTCTTCTATCTTCTATTGAACTTCCTGAAGCTGCATGTAGCTGAGAATGTCATGCCCAGTTAGTCCATCGCGTCATTTTCAGGCCTATTCCGGTGTTTAAAACAGGCATTTCAATTTATTTCATCATTCGATCTTCTGAGCAAAGATACTGATGATATGCTAGGGTATCGATCTTAGTTATCTATCTGCTCAGTAAACAAAGTGCAATGTTTGCCATGGAGAAACGTTTTTTCACTGCTTTTGTTGTAGCAACGCCTTCGCAAAGTGAAAAAACTCCGAACCGCGCTGGTTGTCAGGATCATCAACTAATGCTCAAAATTATAATATCTTTTCAGAGTGCTCTTTGATTAGGAATAATATCTTTGCACAAGCAAAAATGATATCCTGTGCTCAGATGATATTGCAATGCCTGGTTTAAAACAACACCATTGAATCATTTCGCGTGAATTAGTAAACAGATTCTTACTTGTGTCCTTGTACATTCCAGTTTGCGACACGTGACTCTTGCTCAGGAAAGCAGGAAAACTTCTTGGGAATTTTTCTGAGCTTTTTGTTGAGATTCTACAGTGCTTACTATCTAATTCCAATTCATGCTAAGCTTACCATAGAAAGCTTTCAATGAATGACTTACTAAAGCAATAAATAGAAAAGCTGGCCAAGATCCTAACGAAATGTAGAGCCATATAGAAAGAAACTGGGAGTAATCCCTTTTCAGCATCGAGAGTGCCAAATATCGCTTTAATATGGGAGTAATCCCATATTAAAGCGATATTTGGCACTCTCGATGCTGAAAAGCTCTCACATCACAACACTTGGAAATAAAAGTATGATGCAGATTTCAACCGGTTCATAAAGAAGGATGCTAGTTATGCTGTCGACGCGACCAATTATTGTTATCCACCAGCGCGGAGCATAAAATGGTCAACCAGCATTGGAAGCATTCAGTGCTAAAAAAAATCTGCTCATTTTCATTTAGATCACGTTCCGTTGCTCCCTCTGACGGTACGGTTCGGTTGGCCCGTGATTGCGGGCACGGTACGGCGAACGGACGATTCCGCGTGCATAATGGCGCAGCAGTCACTATTCTTGTCTAGTTGGTACTTCTTCTAAAGATTTCTTAGAAAGTGCATCGTACATGTTCACATCCACAGTGATGCTGCATGCTGGTACCTACATTCAAGCGAGTGAAGAAACGCAGAATGAAAATCCACGAATCAGATGCAGACGATGACGGTGCTCTGTGGGCGAGCGAAGAAAAAATGCTGCACTGCGTAGATAGCTCCGGAATCGTTTTGCTCAAGTGCTCTACGTTCGAATAGGGTCTGACGAAAAGTTTGGTATAATTAAGAAAACTTTTGTTCCCGCATGGGGGTTACATACTTTTCCGTGGGGGAAAGCAGACGGTGGAGGATGAAATAATGTGAATCTAGTTTAAGAACAACTTTCTGAGCAGATAATTTAATTGAGTTTGTGAGGCGTTGTTATGAAAATGACAGAGGATTTAATGTTTATCACCGAAAACAGACATAACTTGTTAGTATTAAATTTATTGC
The DNA here is from genome assembly GCF_024139115.2 of Armigeres subalbatus. Taxonomy (NCBI): domain Eukaryota; kingdom Metazoa; phylum Arthropoda; class Insecta; order Diptera; family Culicidae; genus Armigeres; species Armigeres subalbatus. Next base: position 66,472,131 of record NC_085140.1, read on the forward strand.
CACGAAACTATTGGAGTATGAAACGCTAAAAAGGGTCTCATGATTGAGTTAATGTACTACAATAATATGGCACTTACTTCAAGAACTACCTTTCAAGATAAAACATGATCGTATGCATAAAAAGTAGTAAGTTCGAGTTTACAACATTTGGAGTAGTAAACGTTACTTGTGGAACATGTTTCTATGAATAACAGGGACTTTACTAAACTACACATTTTGAACATTCTACAAATACCTAATTCGGTATGAATAAAAAAAATCTTTTCTACAGATTTCTTGAAGTCTGCTCTAGACGATGCTACTCATGTCTAACATGCAAATTATGAAAAGATTCAAAGCAATTTGTCTCTGCATTTGAAAATAGAAGTTCAATTAGAAAAAAACTTAAATAAAGCAAACCTCGAAAGAAAAAAAACATCTCGTTTGTCGATTAGCTGCAGAAAATGTCAAATTTGTCATCATCAACATTTTTTTTTTTGAACATTTCTTCATGTAGTAAACGGTAGTAAACTGTAGTAATGCTCAAGTTCGAATGGAGAATATGGTACATAATCGAAAGTTTTTTTTTGAATTCATTAAGCCTCCTTAGCCGTGCGGCTACAAAGCAAGACTCCCGCAAGATGCTGGTCGGTCTAGTTAATTTTCGGATTGGAAATTGTCTCGACTTCCCTGGGCATAAAAGTATCATCGTGTTAGCCTCATGATATACGAATGCAAAAATGGTAACTTGGCTTGGAAACCTCGCAGCTAAAAACTGTGGAAGTGCTTAATGAACACTAAGCTGCGAAGCGGCAATGTCCCAGTGGGGGAAGTAATGCCAATGAAGAAGAAGAAGAAAATTATTTTGAGCTTTTTAGTGGAATGACTTCACTTGTCATAGGACGAGTTTGTACAATCCCATTTAATTCCAGCACTTACTTACTTGTAATCGTCTTCAGCAGTGAGTACGCATGTTAGCAAAAAAGGCACGAGTAGATTACATCAATTTCTCAGTTCACCTCAATTTCCAAAACTTTTTAAATACTCATGATTTTTCTTCGATATTTTGTGGATTTTGTGGACTTGTCTCAATAAATTCAAGGCCCAGAAATAAACAAAAACGAACTGCGTAAAAGTGCACTGGGTGACTTTTTTGAAAATTTGCGCAAGATTAGTAGATTAGTACTTTCACGCAGATATTTATTTGGGTATTCCTTGAAGGATTGCTTGAATTCCAAAGGAAAATTCTTCAGAGTTTTCTTAGTAATTTAATCGAAATTCCCAAGGAAAGTTCTTTATATCTTTCAGGTAAAACAATTTTTAATTTTTACTGAAAATTTGTCATCGTTTTACGCAAATTTATTCAAATCTTTTAATCCGGAATTTTCAAGGGAAATCCTTATTTTTTTCAATATTTCCAAATAGTATTACCCAGAATTTACGTAAAATTCTTCGTATTTTATAGGTTTACTAATTCGGGAAAATTATTCAAAATGTGAACGGGTAATTCCACCATTTTGAATAAATCAAGATTTGTCAAATTTCAACAAGAGAGTGTTCCGAAACGGTTTCGTTTTTCATATATCCAGTATAAATTGGTTAATGGTTATATATATGCGTATTCCTCGTGAATTATTTAGGGGAAATGACGGCTTCGGTAGGTTTTATTCTATTATTGTCAGGGGGTTTTCCATAACTAATTATGCTCAAATTTGGTCTAAGCATTCTTTGCATATCAAAGAATATTGTGGCCAAATTTCATAAAATTTAGTCAACAAAAACCCCCTGATAATAATAGAACAAAACCTGCCGAATCCGAAATTTCCCTTATCTGCAGCCAGCCAGCAAATTAGTTCTACAGTTTCTGGGGAAAGCATGATACTTTTTTTTTTTCCTTTATTTATTTATTTAGGCACTCTGTGTTACTTAACCGCTACTGTGCCGAGATCTACTGCTTTGCAGAATCCACACAGAATCTATTTTTAGATTTCCATTGCCATTATTGTTGTCGTTGCCAATCCATCTCATCGTGAGTCCATTGTGTCCGTTTGTCCATGTCGTGTATCCAATGATCGATGCATTGTTCGGTTGCCATTTTATCCGGGTACGTTGGAGGAATGCCTCCGAGAAGAACAAGTGTCAGTCGTCATCAGGCAGCCATGACGATAGGCGCGTCTTCCAAAACGCCACCGCATGGGCTGCGCATCCGGCGACTGACGAGGGTTTGGTGGAGGGGCTGGACCCATGACCATTCGCTTATAAGGCAAAAAGCATGATACTTTATGAAAATAAACGTCACATAAAATGCAAGCAGTTCAAGCTTTTTTTAAATACCCTCGGAAAACCAAGAACATCTCCAGTGTCCGTAGACCCATATGAGATTTTTATTATTGATAGATTACTAAAAGTTTCTGCGTTCGTCGGTTCCGATTTTATCAAAACCGGATTATTTTAAGCAGAATAACTAGCTAGCTTCAATGTCGATAAATTTTGCTTATCGCAACGTTTTTGTTTAACCCCTGCATGATGGGCCACGCCGAGAAATTAGGAGGAAAAAATATTTTCACCTTGACAAAGATAGTTAAACAATAAAATATTTTCTGCAAAGCCAATGCTTATTGCTTAAGATTAATTTTGATGTTTGTTTATCAAAATTGCGAGATAATTTTTTGAACTTCTGTATTTCTAATTTTAGCATTAACAATGTTCTAAAAAGTTGCTCCTTATTCAATTTTGAGACACTTTGCTGAAGAAACCATCGTTGTACGACCTTTGTATTGTTTCTTAGGATAATGTTTATTAGGATCATCAAACTTATGGATCATTCGAACAAAATTTTGGATCATATGACCAAAATCATGGATCATATTACTGAAGTTATGGATCATCATCACGATAAAAAATGCGAATAAATGCGAATCATAAAAAAATATGGATCATTGGTCATACGTTTATGGGAAAATAACAAACATTTTATTGTTTTTCTTGACCATGTTTAAAGGAACATATCTTCTTCTATCTATTTTATATATATATATATATATATAAAACAAAGTTGGCATTAGTACGACCACGCATCACTCAGGAACAGACAGCCCAATTTTCACTAATTTATATTCGTTTTCATCTTCTTTTCACGACGAAAAATTTTATGATAAAATTGGAAAGCTTTGTAAATTAAAAACTCATGAAATGGTTGTTCGTTCAATTAATGAATTGCATCAGAAAATTGATCAATCAGCTAGTTTTTTATGGTTCATTAAATTATTCCTCATGGATACTCCTAAACTATGGATTTATGGCAGCGTTTTTCTTTTTTTATGGATCGTTTTTCATTGTTAATATGCAAAAGTATGTTTTGGTGTTGTAAAACTTAAATTTCATATAATAATGTTCTTCAGCGAAATGCCTAAAAATTAAATAAGGAACAACTTTCTAGAACATTGTACACTTTGAAAACAGAAATACAGATGTTAAGAAATTTATCTCAAAATGTGTTGGGACCACCCTACAGCAACAAATATCAAAATAAAGCTTCGTCAATGAGCTTTGACTTTGTTTGACTAAAATATCATCTTCAAAATGAACATTTTTTTTTTCCTTCAAATTTCCCGGCGTGGCCCATCGTGCCCTGTAAATAGTATCCGTAATTCATACAGGTATTTCTTTGAAAATTCCTCCAGGGATTCCTTCGAAAAATCCTACGGGAATAATCCAGAAATTCCTTCAAAAATTCCACCAGGAAAGAATTATTTGAACTCCTTCGGAACTCATTCATTCAGAATTTTCTCCACGAATATCTCTGGAAATTTGTTTGAAAAAAACCTTATGAAATTCTATGAACTTCCGCGTACCAATTCTTGAAGGAATTTAATGGAGGAACGCTTCAGATCATACTGGGAATTCCGAAACCCGAGAATTCTTTCAAAAGTTTCACCAGATATGCTTTCGCGAACTCATAGAAGAAATTCTAAGAATTCCTTCGAAATTTCCCTTAAGCCTTCATTCAGAGCTTCTCACACAAACTCTTTCGGATATTAATTTAAGAAGCTTCCTTAACGAATTACTTGTACGAGCTTCTTTCACGAATTCCTATGGAAACTCCTTTAAATCTTTCTCCGGTATTTATTTAGGAATTCGAATACTTCTTTGAGAATACCTTCGGGAATTCTCGTAGAAATTTCTTCGGAAATTTATTTGAAAATTTATTTATTCTGAGTTTTAGTGAGATAGTCTTCTAATTTTTCGTCATGAGTTTCTGCAGAACGTTCGTAAGTTATTCAAAGAAATTCCCATTCCCACATTTTTTGTTGTATATATATATATATATGGGGGAACTTTCTTCCCATTCCCACATTTCCCCTCATATATTGTGGAATCTTCAAAACATTTCTCGTGAAATTTAATGATTGTATTCAAATAGGGTTACGCCGATATTTGTTGAAACAGGGTTACGGATGATTCTTCCATTATCGCGGAAAATGCAGAAAAAACTATCAAAGAAGCAAATGCAATAAAAAACGACGATTTTCGGACCGGCGTACACCTCAATTTAGACATAGAGACCAGGATCCGCAGGGGCTATCTGTGATGTCTTACAGTTTGGGTAGCCTTTACTTTGTACTTGTAAATGTGCAAAAACGATCCTTTAAAAAAAGACAAACGATCCGTAAATAACAACTGAATGTTCCATTAATTGTTACCATTAATCCACAAAATAGTTCAGGAGTATCTATAAAGAATAATTTTGAGATCCATAACGGCGCTAAAATTTACAAAGAAAAGGAAAATATGTCTCTGTAGACATGGCCAAGAAAAACAATAACATTCCTGTTATTTTACCATGAACTTGAGGCTAATGAATTTCGCGACCCATACTGCTTGAGAGCGCTTTGTTACACACTCGTGCGCTCCATACTGGGCACATGCACCGTCTCACGCGTTGCAAGCTGGATATCTTATGATTTATAATTTTATTCATATACTCCATAATTTTGGTAATATGATCTATGACGCTTGGAAAGAAGGCCAATGAAACCGACAAAATCATTTAAATGTATGGATCGTATGGCCAAATTTATGGTCTAATGAGCGTTTTGTGGATTGTCAGTTTGGTACGGCGGCGAACTCTATTCGATCGGAGCATCTTACGGAGTCCAAAGTACGTACGATTTCGAGCCACTATGCGTCTCCGAATTTCTCTGCTGGTATAATTCTCGGCAGTCACCAGTGAGCCCAAGTACACAAATTCTTCTACGTCACCACCGATGCAAACTCGCGGTGGGTGGCTCACATTGTCTTCTCTTGAACCTCTTCCTATCATGTACTTCGTCTTTGACGTGTTGATGACTAGTCCGATCCGCTTGGCTTCCCTTTTCAGTCTGATATAGACTTCCTCCATCTTCTCAAAGTTACGTGCCATAATATCTTTATCGTCGGCGAAGCCAAATAGCTGGACGGACTTATTGAAAATTGTACCACTCGTGTTAATCCCTGCTCTCCGTATTATCCCTTTCAAAGCGATGTTGAATAGCAGACACGAAAGACCATCACCTTGCCGTAACCTTTTGCGGGTTTCGAAGAACTCGAGAATGCCCCTGAAACTCGAACTACGCACATCACCCGATCCATCGTCGCCTTGATCAACCGTATCAGTTTATCCGGAAATCCGTGTTCGTGCATTAGCTGCCATAGCTGGTCCCGATCGATTGTATCATATGCGGCTTTGAAGTCGATGAATAGATGATGCGTGGGCACGTTGTATTCGCGGCATTTCTGCAGTACTTGGCGAATGGCGAACACCTGGTCCGTGGTGGAGCGTTCGCCCATAAAACCCGGCTGGTACTGCCCCACGAGCTCCCTTGCAATTGGTGCTAGTCGACGGCATAAAATTTGGGAGAGTACCTTGTAAGCGGCGTTTAGCAATGTAATTGCGCGGTAGTTGTTAGAATCCAGCTTATCACCCTTTTTGTAGATGGGACACACGACACCTTCCATCCACTCCTGCGGAAAAACTTCCTCCTCCCAAATCTTGGTAATGACCCAGTGCAGCGCTCTAACCACCGTATTTAAATAGCTCTCCTGGTAGTTGATCAGTTTTTTGCTCCTAGCGGTTTCAGTTTATCATCAATTACGTGCTCAGTGCGTTGGTGTATAGTCTGAAGAGTGCCGAAAAACTTTGCCGAAGAACGTGCGTTACAGGAGCGTCTACAAAATAGTCCTAACGCCTCGAAGATTAATTGTTCAAGCCATATGCAAGAAATCAATGTTTCTACCAACCACTACCAGGCTACCTATTGTAGTCAGAGGGCAATACCCTCCTTTTTTCAAATGATGCATGCTCGGCATAACGCAAGGAATGATATAATAACTTTTTTCAAAGGATGCATTTGCCCGGCAGGAGGAAGGATATGATTCATTTGTTCAATTAAGGAAATTGCTCGATTTAAGACAAGGGAAGACATCATCTCTTCTCTCCAAGGATGAATTTGACCGTCAAAAGGCAAAATACGAGATGGTTCGCTTATTCAATTCAGACATTTGTTCAGTTTAAGGCAAGAGAAGATATTATCCATTTATTCTAAGAATGCATTTTCTCGTCAATTCATTCAATTTATTTGCTTGGTTTCATGGGCATTATGCCAAATGACTTTATGAAAAATGGGGTACAATCGAATTATTTGTCCAGGTAGTTCAGCAGTACTGACAAAATAAACGATTGTTTTTGAATACGTTCGATCAACGTACTTTCTTAAGAAAAGTTTTCCAGCATCCTTTGGGGCATGCATCACTTGGTTTACGATGAACTGGAACCTCTCCCAGTGAAAATGTGAAATTCTACGTTTTCTCATACTTAATTCCATACAAACTTCAAACGCGATGCGGAAAGCGAGGAAGCACCAATCGGACTAAGGTACTGCACAGCTGTTTGGGACCCCAAATGGTTTCGAAAAACCATTGATTTGAAAAATAGACCATGATTCCGCACTCTATTGTGCATCTTTGTAGTCCCCTCACGCAAACGGCAATGTGCCAAGTAGAATTTTGAACCCTGCGTGCTCATCTATGCTACCCTGGCGTTAGCCAAAAAAATGTGAAGCAATTTTGGTTTGCTGAAAAGACCACCTCTCAGAAAAAAATATTTTAAGCTCTTTTTAGTGGAATTTATTCAACCGTCTAAGACGAGTTTAGTACTCTCCATTTAATTACACCAATTATTTCGATATCTTTGCAGATACGTATTTCGACCACAACTGCGTGTTCAAAATACGTATCTGCAAAGATATCGAAATAATTGGTGGAATTAAATGGAGATTACTAAACTCATCTTAGACGGTTTAAAAAACCACGTCAACAAAATATAATTTCCATAAAGAATTGAAAATTTCCATAAAAAATTAAGAAATTTTTAGTAAAGAAAATAGTATTAGGAATAAATAAAAAATTAAAAAAAAAAAGAAAAATTTCCATAAACAATAAAGAATTTTCCACAAAGGAAAACTTAATTAGCACTTATAAAAGCAAATATTGCAATTATAATAGAAGAATTTTCCATAAATAAATAAAAAATTTCCATTGAAAAAAATATGAAATTTCGTATGTCTTATTGCTCTTTCTTGATTTAGTTGTGGAAAAAAAATATTTTGAGGAAAATTTTGTAATTGTTCATTGCCAATATTGATTTATTTATCGAAATTTTGCATTTTTATCAATAGAACATTTTGATTTCTTTATGAAAAATTCTCTTTTTATAATTGCAATTTTTGTTTTCTTCGTGGAAAATTCTTTATTGTTTATGTAAATTTTGCATTATTTATGGAAATTTTATATTGTCTTATTGTTTATACCCTGATTTCTTTTATTTGCAATTTCATATTTTTTTTAAGAGAAAAATTCTAGTTTTCTTGGTTTCATTTTAGTCCCAATCAAACTGTACTGAAACAAAACTACAAATTCCTAAATGATTTTTATCAATCCAGCTGATTTGTACAATTTGCAAATAGGAACTTTACGTGGTTTGGTGTAAGCAAACTCAGTGAGAAAAACCTTTGATCTTTTTCTTGTATGATTTTTGGAAGCTTATTGCTTTGGCAATTAGCTTAAGGCTGACTCTCAACACAGCGTTCTGAATTCACTTTCACAATTATTACTTTAGAATTTTCGATGCCCACCAAATGCATGAATTTGTATATTATGATGCAAACATCATGATACCATAGAGCAAAGAATTTGAGATCATTTCCAACCCAAAAGAAAGGACCAAGAATTGCTCGGAAAGCCGTACTGCAAACCACATATTTTTGTTCCCGGTATTACCTACAAAACGAAATATCATCCGTTGTATCGTGACCAAATGCAAAAATCCTTCCCACATCTTGATTAGGTCCTCCATAGTGTAATTTCATCACGCTACTGATGTTGCTTTGGAAGTTCGGTTTGTCACCCACCATCATCGGTCGGTAACTAGTCACACGAACACTACCCATGATAGCAAACCATCAAAGGCGCAAGGCGATGTTCCGGTATTTGTGGTGTGGGACGTGGTATTTGTGGTTTTATTCACATTCCTTGCTCCGTAAACGGAGGCATTTCCCCCAAAGGAAGATCCCACTCAAAACCAGTGCTGTCATGGTGGTTACTCCAAGTTACTCACTGAGTAACCAGCTCTCGGGACCAAAAAAAAATTTTTTTTTTGCCCTCTTTTCACCGAAACGAAAAATAATTTTCTTCTGAAAAATTGTCCGCTCTCTAAGATCGCTTTTACTGCTCCTACCATTCTGAAATCGTTCCCCCTTATATTCTCCATGTTTCCTATTCGGGATTCCCGCTCCCCTAGAACGTATTATTCGAACATTTTGCACCCCCGTAGATTTTGAAATATGTCCTCTGCAGGATCTCCGCCATCCTATACGAATCCCTCTAACTGATTTGCGCCTCCTTAGATTAAAAAAAAGTCCTCTACGGGATCTAGAACGTATTTTTTGAACTTTATTGCGCCCCCGTAGAATTTATTTAAATATCTCCGCCCTCCTATACGTATTCCTCTAACTTTTTTTGCGCCCCCGTAGATTTCAAAATATGTCCTCTACGGGATTTCCGCTCCCCAAAACGTAGTACTCGAACTGTTAGCGCCCTGTAGATTTAAAAATATGTCCTCGGCAGGATCTCCGCCCTCCCATACGTGATCCTCTAACTTTTTTTGCGTCCCTGCAGATTTAAAAACATGTCCTCCACGGGATTTCCGCTCTCCTAGAACGTATTATTAGAACTTTTTTTCGCCCCCGTGGATTTAGAAATATGTCCTCTGAAGGATTTCCACCCCTATATGTATTACTCTAACTTTTTTGCGCCCCCTTAGATTTCAAAATATGTCCTCTATGAGATTTCTGCTCTCTTAAAACGTATTTTTCGAACTGTTTGCGCCCCCGTACATTTTGAAATATTTCCTCTACAGGATCTCCCCCCTCCTATACTTATTTCTCTAACTTTTTTGCGGCCCTTAGAAATCAAAATATGTTCTCTACGGAATTTCCGCTCCCCTAGAACGTATCATTCAAACTTTTTGCGCCCCGTGGATTTAGAAATATGTACTCTGAAGGACCTCCGCCCTCCTATACAATTTCTCTATTTTGTGCCCCTGTAGATTTTGAAATATGTCCTCTGTAGGATCTCCGCCCTCCTATATGTATTCCTCTAACTGATTTGCGCCTCCGTAGATTAAAAAGTCCTCTACGCGATTCCCATCCCCTAGAACGTATTATTCTATTTTTTGCGCCCAAGTAGATTTTGGAATTTTATACGTATTCCTCTAACTTTTTGCGCCCTGTAGATTGAAAACAAATCCTCTTCAGGGTTTCCGCCTTCATAGAAGGTATCATTCAAACTTTTGCGCCCCGTGGATTTAGAAATATGTCCTCTGCAGGATCTCCGCCCTCCTATACGTATTCCTCTAATTTATTTGCACCCCTAAGAATTCAAAATATGTCCTCTACGGGATTTCCGCTACCCTAGAACGTAATTTTCGAACTTTTCAAGCCCCATAGAATTAGAAATATGTACTCCTATACGTATTCCTCTAACTTTTTTGCGCAACTGTTGATTTAAACAAAAAAATCCGCTTCCGATTTCCGTATTGTTCGAACTTTTTGTGCCCCGAGGATTTGAAATATATCCTCTGCAGAATCTCCGCCATCCTATACGTATTCCTCTACCTTTTTTGCGCCCCCGTAGATTTCAAAATATGTCCTCTACGGGATTTCCGCTCCCCTAAAACGTATTATTCGAACTGTTTGCGCCCCCGTAGATTTAGAAATATGTCCTCTGCAAGATCTCCATCCTCCTATAAGTGTTCCTCTAACTTTTTTTTGCGCCCTGGTGGAATTAAAAAAAATTGTCCGCTTTTCGGAATTTCCACCCCCTAGAACGTATCATTCAAACTTTTTTGCGCCCCCGTGCATTTAGAAATATGTACTATAAAGGATCTCCGCCCTCCTATATGCATTCCTCTTACTTTTTTTGCGCCCTGTAGATTTTAAAAAAATTGTCAGCTTCGGGATATCCGCCCCCTAGAACGTATTATTCGAACTTTTTTGCGCCCCCGTAGATTTCAAAATATGTCCTCTACGGGATTTCCGCTCCCTAAAACGTATTATTCGAACTGTTTGCGCCCCGTAGATTTAGAAATATCTCCTCTGAAGAATCTCCGCTCTCCTATACGTGTTCCTTTAACTTTTTTTGCGCCCCTGTAGATTAAAAAAAAATTGTTCGCTTCGGGATTTCCGCCCCATAAAATGTATTATTCGAACATTATTGCGCCCTCATTAATTTTGAAATATGCCCTTTGCTGGATCTCCGCCCTCCTATATGTATTATTCTTACTTTTTTTGCGCCCTGTAGATTTTAAGAAAATTTTCCGCTTCGGGATTTCCGCCCCCTAGAACGTATTATTCGAACTTTTTTGCGCCCCCGTGGATATGAAAATATGTCCTCTGCAGGATCTCCGCCCTCCTATACGAATTTCTTCAGCTTTTTTGCGCCCCATAGATTTCAAAATATGTCCTCTACGGGATTTCCGCTACCCTAGAACGTATTATTCAAACTTTTTTGCGCCCCCGTGGATTTAGAAATATGTCCTCTGCAGGATCTCCGCCCTCCTATAGGTGTTCCTCTAACTTTTTTTTGCGCCCCTGTAGAATTAAAAAATGTCCGCTTTTGGATTTCCGCCCCGAGAACGTATTATTCAAACTTTTCTGCGCCCCGTAGAATTAGAAATATGACGTCTGCATGATCTCTGCCCTCCTATATGTATTCCTCTTACTTTTTTGCGCCCTGTAGATTTTAAAAAATGGTCAGCTTCGGGATATCCGCCCCTAGAACGTATTATTCGAATTTTTTGCGCCCCGTAGATTTCAAAATATGTCCTCTACGGGATTTCCGCTACCCTAGAACGTATTATTCAAACTTTTTGCGCCCCGTGGATTTAGAAATATGTCCTCTGCAGGATCTCCACCCTCCTATAGGTGTTCCTCTAACTTTTTTGCGCCCTGGTAGAATTAAAAAATTGTCCGCTTTTGGATTTCCGCCCCGAGAACGTATTATTCAAACTTTTTTGCGCCCCCGTAGAATTAGAAATATGACGTCTGCATGATCTCTGCCCTCCAATATGTATTCCTCTTACTTTTTTGCGCCCTGTAGATTTTAAAAAAATGGTCAGCTTCGGGATATCCGCCCCTAGAACGTATTATTCGAATTTTTTTGCGCCCCCGTAGATTTCAAAATATGTCCTCTACGGGATTTCCGCTCCCCTAAAACGTATTATTCGAACTGTTTGCGCCCCCGTAGATTTAGAAATATGTCCTCTGAAGGATCTCCGCCCTCCTATATGTATTCCTCTTACTTTTTTGCGCCCTGTAGATTTAAAGTTGTCCACTTCGGGATTTCCTCCCCATAAAATGTATTATTCGAACATTATTGCGCCCTCATTAATTTAGAAATATGCCCTCTGCTGGATCTCCGCCCTCCTTCATGTATTCCTCTTACTTTTTTGCGCCCTGTAGATTTTAAGACAATTTTCCGTTTCGGGATTTCCGCCCCCTTGAACGTATTATTCTAACTTTTTGCCCCCCGTGGATATGAAAATATGTCCTCTGCAGGATCTCCGCCCTCCTATACGAATTTCTTCAACTTTTTTGCGCCCCCATAGATTTCAAAATATGTCCTCTACGGGATTTCCGCTCCCCTAGAACGTAATATTCAAACTTTTTTGCGCCCCCCTGGATTTAGAAATATGTCATCTATAGGATCTCCGCCCTCCTATACGAATTCCTCTAACTTTTTTTGCGCCCTGTAGATTAAAAAAATGGTTCTCTGGAGGATTTCGCTCCCCTAAAACATATTATTCTACTCATTAATTATTTTATTATTTCAGAGCGTCTTAGGGGAAATCCTACAAGGTTAAAAGACTATAATAGCCTTTTAATATTATTCTAACTTTTTGCGCCCCTTGGATTTAGAAATATGTCCTCTATAAGATCTCCGCTCTCCTATACGAATTCCTCTATTTTACGCCCCATAGATTTTGAAAATGTCCTCTGCAGGATCTCCACCTTCCTATACGTTAGATCTGTTCACCATTTTCGAAAGTATTTCAGATTCAAAGTGCCACCGCTCTATTTCAATAAGTATCTTTAATGGAGTCTCCTGATCAATTTTCAGCCAAACCCATGGAGATTTAGAGGTGCATCAAACGAGATTTGTGATTTTTCAGACTTTTTCGTAAAAATATCATCTGAACGCATCAATTTAACTCCACCTAATAAAAGGATTAGTCGGTGCTAGCTTCTTTAGACTATTATCTACCACTTTGTCATTGATACTAAGATGGTGAGAGGGCTTATTCTATGACTTTTTATTAGATTTAGCTGAAAAAAAGGCCTTAAACCAGAAAAATAATTTTAGCCCTCCTACACGCATTCCTCTAACTTTTTTGCTCCCCTTAGTTTTAAAAATATGTCCTCTACGGGATTTCCGCTCCCCTAGAACGTATTATTCAAACTTTCTTTGCGCCCCATGATTTAGAAATATTTCCTCTATAGGATCTCCGCCCTCCTATACGAATTCCTCTATTTTGCGCCTCCGTAGATGTTCAAACCAATAGGGAACTTTTTTGCGTCCTCTTTGATTTAGAAATATTATCAATTCAGTGCAAATCCGAATTATAGCCGCTAACAAAGTTGGATTTTTCTCACAATTCGTACGTTAAACCTAACTTCGGAAGTGGTGCGCTGTTTTCATTTGGTGATGTGCTATACAGCGCACTACTTCCGAAATTAGGTTTAACGTATGGATTGTGAGAAAAATCCAATTTCAATAGCGGCTATAATTCGATTTTCTACTGAATTTATAATATGTCCTTTGCTGGATCTCCGCCCTCTTATACGAATTCCTCCATTTTGCGTAGATTTTGAAATATGTCCTCTGCAGGATTCCTCTAAATTTTTGCGCCCTGTAGATTTAAAAAAAAATGTCCGCTTCGGGATTTCCGCCCCCTGGAACGTATTATTCGAACTTTTTTGCGCCCCCGTGGATTTAGAAATATGTACTCTGCAGGATCTCCGCCCTCCTATATGTATTCCTCTAACTAACTTGCGCCTCCTTAGATTTAAAAATATGTCCTCTATGGGATTACCCTATTGCAGGATCTCCTATACGTATGTTCTGGGCTGCAAGAATCAGCGAAAAATGCATCCGGAAGATTTTGTTTACAAATTACAGGGGAAACATCCGGAAAGCAACGGTAATGCTTCCGGACGCGTTCGTTTCATAATGGTACGCTTCGAATCAACAATCCCCAGCATTCAGAGACTGTTCCAATGCGGGAACCATGCGATCTGTGTGTTCCGGGCTGCGAGATTCAGCGAAAAATGCATCCGGAAGATTTTGTTTACAAGTTACGAGGAGAGCAGCCGGGAAGCGACGGGAGTGCTTGCGGGCGGGCGCGTTTCATAATGGTACGCTTCGAATCAACAAACCCCAGCATTCATAGGCCATTCCAATGCGGGAACCATGCGATCTGTGTGTTCCGGGCTGCGAGATTCAGCGAAAAATGCATCCGGAAGATTTTGTTTACAAATTACGGGGAAATATCCGGAAAGCAGCAGGAATGCTTCCGGACGCGTTCGTTTCATAATGGTACGCTTCGAATCAACAATCCCCAGCATTCAGAGGCTGTTCCAATGCAGGAACCATGCGATCTGTATGTTCCGGGCTGCGGGATTCAGCGAAAAATGCATCCGGAAGATTTTGTTTACAGATAGCGCGGAAGACAGCCGGATAGGAGCAGGAATGCTTTCTCGGGCGTTCGCGTCATGATGGTACGCTTCGAATCAACAATCCCCAGCATCCAGAGGCTGTTCCAATACGGGAACCAAGCGAAATGTTTGTTCCGGGATGCGAGAATCAGCGAAAAATGCATCCGGAAGATTTTGTTTACAGATTACGGGGAAGCATCCGGAAAGCAGCGGGAATGCTTCCGGACGCGTTCGTTTCATGATGGTACGCTTCGAATCAACAATCCCTAGCATTCATAGGCCATTACAATGCAGGAACCATGCGATCTGTGTGTTCCGGGCTGCGAGATTCAGCGAAAAATGCATCCGGAAGATTTTGTTTACAAATTACGGGGGAAACATCCGGAAAGCAGCGGGAATGCTTCCGGACGCGTTCGTTTCATAATGGTACGCTTCGAATCAACAATCCCTAGCATTCATAGGCCATTCCAATGCGGGAACCATGCGATCTGTGTGTTCCGGGCTGCGAGATTCAGCGAAAAATGCATCCGGAAGATTTTGTTTACAAATTACGGGGGAAATATCCGGAGAGCCGCTGCCATGCTTCCGGACGCGTTCGTTTCATAATGGTACGCTTCGAATCAACAATCCATAGCATTCAGAGGCTGTTCCAATGCGGGAACCATGCGATCTGTATGTTCCGGGCTGCGAGATTAAGCGAAAAATGCATCCGGAAGATTTTGTTTACAAATTACGGGGGAAGCATCCGGTTAGCAGCGGGAATGCTTCCGGACGCGTTCGTTTCATGATGGTACGCTTCGAATCAACAATCCCTAGCATTCATAGGCCATTCCAATGCGGGAACCATGCGATCTGTGTGCTCCGGGCTGCGAGATTCAGCGAAAAATGCATCCGGAAGATTTTGTTTACAAATTACGGGGGAAACATCCGGAAAGCAGCGGGAATGCTTCCGGACGCGTTCGTTCCATAATGGTACGCTTCGAATCAACAATCCCCAGCATTCAGAGGCTGTTCCAATACGGGAACCAAGCAAAATGTATGTTCCAGGATGCGAGAATCAGCGAAAAATGCATCCGGAAGATTTTGTTTACAAATTACGGGGGAAACATCCGGAAAGCAGCGGGAATGCTTCCGGACGCGTTCGTTTCATGATGGTACGCTTCGAATCAACAATCCCCAGCATTCAGAGGCTGTTCCAATACGGGAACCATGCGATCTGTGTGTTCCGGGCTGCGAGATTCAGCGAAAAATGCATCCGGAAGATTTTGTTTACAAATTACGGGGGAAACATCCGGAAAGCAGCGGGAATGCTTCCGGACGCGTTCGTTTCATGATGGTACGCTTCGAATCAACAATCCCCAGCATTCAGAGGCTGTTCCAATACGGGAACCAAGCGAAATGTTTGTTCCGGGATGCGAGAATCAGCGAAAAATGCATCCGGAAGATTTTGTTTACAAATCACGGGGGAAAGATCCAGAAAGCAGCGGGAATGCTTCCGGACGCGTTCGTTTCATAATGGTACGCTTCGAATCAACAATCCCCAGCATTCAGAGGCTGTTCCAATACGGGAACCATGCGAAATGTATGTTCCGGGCTGCGAGATTCATCGAAAAATGCATCCGGAAGAATTTGTTTACAAATTACGGGGGAAACATCCGGAAAGCAGCGGGAATGCTTCCGGACGCGTTCGTTTCATGATGGTACGCTTCGAATCAATAATCCTCAGCATTCATAGGCCATTCCAATGCGGGAACCATGCGATCTGTGTGTTCCAGGCTGCGAGATTCAGCGAAAAATGCATCCGGAAGATTTTGTTTACAAATCACAGGGGGAAACATGCGGAAAGCAGCGGGAATGCTTCCGGACGCGTTCGTTTCATGATGATACGCTTCGAATCAACAATCCCCGGCATTCAGAGGACATTCCGATGCGGGAACCAAGCTATCTGTATGCGGGAATGCTTCCGGACGCGTTCGTTTCATAATGGTTCGCTTCGAATGAATGATCCCCAGCATTCAGAGGCTGTTCCAATGCAGGAATCAAGCGAAATGTTTGTTCCGGGATGCGAGAATCAGCGAAAAATGCATTCGGAAGATTTAGTTTAGAAATTACAGGGGAAACATGAGGAAAGTAGCAGGAATGCTTAATTATGTTTAATTATTTTTGGATTGAGCGCTCGTCGGATTCCATGAGGGCGGTCGCAGTATCATTTTGAGTTCAATTCGGTTGCTTGATATGAGTTCAATATGGTAGCACTTATGGGATGATAGTGGATTGAGCGCTCGTCTGAGTCCATGAGGGTGGGCGCAGTAGCATTCTGAGTTCAATTAGGTTTCTCTAATGAGATTATAGAATGAGCGCTCGTTTTAATCCTTGGGGGCGGTCGCAGTGTCGATATGAGATCAATTTGTTTGCACTTATGTGATGATAGTGAATTGAGCGCTCGTCTGAGTCAATGAGGGCGTGCGCAGTGTCGATATGACTTCAATTTGGTTGCACTTATGTGATGATAGTGGATTGAGCGCTCGTCTGAGTCAATGAGGGCGTGCGCAGTGTCGATATGACTTCAATTTGGTTGCACTTATGTGTTGATAGTGGATTGAGTGCTCGTCTGAGTCAATGGGGGCGGGCGCAGTATCGATATGAGTTCAATTTGGTTGCACTTATGTGATGATAGTGGTTTGAGCGCCCGTCTGAGTCCATGAGGGTGGGCGCAGTAGCATTCTGAATTCAATTAGGTTTCTCTAATGAGGTTATAGTATGAGCGCTCGTTTTAATCCTTGGGAGCGGTCGCAGTGTCGATATGAGTTCAATTTGGTTGCACTTATGTGATGATAGTGGATTGAGCGCTCGTCTGAGTCAATGAGGGCGGGCGCAGTATCGATATGAGTACAATTTGGTTGCACTTATGTGATGATAGTGGATTGAGCGCTCGTCTGAGTTAATGAGGGCGGGTGCAGTATCGATATGAGTTCAATTTGGTTGCACTTATGGGATGATAGTGGATTGAGCGCTCGTCTGAGTCAATGAGGGCGGGCGCAGTGTCGATATGAGTTCAATTTGGTTGCACTTATGTGATGATGTTGGTTTGAGCGCTCGTCTGAGTCAATGAGGGTGGGCGCAGTATCGATATGAGTTCAATTTGGTTGCACTTGTGTTTTGATAGTGGATTGAGCGTTCGTCTGAGTCAATGAGGGCGGGCGCAGTATCGATATGAGTTCAATTTGGTTGCACTTATGTTATGTTAGTGGATTGAGCGCTCGTCTGAGTCAATGAGGGCGGGCGCAGTGTCGATATGAGTTTAATTTGGTTGCACTTATGTGATGATAGTGGTTTGAGCGCCCGTCTGAGTCCATGAGGGTGGGCGCAGTAGCATTCTGAATTCAATTAGGTTTCTCCAATGAGGTTATAGAATGAGCGCTCGTTTTAATCGTTGGGGGCGGTCGCAGTGTCGATATGAGTTCAATTTGGTTGCACTTATATGATGATAGTGGATTGAGCGCTCGTCTGAGTCAATGAGGGTGGGCGCAGTATCGATATGAGTTCAATTTGGTTGCACTTGTGTTTTGATAGTGGATTGAGCGTTCGTCTGAGTCAATGAGGGCGGGCGCAGTATCGATATGAGTTCAATTTGGTTGCACTTATGTTATGTTAGTGGATTGAGCGCTCGTCTGAGTCAATGAGGGCGGGCGCAGTGTCGATATGAGTTCAATTTGGATGCACTTATGTGATGATAGTGGATTGAGCGCTCGTCTGAGTCAATGGGGGCGGGCGCAGTATCGATATGAGTTCAATTTGGTTGCACTTATGTGATGATAGTGGATTGAGCGCTCGTCTGACTCAATGAGGGCGGGCGCAGTATCGATATGAGTTCAATTTGGTTGCACTTATGTGATGATAGTGGATTGAGTGCTCGTCTGAGTCAATGAGGGCGGGCGCAGTATCGATATGAGTTCAATTTGGTTTGCACTTATGTGATGATAGTGGATTGAAGGCTCGTCTGAGTCAATGAGGGCGGGCGCAGTATCGATATGAGTTCAATTTGGTTGCACTTATGTGATGATAGTGGATTGAGTGCTCGTCTGAGTAAATGAGGGTGGGCGCAGTGTCGATATGAGTTCAATTTGATTGCACTTATTTGATGATAGTGGATTGAGCGCTCGTCTGAGTCAATGAGGGCGGGCGCAGTGTCGATATGAGTTCAATTTGGTTGCACTTATGTGATGATAGTGGCTTGAGCACTCGTCTGAGTCCATGAGGGTGGGCGCAGTAGCATTCTGAATTCAATTAGGTATCTCCAATGAGGTTATAGAATGAGCGCTCGTTTTAATCCTTGGGGGCGGTCGCAGTGTCGATATGAGTTCAATTTGGTTGCACTTTTATTATGTTAGTGGATTGAGCGCTCGTCTGAGTCAATGAGGGCGGGCGCAGTGTGTTCAATTTGGTTGCACTTATGTGATGATAGTGGATTGAGCGCTCGTATGAGTCAATGAGGGCGGGCGCAGCATCGATATGAGTTCAATTTGGTTGCACTTATGTGATGATAGTGGATTGAGCGCTCATCTGAATCAATGAGGGTGGGCGCTGTGTCGAAATGACTTCAATTTGGTTGCACTTATGTGATGATAGTGGATTGAGCGCTCGTCTGAGTCAATGAGGGCGGGCGCAGTGTCGATATGAGCTCAATTTGGTTGCACTTATGTGATGATAGTGGATTGAGCGCTCGTCTGAGTCCATGAGGGTGGGCGCAGTAGCATTCTGAATTCAATTAGGTTTCTCCAATGAGGTTATAGAATGAGCGCTCGTTTTAATCGTTGGGGGCGGTCGCAGTGTCGATATGAGTTCAATTTGATTGCACTTATGTGATGATAGTGGATTGAGCGCTCGTCTGAGTCAAAGAGGGTGGGCGCAGTATCGATATGAGTTCAATTTGGTTGCACTTATGTGATGATAGTGGATTGAGCGCTCGTCTGAATCAATGAGGGCGGGCGCAGTGTCGAAATGACTTCAATTTGGTTGCACTTATGTGATGATAGTGGATTGAGCGCTCGTCTGAGTCAATGAGGGCGGGCGCAGTGTCGATATAAGTTCAATTTGGTTGCACTTATGTGATGATAGTGGATTGAGCGCTCGTCTGAGTCAATGAGAGCGGGCGCAGTATCGATATGAGATCAATTTGGTTGCACTTATGTGATGATAGTGGATTGAGTGCTCGTCTGAGTCAATGAGGGCGGGCGCAGCATCGATATGAGTTCAATTTGGTTGCACTCATGTGATGATAGTAGATTGAGCGCTCGTCTGAGTCCATGAGGGGGGGCACAGTAGTATTTTGAGTTCAATTAGGTTTCTCTAAGGCGATAGTAGAATGAGCGCTCGTTTAAATCCTTGGGGGCGGTCGCAGTACCGATATGAGTTCAATTTGGTTGCACTTTTGTGTCGATAGTGGATTGAGCGCACGTATGAGTCAATGAGGGCGGGCGCAGTGTCGATATGAGTTCAATTTGGTTGCACTTATGTGATGATAGTGGATTGAGCGCTCGTCTGAGCCAATGAGGGTGGGCGCTGTGTCGATATGACTTCAATTTGGTTCCACTTATGTGATGATAGTGGATTGAGTGCTCGTCTGAGTCAATGAGGGTGGGCGCAGTGTCAATATGAGCTCAATTTGGTTGCACTTATGTGATGATAGTGGATTGAGCTCTCGTCTGAGTCAATGATAGCGGGCGCAGTATCGATATGAGTTCAATTTGGTTGCACTTATGTGATGATAGTGGATTGAGTGCTCGTCTGAGTCACTGAGGGTTTGCGCAGTGTCGATATGAGTTCAATTTGGGTGCACTTATGTGATGATAGTGGATTGAATGCTCGCCTGAGTCATTGAGGGTGGGCGCAGTATCGATATGAGTACAAATTAGTTGCACTTATGTGATGATAGTGGATTGAGCGCTCGTCTGAGTCAATGAGGGCGTTCAGTGTCGACATGAGTTCAATTTGGTTGCACTTATGTGATGATAGTGGATTGAGCGCTCGTCTGAGTCAATGAGGGTGGGCGCTCTGTCGATATGAGTTCAATTTGGTTGCACTTATGTGATGATAGTGGATTGAGCGATTGTTTGAGTCAATGTGGGTGGGCGCTGTGTCGACATGACTTCAATTTGGTTGCACTTATGTGATGATAGTGGATTGAGCGCTCGTCTGAGTCCATGAGGGCGGGCACAGTAGCATTTTGAATTAAATTTGGTTTCTCTAAGGAGATAGTAAAATGAGCGCTCGTTTGAATCCTTGGGGCGGTCGCAGTGTCAATATGAGTTCAATTTGGTTGAACTCATGTGATGATAGTGGATTGAGCGCTCGTCTGAGTCCATGAGGGCGGGCACAGTAGCATTTTGAATTAAATTTGGTTTCTCTATGGAGATAGTAAAATGAGCGCTCGTTTGAATCCTTGGGGCGGTGGGCAGTGTCGATATGAGTTCAATTTGATTGCACTCATGTGATGATAGTGCATTGAGCGTACGTCTGAGTCAATGAGGGTGGGCGCAGTGTCGATATGAGATCAATTTGGTTGCACTAATCTGATGATACTGGATTGAGCGCTCGTCTGAGTCAATGAGTGCGGGCGCAGCATCGATATGAGTTCAATTTGGTTGCACTTATGTGATGATATTGGATTGAGCGCTCGTCTGAGTCCATGAGGGTGGGCGCAGTGTCGATATTACTTCAATTTGGTTGCACTTATGTGATGATAGTGGATTGAGCGCTCGTCTGAGTCCATGAGGGCGGGCACAGTAGCATTTTGAATTAAATTTGGTTTCTCTAAGGAGATAGTAAAATGAGCGCTCGTTTGAATCCTTGGGGCGGTCGCAGTGTCGATATGAGTTCAATTTGATTGCACTCATGTGATGATAGTGGATTGAGCGCTCGTCTGAGTCCATGAGGGTGGGCGCAGTGTCGATATGACTTCAATTTGGTTGCACTTATGTGATGATAGTGGATTGAGCGCTCGTCTGAGTCCATGAGAGCGGGCACAGTAGTATTTTGAGTTCAATTTGGTTTCTCTAAGGAGATAGCTCGTTCGTTCGCGCTCGTTCGAATCCTTAGGGCGGTCGCAGTGTTGATATAAGATCAATTTGGTTGTACTGCTCGTCTGAGTCCATGAGGGCGGGCACAGTAGCATTTTGAGTTCAATATGGTTTCTCTAAGAAGATAGTAGAATGAGCGCTCGGTTGAATCCTTGGAGGCGGTCGCAGTACCGATAAGAGAACAATTTGGTTAAACTTATGTGTCGATAGTGGATTGAGCGCTCGTCTGAGTCCATGAGGGTGTGCGCTGTGTCGATATGACTTCAATTTGGTTGCACTTATGTGATGATAGTGGATTGAGCGCTCGTCTGAGTCCATGAGGGCGGGCACAGTAGCATTTTGAATTAAATTTGGTTTCTCTAAGGAGATAGTAAAATGAGCGCTCGTTTGAATCCTTGGGGCGGTCGCAGTGTCGATATGAGTTCAATTTGATTGCACTCATGTGATGATAGTGGATTGAGCGCTCGTCTGAGTCCATGAGGGGGGGGCGCAGTGTCGATATGACTTCAATTTGGTTGCACTTATGTGATGATAGTGGATTGAGCGCTCGTCTGAGTCCATGAGAGCGGGCACAGTAGTATTTTGAGTTCAATTTGGTTTCTCTAAGGAGATAGCTCGTTCGTTCGCGCTCGTTCGAATCCTTAGGGCGGTCACAGTGTTGATATAAGATCAATTTGGTTGTACTGCTCGTCGGAGTCCATGAGGGCGGGCACAGTAGCATTTTGAGTTCAATATGGTTTCTCTAAGAAGATAGTAGAATGAGCGCTCGGTTGAATCCTTGGAGGCGGTCGCAGTACCGATAAGAGAACAATTTGGTTAAACTTATGTGTCGATAGTGGATTGAGCGCTCGTCTGAGTCCATGAGGGTGTGCGCTGTGTCGATATGACTTCAATTTGGTTGCACTTATGTGATGATAGTGGATTGAGCGCTCGTCTGAGTCAATGAGGGCGGGCGCAGTGTCGATATGAGTTCAATTTGGTTGCACTTATGTGATTATAGTGGATTGAGCGCTCGTCTGAGTCCATGAGCGGGCACAGTAGTAGTATTTTGAGTTCAATTTGGTTTCTCTAAGGAGACAGCAGATTGAGCGCTCGTTTGAATCCTTGGGGCGGTCGCAGTGTCGATATAAGATCAATTTGGTTGTACTGCTCGTCTGGAGTCCATGAGGGCGGGCACAGTAGCATTTTGAGTTCAATTCGGTTTCTCTTAGAAGATAGTAGAATGTTTACACTTAGTTGATAGTTGAATTTGTTTACACTTATGTGATAATAGTGGATTGAGCGCTCGTCTGAGTCAATGAGGGCGAGCGCAGTGTCGATATGTGTTCAATTTGGTTGCACTTATGTGATGATAGTGGATTGAGCGCTCGTCTGAGTCCATAAAGGCGGGCACAGTAGTATTTTGAGTTCCTTTTTATTTTCTCTAAGGAGATAGCAGATTGAGCGCTCGTTTGAAACCTTGGGGCGGTCGCAGTGTCGGTATGAGATCAATTTGGTTGTACTGCTCGTCTGAGTCCATGAGGGCGGGCACAGTAGCATTTTGAGTTCAATTCGGTTTCTCTTAGAAGATAGTAGAATGAGCGCTCATTTGAATCCTTGGGGGCGGTCGCATTGTCGATATGTGTGATCAATTTGTTTACACTTATTTGATAATAGTGGATTGAGCGCACGTCTGAGTCAATGAGGGCGAGCGCAGTGTCGATATGAGTTCAATTTGGTTGCACTTATGTGATGATAGTTGATTGAGCGCTCGTCTGAGTCCATAAAGGCGGGCACAGTAGTATTTTGAGTTCCTTTTTATTTTCTCTAAGGAGATAGCAGATTGAGCGCTCGTTTGAATCCTTGGGGCGGTCGCAGTGTCGGTATGAGATCAATTTGGTTGTACTACTCGTCTGAGTCCATGAGGGCAGGCACAGAAGCATTTTGAGTTCAATTAAGTTTATCTAAGGAGATAATAGAAAGAGCGCTCGTTTGAATCCTTGGGGCGGTCGCAGTGTCGATATGAGATCAATTTGGTTGCACTCATATGATGATGATGAATTGAGCGCTCTTCTGAGTCCACGAGGACGGGCACAGTAGCATTTGAGTTCAATTAGGTTTCTCTAAGGCGATAGTAGAATGAGCGCTCGTTTGAATCCTTGGGGCGGTCGCAGTACCGATAAGAGAACAATTTGGTTAAACTTATGTGTCGATAGTGGATTGAGCGCACGTCTGAGTCAATGAGAGCGGGCGCAGTGTCGATATGAGTTCAATTTGGTTGCACTTATGTGATGATAGTGGATTGAGCGCTCGTCTGAGCCAATGAGGGTGGGCGCTGTATCGATATGACTTCAATTTGGTTCCACTTCTTATATATAAAAATGAAATGGTCTGTGTTCGTATCCGCATAACTTGAAAACGGCTGGATGGATTTTTTCATTTCTTCAGCAGACACACATTCGTTTTCGTTTCCGACGGTTTATATGATATTTCCTTATGCGAAAATCACGGGTAAGATGGAGTAAATCGAAAACTAAAATTAAGAATCGTATGAAATTTCTCATAGGAAGTTCACAACGCGCATTATCGCCTACTATGCAGGACAACGTCTGCCGGGTCGACTAGTATGTGATGATAGTGGATTGAGTGCTCGTCTGAGTCAATGAGGGTGGGCGCAGTGTCGATATGAGTTCAATTTGGTTGCATTTATGTGATGATAGTGGATTGAGCGCTCGTCTGAGTCAATGAGGGTGGGCGCTGTGTCGATATGAGTTCAAACTGGTTGCACTTATGTGATGATAGTGGATTGAGCGATTGTTTGAGTCAATGTGGGTGGGCGCTGTGTCGATATGACTTAAATTTGGTTGCACTTATGTGATGATAGTGGATTGAGCGCTCGTCTGAGTCAATGAGGACGGGCGCAGTATCGATATGACTTCAATTCGGTTTCACTTATGTGATGATAGTTTATTGAGTGCTCGTCTGAGTCAATGAGGGTGGGCGCAGTGTCGATATGAGTTCAATTTGGGTGCCCTTATGTGATGATAGTGGATTGAGCGCTCGTCTGGGTCAACGAGGGGCGCGCAGTGTCGACATGAGTTCAATTTGGTTGCACTTATGTGATGATAGTGGATTGAGCGCTCGTCTGAGTCAATGAGGGTGGGCGCTGTGTCGATATGAGTTCAATTTGGTTGCACTTATGTGATGATAGTGGATTGAGCGATTTTTGGGTCAATGTGGATGGGCGCTGTGTCGATAAGACTTAAATTTGGTTGCACTTATGTGTTGATAGTGGATTGTGCGCTCGTCTGAGTCAATGAGGGCGGGCGCAGTATCGATATGAGTTCAATTTGGTTGCACTTATGTGATGATAGTGGATTGAGCGCTCGTCTGAGTCCATGAGGGCGGGCACAGTAGCATTTTGAATTTTATTTGGTTTCTCTAAGGAGATAGTAAAATGAGCGCTCGTTTGAATCCTTGGGGCGGTCGCAGTGTCAATATGAGTTCAATTTGGTTGCACTCATGGGATGATAGTGGATTGAGCACTCGTCTGAGTCCATGAGGGCGGGCTGATAGCATTTTGAATTAAATTTGGTTTCTCTAAGGAGATAGTAAAATGAGCGCTCGTTTGAATCCTTGGGGCGGTCGCAGTGTCGATATGAGTTCAATTTGATTGCACTCATGTGATGATAGTGCATTGAGCGCACGACCGAGTCAATGAGGGCGGGCGCAGTGTCGATATAAGTTCAATTTGGTTGCTCTCATGTGATGATAGTGGATTGAGCGTTCGTCTGAGTCCATGAGGGCGGGCACAGTAACATTTTGAGTTCAATTAGGTTTCTTCAAGGAGATAGTAGAATGAGCGCTCGTTTGAATCCTTGGGGGCGGTCGCAGTGTCGATATGAGAACAATTTGGTTAAACTTATGTGTTGATAGTGGATTGAGCGCTCGTCTGAGTCAATGAGGGCGGGCGCAGTGTCGATATGAGATCAATTTGGTTGCACTTATGTGATGATAGTGGATTGCGCGCTCGTCTTTAGTCAATGAGTGTGGGCGCAGTATCGATATGAGTTCAATTTGGTTGCACTTATGTGATGATAGTGGATTGAGCGCTCGTCTGAGTCCATGAGGGTCGCGCTGTGTCGATATGACTTCAATTTGGTTGCACTTATGTGATGATAGTGGATTGAGCGCTCGTCTGAGTCAATGAGTGTGGGCGCAGTATCGATATGAGTTCAATTTGGTTGCACTTATGTGATGATGGAGGATTGAGAGCTCATTTGAGTCCATGAGGGGCGGGCACAGTAGCATTTTAAGTACAATTAGGTTTCTCTAAGGAGATAGTAAAATGAGCGCTCGTTTGAATCATTGGGGGCGGTCGCAGTGTCGATATGAGATCAATTTGGTTGCACTAATGTGATGATAGTGGATTGAGCGTTCGTCTGAGTCAATGAGGGCGAGCGCAGTGTCGATGAGTTCAATTTGGTTGCACTTATGTGATTATAGTGGATTGAGCGCTCGTCTGAGTCCATGAGCGAGCACAGTAGTATTTTGAGTTCAATTTGGTTTCTCTAAGGAGATAGCAGATTGAGCGCTCGTTGAATCCTTGGGGCGGTCGCGAGTGTCGATATAAGATCAATTTGGTTGTACTGCTCGTCTGAGTCCATGAGGGCGGGCTGGTAGCATTATTTGAGTTTAATTCGGTTTCTCTTAGAAGATAGTAGAATGAGCGCTCATTTTAATCCTTGGAGGCGGTCGCAATGTCGATATGAGATCAATTTGTTTACACTTATGTGATAATAGTGGATTGAGCGCTCGTCTTAGTCCATGAGGGCGGACACAGTAGCATTTTGAGTTCAATTAGGTTTCTCTAAGACGATAGTAGTAGAATGAGCGCTTGTTTGAATCCTTGGGGATGGTCCCAGTGCCGATGTGAGATCAATTCAATTATTTTAATAAACCTAAAAATTTATTTCTTATTACAGCAATCGTACACTACTTTTTAATAACATTTACTAACCGTCTCATAGTTTTAATCCACAATAAATAGAAGTAGATTATTTAGAAACCCGGATAAAATTTAGAAAAAAAGTGATATTATAAAGACCTCAGCTATTAGCAGCAGGACTTTTGCGATTTCGTAGAAACTTCTTATAGTTGGGTAAATCATATTTGAAAAGAATTTCTACCTCTAATTGAATATTAAGGTTTTTCTGTACTTGAAGATACAAAAGTTGAAAGTTTAATCATACATCGATGGAACCAATGCTAACAGAATCCTGAATTGACATCAAAAATTTTCACTTGGTTGAAAACTACCAAAAATATGTGAAGTGTGATAGTACGGGTTTTTGTTCAAGAAAAAACACGTTGGGGACATAGGAGGAGGGGGTCAAAATCTACAAAAAAATGTGGATTGCTCTAGTAATGAGTAGAGACATAAGCCATTGAACTGAATTCTTTTCATAAAAATAATTTTATTTTTTGATTAAAGAAGTTATGAAAATTTTCTAATGAAATTGTTATGTGGATACATTAAGTACAAACAAGCATGTATATATTTCCTACATTTCTTCCGAAAAAGGATTCTGAGAAATGTCAGCATCCAAGTTAGAATGGAGACAACTAAAAACAACTCAAAATTGAATTGGAAATATTAATTTAAAAAACCTTTTTGCCTTTCTCGTATACAAAGTATTAATATAAAAACTATATGTTCGCTCCAAAACATGAACTTTTATAGGAGGCCTGGAGACCCATAATTATTTATATACCGATCGACTCAGCTCGAAGGTGGAGTGATGATGTCTGAGTGTATGTATGTGTGTGTGTATGTGTGTATGTGCGCAAAAAGTCTAGCTCAGTTTTTGGGCACTTATCCTCAACAATTTGCTCACCAACAAAATTTGCATTCGACGCAGAATCCTGTCCCAATGTTTCCTGGCTTGAAAACTGGCAATCGGAATATGAGCTTAGAAGTTATAGCCAAAATAACTTTTTTCATAAAAAAGCAGCAGTAAAGAAGTCTCTCGCTCACTTTTTGGGCACTTATCCTCAACCAATTTATCGCAACAAATTGCATTCGACGCATGAATCCTGTCCCATTGTTTCCTATTGAAAACTGACTTGATCGGACTTATAGGCTTTAAAGTTGTAATAAAATACTTTTTTTTCATAAAAAGCACATTAAAAAGTCTAGCTCACTTTTTAGAATTTATTCTCAACCAAGGAATCATTTTTTGGAATGCGCCTGCAGAACAAGCGACAAAGAGAACCAACGACAAAGCTTTGTTTTGTCGGAGATAATAATAAACAAAGATCCGAAAAGGTACCTCCAGCAATTAAAAAAGAACAATCTTGTTGATAACTTTTCATCCCGTTATTTGGCGTTATTTCTGGTAGAAATTTCGGTTTTATGCTATCATAGTTTTTGCTTTTTATGGAAATCTTCGAGAATCGAACAATGATTACAAAATTAGTAGCGTATTTTCGGAAATATCAAATTAACCAAAACCGATGATTCTTGTCATGTGTGTTCGGAAGGTTCTGATAAAGGTTTACATCATGGTGCGTTTGTGGTAAAAACTCTGTTGATGACAAAGAAATTATATTGTTAGACGTTGCTCTAATATTGATTCCCTATTCTCCAACGATTTTTGCTCACCAACAGAAGTTGCATTCGATGCAGAATCCTGTCTCATTATTTCCTATTGAAATTGTGACCCGATCGGACTATGGGCTTAGAAGTTGTGGCCAAAAAAAATTTTCGTATAAAAGCACATTCAAAAGTCTAACTCTCTTTATAGGCACTTATTCTCAACCGATTTGCTCGCAACAAGACGATTTACATTCGACGCAGAATTATGTCCCATTATTTCCTATTGAAAACGGACCCGAATCGGACTATGGGCTCGCAACAAGTTGCATTCGACGCAGAATCCTGTCCCATTGTTTCCCTGTGAAAGGCATTGAAATCGGACTATGGAAGCTTAGAAGTTATGGCCAAAAATACTTTTTACCTTTCTCGTACTTCTAAGTAACCGTAAAAGGCTATATATTCGCTTCAAAAAACGAACTTTTATAGGAGGCCCGGAGAACCCTAGTGAAATTAAAGCTATACCGATCGACTCAGCTCTACAGATTACAGGTGATGTCTGTGTGTATAACATGTGTGTGTGTGTGCGCAAAAGTCAAAGCTCACTTTTTTGGAATTTATTCTAAACAAATTTTGCTCACCCAACAAGTTGCATTCGATACAGAATCATGTCTCATTATTTCCTATTGAAAAATGACCCGATCGGACTAAAAAATTTTCATATAAAAGCACATTAAAAGTCTAGCACACACTTTTTGACACTTATTCTCAACCTTTGCTCGCAACAAACTGCATTCGACACAGAATCCTGTCCAATTATTTTCTATTGATGAGTAGCTCGATCGGACTAGAGGCTTAGAAGTTACGGCCAAATTTTTTTTCATTAAAAAGCACATTAAAAAGTCTAAGCTCACTTTTTGGGCACTTATCCTCAACCAAGTTGCTCACAGATTTAAAATTCGATGCAAAATCCTGTCCCATTGTTTCCCTATTGAAAATTGACCCGATCGTGCTATGGGCTTAGAAGTTATGACCAAAATTCTTTTAGCCTTTCTTGTATACCACAAGTATAGGGAGACTAGGTGGGCATAGTCCCCTTTATGATTTCCGATGTATCACAGCCAAAATAAATAAACATACGCAGTTTCCACACTGACTCTCTAAGAAATATGAAGTACAAGTAAACGTTCACTTCGCTGGACGCTTTTTAACTTTCAAATTCCCCTTTTTAACTGGAAGCGTTCGCTAACTGGAAGGCTACAGCCCAGTTAAAAAGCAATTCAACAATCCAAAAATAGACGTCGAAATGAGTTTGACATTTTATTGTCAAAAATTAGCAAGGGCATGCGAAGGGGTAACGAGTGAATATATTTAATTCTCCAGTAACATTTGAAGTTGGCGTAATCGAACTTTATTCGGATTAAATCAAATGAATTTTATATCATAAAATGATGTTCCGAAATGTAGAGAACCAAAGAAAATTTTAGAAGAGCATTTTGTTTTGACATCATATTTTAACGTTTGCCTACTTTTTCTTTGAGGTTTATCCCAATTATCAAACGATTAATTAGAAAGCCTGTTGAAAAATATGGTTATAAAGGTGAAAAAAACTTAACAGCAACAAATTTTTATAAAATATATTTGATTTTTCTTATTCATTTGAAAAACAGAAGCTACATATGACGTTTTGAGGAATAACATCAATTTTGAAGTGTTTTTGAAAATCGATTATTTGACAATTAGATTATTTGACGAAAGCAAGTAAAGGAATTAAATTAGGAGTGGACCATACACGAAAAGATTAGAAGTCTTTAGAAATTAATTTTCTATCCAAAATTTCATGAACGAAAACTCAGTTTGTGATAGTATCAAGTTATGTACTGTCTCAATACTATCAATGACATTACTTCAATAAAAATTGACAAAAAATAAGACGTGAGTTTAGCTAGTTGTTTAGGCTCTAAAATAACTCATCCCTTACCTGACAAATGCGCAATTTTAAAGGAACAAAACAAACAGATATATTAGTAGTCAATTAAATTGTATAATTTAAATAATTGAGGTATAGTATTTTACAACTTGGATTGCATTTTATTAGATTCGCCCAATTTGCAATTTATTCATGTTGCATATTTTAATTCTTTCCAAAAAGCAATTCAAAGCATTGCATTGATATCACCCTCCGTTATTGTCAACACAACAGGTCAGTGATTAGCGAGTAGCATTCGCTTCTTTAGGCTGTGCTCTTAGCCCAGTTATCCGAACGGTTACTGTATTTAACCTTACTGATGTGTAGTAGTCCTCAAAATATTGTTATTATTGGTATATAATCGATTTTGAGAGTGCTGTCAAAAGTCTACTTACAAGAAATATTCGGGGAAATTGATCCTCTTTGTTAAAATTAGAAAGGTGCCCTCAGATTTTGCAAATATTTTTCCATTAGAACACGCGCAATTTTCGAATTGCTGTGCGTATACATGAACGATTTTTTGTTGTTGAATTCGACAGCTTTTGTTATTTTTAAGTTTGGGGAGACTTGATCCTCTTTTTCTGTAATCTCTACCTGATAAATAATATTTCCTACCAACCTTGTCAAACCTATCAAATCTACAAAAAATAGAAGCCAGAGAACGAATTTATATGTTTTTGAATTTTTTCGCCAAATTTTAGTATAGGTGACTAATGGGGATCAAATGTCCCCATATTGAGGAAACGTAACTTCAAATCCAAATATCCTAAAACTTTGATGGAATGTTGACATTTTCACTAGTACAAATCATTAAAGCACATTTGCTGGCTTTGACAACAACAAAGAAAAACAAGAAAACATTTAAGGCACCCAAGTAACAAATCCAAAACCATAAGAATTTATTCATAATTAGTAATGGTTTTAAGAAAGATTTCAAAATACTGGTGTGTGTTTAAAGAGTTTTCAATAAGAAAATGGCTCATCAAATTTTATGATTCTTAAAATGAGTGTTGGTAATCTCTACAATTGAACAATAAAAAACTATCATTGATCCAGCTTTGGTACTCTTATGGATGTTTTTAAAACATTCTCCTAGATGTATTTAAAGTTGAACAATAAGTCCAAATAGATGTTTTCTTACAGATTTCTTTTTTGACACACATGGTTTTAAATACAACTTAACCATAAACTCACCTTAAAACCGCAAAGAATCTTTTGAGTCTCAGTTAAATTTTTTACGTTCTGGAATAAAACTAATTTCCTTATCTGTGAAACATGAAACCTAATCGATGGGAAAAATCAAATCAAGTCGACCTTTCAAATACAAAAAATACACAGGAAAATGGCGGTGGGTGCAATTCCGAAAACCGTTAGTTCTTCCAAGGAACACTAGAACAGTTGGAGGATGAGTTTCAACCGGGATAAAGATACGCTTGCTGACACGGTAGGGTGAAGACAGTATAATGCGCCCCACCTGGCCAAAACACTCTCTTTGATTTCTAGAAAACTATAACTAACTAAGGGTCAAAATCAGTTGGTACCTATAACTATTTTGCCAAAACCATCGTACTATGTGAATGTGGGAAGTATTTTTGTTTTACATAAATGAAAATAATAATAAAATACAAAAAGTGACAATTTTGATGTAACTTTTCATATTTGTTTACTCAACATTCTGGAGCGACGCTAGCATACTGTCCACAAAATTTGCACTGGAACACTCAGTTGGGCAACAAAATAACTTTTTCTCAGTGGTTTAATATGATGTAAAATTGCTTACATCTTCAAAAACGTAACGATTTTCGAAAATATATTTCTACTATTGGCCAAAACGCCCCAATGTAAACCGGACGGTATGCCCTTTAACTGGACACAAGCGCGGCGAGCTTGCAGCAGTTGCTTCCAAATTATATGGAAATTATTGAAATATAATTTAAAACTGATTAAATGGACTTATATTGGTTTTTAATGTCAAGCACATAGAGGATTTGTAACCTTTTATTATGGAATTGATAAAATACTAATGAAGAGCTATGGAACGTCTTTGGTTAAGGTGGGGGCGTATTGCCCAGGCACTTTTTGAAATACATTTTTCACGACTTTTCAAAAATTATTACGTGTTATCTGTAATATTTTTATATGATTACTTCACGGGCAATGCATTTGCGACTTCTTGCACTTAACCAAATAACACAAAGTTTGCATGAATTGCGATGAAATGTAAAGAGTTATGAAGGTTTTCCCTTAGGGGCGCATATTATACCCGTCTTACCCTACATACTCTTCCGTTTATCGTCAGGCATCGATAAATCCTTCAAACCCACAGCTTTTCCACCAATTTTCGGTGACGGAGGATGGCGTTTGCTTCCACTCACTGGGGATGACACTGAAACAGATTTCTTTATCATCGAGTCCTCCTGAAGTATTGGCTTAATTGATGGCCAGGAAGATTAAAGGCCCCTAGTGAAACAGGTTTTGGTTTCAATGGAGTCCAGTAAGCGGTTCTCAAAGCACCCATCCCCACACTACACCAGGTTGCGAATTTCCGTCTCGTCCAGAAAAAAAAAATTGTACCACCATAATTGATTATGAGATTCTTTATTTAATTCACCAAATAATTAGTATCTTGAGCTTTAAAAGTGAAAAATATTACTAAAAATTTGAATTTCCGAGTACCAATGGAAAGCAAAACCAAAACAAACAGCCGTCAAAATATTCACAGATAACTCACTTATATTCAAGGGTGCTATAAAGGCGACATTTTGGTAATGGGTTTAAACTTGATTTAACGATTTTAACACAGTTTTTCCAAGAGAAAATTGTTTTATTCAAAACTGGATTAATTTGTAATGGTTTTATCCAAAGTAAAAAATAATAAAAATGTTGAATTTTACTGTTTTGTTGGCAAGAAATCAACATATATTGGAAATTTCGGATTGGTTATAAATTAAATTGCGAATTACAGCTCTTATAACCTGAATTTCATTGTAACACCAAATTTAATCTATATTACAATGGCTCTTTCATGAATTTACTAACATATGAACAATTTTTGCGTTAGAATACAAGAGCGCTTCGATTATTGTAATATTTGAATATTCATTATTCTGCAATACACTCACTGCGATAGTCACTTTCCATAATTTTACAAAAAATCGACAGTAAATTTTTAGGCACAAAGTTTTTTTGAATTTTGGGAAATAAAATTTGCAAGCATATAAAATGTATTATTGATTTTTTAGAGACATGGTGACAATTATTTTGCGTGAAGTATTTGTTTCTTGTTACCTATGATTCCCCTTTTATTTTTATTAATAAACTAGCAGACCCGACAAACTTCGTTTCGCCTAAAATTGATTTATTTTCCAGTTGATCTCGAGTTATGAAGAAATTGGTGTTTTCATTTGTATGGGAGCCCCCTTTCCAAAGCAGGGAGGGTCTCGAACCATATTAGGGGTACTTCCCCAGCCCCAAAAACCTCCACATACAAATTTTCACGTCGAGTGGTTCAGTAGTTTCCGAGTCTATAAGGCACAGACAGACAGGGGAAGTCATTTTATGTATATAGATATAATTAGGTCTGAAGCATTCCCTCAAATAAGAGTATTATAAAATAGTTTATGGTTAAAAGGTCTTTAAAATAGTTTTATGGAGGATTTAGAAAAACCATGATAAATACGTTTTGCATGAATCTGAATAGTTTTAAGATATTCTTTATTCTATTTCTTCACAACTTCTAGCATAGAGTGGGCCAAATTGAGCTTATAGAACAGTTATGCTTCTTGGTTATTAAGGCGTTGAAAGAATTTTATATTTATTTCTGGTTTTATCCAGTGGTACTTACACTCTGCTTCAGATGTGCCTTAAAACAATATTTGTTGTGGGCATTGTTGCCGAAAGTTATTCCAAATTTTGCGTGGCCAATAAAAAAAATCTTTAGGAAGGTCAAAACATACAAACCGCCCTGCAGAATAAATAAGGTTATCAACCCAACGAATAACTCACCACATAAAGGTCATTTGTCTAGAGGATCACTACTAAAAAATACGCTAGAACAAAAACTACTTTGGTTCCACGATAAAACAGGGGGTGATCAAGAAGTCTCCCCGAGGATCAAGTCTACCCACCTTCCCCTACTTAAAGGCTATATGTTCGCTGCAAAACAGACTTTTTATAGGAAGCCCGTAGAGCCTTCAGCTCGACGAATTAAAGTAATGTCTGTGTGTGTATGTGTGTGCACAAAATAATCTCACAGATTTCTCAGGCACTTGATGTAACCATTTCATTTCTTGGGCGTTTATCCTCAAACGATTTGCTCGCAACAAGTTGCATTCGACATGGAATCTTGTCACATTGGATTTAAATATCCTTGAACCGGCCCTAGTCGGACTATGAACTTCGGAGTTATATTTGGTAATTACAAGAAAAGTTATTTTTTCTCTATTTTAGGCGCCTACTCAATAGGCCGATTTACTCACCAACATTCGACGCAGAATCATGTCCCATTGTTTCCCTATGAAAAAATTGGCCGGACCGGACTATGGGCTCAGCAGTTATGGTTAAAATGCTTTTTTCATACCAAAAGTGCAGAAGAAAATTACTCACCCACAAGAAACGAGAAAGGCACTATCATCGCTTCGTGGATTAATCTGGGTTTGTTTTCTTTTGTTTTTATCTTTATTAAGAAGACTTTCAGTCCTAAATGCTGACTCGACTCCAATAAATCTTTCTTAAATTCAATTACATGTAAAATGTGAACAGTAATGCTTGTAGCACAAAATTTCAACTAATTTAACTTACTTTAGCATTTACTACGATAATTCAATCACGTTGTAACATCGATGAGTTGCATGTCTCAAACCTCATTTTAAGTTTTTGGGTAAAATTATTTAAGATTTGCGATATTTGTTTTCAAGTAATTCCAAATATCAACTATAAAATCATGGACTGATTCGTACCCAACATTTTATATTAAATATTTTAAAAAATAAGCAAAATTCACATTTATCTGTCATTACAATGTTCATGAAATTGTTCTGCAACATACCACCAACAATCGAGCGATCAGGGCAAATTGATCGAATGTCAGGGGTGTATTTTCCTATAAATTTTGACTCAAAGCCCCATTTGTGAAAACATCTAATCAAAAGGTACGCAGCTTAATACTACTAGCGATTAGGCTGAAATTTTGAAGGATTAATGTTCTTTTCATAAGACCTGTAATCAAGGGGGAGGGGCATTAAGATTCGACGCTTTTTGACTTTCCCTGGGCGAGTCTACTGGATGCTTTGCGTGGGCGCAGCGTTCATAGTGACAGGCGCACTTGCCAGAGCCCCCATGAGACCGGAGACTGTATGAATTTAAGTGCAAAATTATTACTCTGGGACGTTGCAGTAGTGAATTCAGTACCTAATTTCCATAACGACTTACTCTGCTTTTGTAAACCAAAGATCAAACGACTGATTTGACGAATCATTGGCACTCCACGCTAATATCACCAGCTACACGTAAGTGAAGGCTTCGACTACCTGTTGTGGTGTTGGTTTGTGTGGGAAGACCCATGGATCGTCAAATCAACGTTTGAATCTTGTTACAAAAGCAGACATCATCCTTTAGTAATTATTGAATTGAGTACTAGAGTCCCATAAGGGCGGACTGGCATTGTTACTCTGAACCGTTCACTTAGTGACTTGAGCGCTTATCAGAGTCCCATGAGGGAGAGTACAGCACTCAAGTTTTAGTCTAAATCTGTTGCACTGAGACGTTCATAGTGAATTGAAGCGCTTGCCAGAGTCCCATAAGGGGAAAACAACATGAATTTGAGTACAAGATTGTTACTCTGAGACGTTTATATGTAGTGAATTGAGCGCTCGCCAGAGCTACATTAAAGTGGATACATCATGGATTTGAGTTTAAAACTGTTGCCTTGTGGGACGTTCATAGTGTCTTGAGCCCTCACTAGAGTCCCATGAGGATGACTCAGATTCGATTTGATTACAATTTGATTTACTCATAGGTGCTCATAGTTAAATGAGTGATCGTCTTAGTCCCGTAATGAGTGGACATGAATTTGATTTGAGTACAATTCCAGTTACTCTGAGGCTTTCATGGTGAATCGAAGGCGAGGCTGAGGCTTTTATAGTGAAGGCGGACACAGATTGGGTTGAGCCGTTTTGATTACTCTAGGCCTGAGGTGTTCATTGCTTGAAATGAAGTGATCATCTGAGTCCCTTGAGTGGGCGGACTTTGCTTGGGTTTGGTTACCCTAAAGGGCCTTCACTGTAGTAAGTTGATAGATCCTTTGAGTTTTGTGGTGCGGACATAGAATCAATTTTAGTACAATATGTTTTGATTCGAGTGCATCCATAATAGAGCTCATGGGCGTCTGCAATCCATGAAGTTAGACACAGATTCTGATTTGGGTACATTGCAATTTCTCTGAGACTATTCATTGGGATTTGGGCGGTCTTGTAGAGTCGTAGTATGAGGGCAGCCTTCAATGAATTGGAGCCTACAATTTAATTGCTCTAAAGGCATTTATAGTGAATAATTTTATTTTGGTAAAATTGATAGAACATTTAAAAATTAAAATTAAACCCAGTACACCTTATTAGTTTTCATTTTTACCGTGACACACCAGGCACTTAAATTTGTCTTAGCCTAGACAACAGACCGCTCTCGCATGTAACACTTTTTGTTGATTATTGTGATAAAGATTTTCCCGATGCCGAAAAAAAAAATCTTTTTACTAGGGTGGGAGATCAAACTGACATTTTATAACACATGCCACTGAACGATTGAAGATGCCGGAAGCATTTTTAAACATCTAAAACACATGGGCGTAAAACTGTTATTGGCAAGTAAAGTTTAGGAGTGTGAAAACAAACATTTTTTGCGGAATGACTTTATTCGTGAAAGTCTACCGAGGCTTGTGGAGACGAGCAAAAAAAAAAAAAATATCGGAAGGTGCAGGCGAAAAAAGAGTTCAACGGACGCAGGCCGTAAAGACATTTATTATTCAATTTGTTGAGCTGAGTCGATTTGGCCTCTGTCACTACTATGAGTCTAAGAGCCTTTTATAAAAAGTTCGTTGTTAGAGTGAGCCAGTAACCTGAATGAATTTATTCCACATTTGGGCGTGGGCGCAATTTTCAAATCAATAAAGTTTGATGAGCTTGGATTTTCCAAGGGCGAAATTTTAATTTTAAATATGTGAGTAACTTCATCTTGCGTTGACAACACTAGGTAGATCAGTCAGGTGGAAATTGACTTTGGGCCCTCCATGAACTGCGTGGTTGGCGACGATGCTGTAGCCATGGACCGAGCAGAATGGAGAAGACTCTTATCTACCACTTTGGTAGCTTCTGACTTAATCTGAATAAATGACTAAATAATAATGGAAGCTAGGTATATTTTAAATGGATAAATCTACTTGGTTTTGCAGATTGCCTTATCCATGTGGAGTTGACTTCTAGCTGTTGCTTGGCAAGGAGACTCTGAGACACCTTATACCAGTGATGGTTTACTACGCGTGTTGACTGATGTTTTTCCCGATTGCTTTTGATTACTAATGATATGGCTGTCAGTTTGGATTCGCATTAAGGCTGCCAGATGGTTTAGGAGTTAATGGATATTTTGTATATAGTGACGCTAGAGTGCTATTTTATTTTAATCTAGTTTGGCTATTTGGAAAAAGGATGGTTTTTCAATTCAAATCACATGCCTTCAGTTCGTAGTTATTACTGAAAACGGTATTCTGGGTTTTTCGAAAACTTAAGTTCAGCATTAGATTGAAGCAGGCATTGCTTTGTCACACTCACCACAGGAAGTGTTTTCTATTGCAGGTATACGGAAGGATATTTCTTTCGCTCTTGTTGGCAATATACCAATTCTGACATTTAAAGCATTCGCAGAAATCAATTAAGACACGAACGAATAATTCCTCGTTATTGGCGTCTTTGTGGAATTTAATTATACCAACAAAACCCCGCTCATATTTTCCCCACCATGAGCCAAATTCCATCTAAATCCTAAAACAAAATGAGCACCAGCGCATAAAGACCACAAAGATATGCTGAGATTTAAGGTTCCCCAAACACACGCGACGCGACGGTCGCGACGCAATTCTATCAACGCGACAGCGATTTTGTATCACTGGCTGGTACTGATAAGCGTACAACACACATTGCCTGCAACGACCCAACGATAGAGTCAGCGGCGACTAGTTGTCGCCATCGCAACATTCAAATCAACAGGTCTGCAGAGGCCTTTATTCCTGACAATCCAAATCGCCATGAGCAAATTTGAGGATTCAATTTCAATTTTTCCTATCTCCATTTCTGCCACTACACCGTCCCACACACATCCAAGAACTCGGAAGCGGGAAAAATAGCTTGGAAGTATAACACTGGTATGTGCTTTTTCATTTAATTCCACTATTTTACGCCATGTATCTTTGATCCTGCTTTACTCATGGCCTTGACTGCGGCTGTTCTAACTCATCTTACTGATTAAAAAATGTAATGCGGGTGTCTGTCGAGTTCCACCTACATTGACAGAATTCTACACAATCAGGTTTTGATGTGTCTGATGATTATTTGTTGTAATAATAAATTCTTAATTCATATTGGAAGCAAGCCTTTATGTATCAGTATTGATAAATTCAATAAAATAATGACGTATCATGGTATAAATGTTTTGAGTCCATTCTCCTAGTCAGGTAGGAAGCCATTCCTTGTCCCCACATCAATCAACGTGACGATGAATATCCTTCATCTCTTTACCCCAGAGCAGGAAAATGGTAAATGAGACTGGTCCAGTTGGAGTTTAGGAGGACAATGACAGTGTAAACAGGCGACGACATCGCAACGATGATATGAGGGACGATGAGTGTGATGGTAAAAGTATATATCTGATGGTGCGCTTTTCGCTTCTGTTGGCTTGAGGTTCCAGAGTGAAGATCGGATGCAGCCACGGGATTGAGAATTCCTCAAAGTGGGGTCTTGTTTGCCGAGCATAGGCTGAGGAACAGGCAACGTGGAACATACATAATGTGATGTGCTCGAACGCTGATACAATGGGAATAGAACCTTGGCGTAAACAGCTCTAGTGAAACAAAGAGAAGAAGGGACAATTTCTCGGAAGAAGTGTCGCATTACTTCAAAATCAATATGAATGTGTAGCAGAGCCACCCACGGAAAAAACTTATCACTCCCTAGTGTTTGAACCTTTTCAGAAAAGAAAATATCCTTGAAAATCAAAACAAGATTTGTTTTGACGCAGAGCTGAAATATTTCGCCACATACACCAAATACTGAACAACTAAAGAGATATTAGATTTATGAAAGACAGAGGTTGGCGCACCGTCGTTCGCACCAACTCACCCGTTCATGTAAATAAAGGTCGTAAACAACATTGTACGTTCATCGTTTTTTTCTTCTACGTCTTGATCCATACCAAATGTCGATACAAATGTTAATAATTTAGAAAGTAAAAAAATAAACGAATCATTGTAAAATAAAACTTTTTTAACATGTACAAATTGAAATAGCTCGGTTTCGGATACATATTGATCAAAATTTCGACCTGAGGAATCATTTTAGGCCATCCTTCCATACTAAGGTTCACAACACGACGAAATAAAAATTAAACGGATGCTTGAAATATTGCTCGATGATGAGTAATCTCTAAATTACTTCCACTAGTTTCATCAGGATTGCGGTTATCTCATCATTCAAAATTTAAATATAAACATATCACTTGGGTACTTGCACTTCCTAAAACAATTCAGTTCGACAAAATCGGAAGTAAACGTTATCGTAGCTGCTATACGGTAAGTCCTCCACATCTTTCTGCGCCCTATGGAGTGCACTCGTTTTCTAGATATTTTGCTGCTGGGGAGAAAAGCTGAATTTCCCGCCACAAGGACCGTACCGTAGATACTCGAACTTTCTCACCGAATGCCGCTGCGTATCTTCGGTTAATTGACAGCATAGTTCGAGCTTTCTGCCAAAATGTGGAGACATAAAAGAAGCCATTCTTTTGGTTTTCTTCCGTTGGAAGCAGACTGGAGCAGGGGTGGATACTGATATGTATGATCTCAACTCCGTCCAGTAGGTTTCATTCACTGAACGAACAAAAGAAAATATCCGTATGTTTGCATAATGAAATTATCCCATTTATTGTTATCAATTGAAACTTTTGTGAATTTGTTTCCTATCCTCCAGGGATTTCGGTACGTGGGTTTAGTGCATATGTGGAGATGGCTGCAGTCTGCGGAAGAGTGTAGGTTGCTTTTCCAACATCAGGGGATGAAATAATTCCATTATGGATAGGAGTTGTCACCGTGTTTGTTCGATTCTTTTGGGTGGTCCGGTCTTTGGGATTAAAAATTCCGATTCTATCGGAGCTTATATCAATAACTAATAATATTTAATTGATCCGCCTTCCTTGTATTTTTTACGACAGGTGATAGCACTCCTTAGAATGTCAAAAACCATTATTTTAAAACATTTGACAACGATTTTGGTTCTGAACTTACATGCTTCCTGGCTCTACATACCCATATCGACTTCAATAATGTTTGGTCTTGGCATTATTTTTGACGTAGGACTATGACTGTCCATCACCTATGTTAAGAATTACACTTTTGATTTCTAAAATCGGAGACCGTGACGAAAATATGATAGATTTTAAAACTTTAATATAATTCAATATTCGTTTCTCAGTAGATTTTTTCAGTTTTTGGTTTGATTAAATTCAGGGATAGAGTCAACCCTTTTTGTATGTGTTATCACAGCAAAAAAATATTAATATACCGTGAGTGAGTTTTGTAGGAACGTACCCAATATTTCGATGTAAACTTATGGATTTTACGTATTTTGTATGTCATATCGGTAGGTTTTATACAACACTCAACGTAAAATCTAATTGGCGAAAATGATTTTATGTATCTTCGTTAAACTAGCATGAAATTATCTCTTGGCTTATTTATTTAAGTACATTAGAAATGCTGCACATCATTTTTATTGGTCAGAACAAACAAAATATTACATTGAAATGTGTTATTATTGCGCTAAATCTATATAATATTTGAGCAGGAATCAAGGCTGTCATCTCAGTCATGCGATAAAGTTTCCATTTTATTCCATTTTGATTGTGTTTCATTCCGAGTTATATTATTGTTCAAGAAAGAAAAAGTAATTTACGACAGCAAAAAAATCTTAGGGGATATCTATTCGTCATATAGCCATCTTACCGGGCACTCGATTGACTCTGTAATGAAATGAATCAGAATCCTTCCAGAATAAAAGGAATCCAGAGCAACAGATGAAATTATCTCCGATGCACTTTAGCTCCAGCACATTTTCAACTTTTGTTGCTTCTTATTGCGAGAACAAGACCGTGAACGATTTGGACACGGTTATTTAGAAAAAAAACGAATCTCACATTTTATTTTGTATGAGCAACCAAATTCGCATATACGAGAGAAAAAATACCGTTCGCCGTCTTATTTTACTTAATTTATAAAATTATTATGAAAAATATTTTTTGATAATTATAAATTAAAAATTGAGATTCTGAGAAAATTGCAAAACGTAAAATTTAGGAATTTAAAAAGTTTCAAAATTTAAGGGGTTGAAAATTTAAAGGAATTTAAAAACTACAGAATTAAAAAAAAAATTTAAAAAATTTGAGTTTAAATAGATTTGATTAAAAAATTTCAAAATTTACAAAACTAAAAATTTAAAATTTTTGAAAATTTAAAATTTAAAGAGATTAAAATTTAAAAATTCAAAAATTTTAAAATTTTAAAATTTTAAAGTTTTAAAATTTTAAAGTTTTAAAATTTTTAAATTTTTAAATTTAGAAACTAAAAAATTGAAAAAACTGAAAAATTGAAAAAAAAAAACAAACTAAAAATTAAAATTTTTTAAAAATTTTAAATTTAAAAAGATTAAATTTTAAATTTTAAAGAATTGAAAAATTTTTAATTTTAAAATTTAAAAACTTTAAAAAAAATTTGAAAAAATTAAAAAATTTGAAGGATTTAAAATTTTTGAAATTTTGAAATTTAAATTCAAAAATTTTACAGGATAAATTTCTAGAGTAATTTTCTTAGGAATATCCAGAGAAATTCCCGAAGGATTCCTAAACGATTTTCTGAGAGAATTCTTAGAGGAATATTGAAGAGAATGCACATGAGGATTTTATGGAGGAATTCATGAGTAAAACTTCTTTTTACGAGTATCTGAAAGAATTCTCGGAGGTGAGTTGGAGGTGGATTTACCGTTATTCCAATAACTTTCCAAGGTCCGTAACAAAATCCTGGAAGAACTTGGCGGAACTTCGGAGGAATTCCTGGAGGAACTTCCAGGAGGAATTTCTGGAGCCTTCCGGAGGAATTGCTAGCTTCTTTGGAGGAATCTTTGGAAGAACTTCTGTAAGATTTCCGGAAGAAAACGAGGAACTCCAGGAGGAACTTCCACAGGAATTCGTGAAGAAACTTCTACATTGAAATTGGAGACCCTTCCGCAGAAATTTCTGAAGGAACTTTGTAGAAATTCTTCAAGGAACTGCCAGGAATTCCGGAAGAACTTCCGAAGGAACTTCTGCCAGAACATAAAGATGAATTACTTGAGGAACTTCCCTGAGAAAAATTCCTAGACGAATTTCCGGAGCAATTTCTGGAAATACTTCGCACGAAAATTTTCTGAAAGAATTTCCGCAAAGGAATTTCAGGAGAGAACTTTTGCAGAAATTACTTTGGAGGGAATTCAATGAGGAGGAACTTCATCAAAAACCTGGAGGAACACAGAATAATTTCTGCGGAGGAACTTCTTGAGGAAATCCTTGAGAAACTGCAGGAGGAACTAAAGGGAATTCTTGGAGGATTTGCCGGAGAGGTTCCAAGGATCTTCCACTGAAACTTTCCTGAAGGATCTTTCCTTCCATCTACTGGATGGACTTTGGAAGGAACTCCAGGAGAATGCTCACGGAGGAATTGCGAGACAGAGCTGTGAAAAAACCACAGAGCGATGTTTTAAGGAGGTTTCTGAAAGAACTTCCCCAGGAATCACTGGAGGAACTTTCACATTATTATTCTTTTCACAGAATTTTTTTGAGGAACTTCCGCAGGAATTTCTGGAGGAATTCGTAGAGATACTTCTGGAGGACTTCTCGGTGAGACTCAAATTTCCGAAAGAACTCTTGGAAAAATTTCTCTAAGTTTTCTTGGAGGAATTTCTTTGAGAAACTTCCGCACTAATTCCAGGAGGGTCTTTCAGGAGGAATTTTCTGGAGAAAACTTCCGGAGGATTCATGGAGGAACACCGGAAGGATTCATAAAGGAACTTCCGGAAGAACTTTTGGCGAACACTCGGAGGAACTTCCGCAGAAATTCCTGGAGGAGCTTCAAGATGAAATCCTGGAGAAACTTCATGGTAATTCCTGGAGGAACTGAGGAGGACTTCCTGTCGCCACTTCGGAGGAATTCCTTGAGGATTTTCAGCAAGAATTCCAAGAGGAACTTTTGCAGGTATTACTGGAGGATCTTCCACATGAATTCCTGACAGAAACTTCTGCAGGAGAAACCTCCGCAAAGAGATCCTGAAGAGTTTTTCCGAAGAAAGTACCAAGAACTCCTGAGGAATGCGTGGAGGGAACTTCGAAGGAAGTAATGGAGGAACTTCCTCAAAAAACCTGGAAGGAACAATCCAGAACTTGAATTCCTGGAGGAACTAGGAGCAATTCCTAGTGGAACTTTCGGAGGAAATATTCCTGGAGGAAATCCTGGATAAACTTTGGGAGAAAATTCGTTCAGAGACATTCGGGGAATTCTACTGAGAACTTCCGAAACTTCCGCTGGAATTCCTCAGAAGGATCTTCCGGAGGAATTTTCTGAAAAAACTTCCGGAGAGATTCTTGGAGGAACTTTGCGGAGGAACACCAGGAGGGACTTTCGGAGGATTCGTTCATTGAACTCTTGGAGGAACATTAGAGGAATTCCACATAGGAACTGTCAAAAACCTGGAGAAACTTCCAGAGCAATTCCTGAAGGATCTTCCGCAGGAGATTTCCTAAGGAGCAACACAAAGAAAGAATTATTGGAAGAGATTCCATAGGATTTCCAGTAAGAATTTCTGCCGGAATTCTTGGAAGAGGAACTTCTACAGGAATTCTTTGACGAACTTCCGCAGGAATTCCTGGAGGATCTTCCGGAGGAATTTTCTGGATAAACTTCCAGAGGGATTCTTGGAGGAACTTCCGGAGGAACATACGGAGGAATTTCTATAAAGACACCCTAAAAATCTGGAGCAGGGAATTTTTGGAGCAATTTTAGGAAGGAATTATTGGAGGAATTCTTGGGAAGAACTGCTGCAGGAATTCTTGGAGGAACTTCCACCTTGGCATTTTCTGGAGGGACTTTCGCAGGAATTTCTGGAAGAATTCTGAGAGAATCAGCAAGGGAC
This sequence comes from Armigeres subalbatus, assembly GCF_024139115.2. Taxonomy (NCBI): domain Eukaryota; kingdom Metazoa; phylum Arthropoda; class Insecta; order Diptera; family Culicidae; genus Armigeres; species Armigeres subalbatus. The sequence continues at coordinate 66,516,512 of NC_085140.1, forward strand.
TTCCTGGTGAAGGCTTCTGGAGGAATTTCTGAAAAAGAACTCTTGGAGAGAAATTTCTCTCAGTTTTCTTTGAGGAATTTCTGTGCAAACTTTTGAAGGAATTTTGAAGATAGTTTTGTGGACGTTTCAGGAGGAACTCCTGGAGGAATTTTTTAAAGGCATTTTCAAGGAGAAATTGGTGCAGTTATTTTTATTACAGTTTTGGAGTATTTTCACTGCAAAACGCCTGAAGAAGATTTCCGGAGAAATTTTTGAAGGAATTACTAAAGCGTCTTCCCTTGAGAACTCTTGGAAGAATTTCCAGAAAAAAAAACTCCTGGAGGACTTTTCAGAGGAGCTCCTGGAGTTAGTTTCAGGAGGAATTTCTAATAGACTTTCCAGAGAAACTCTTGAGAAAGGATTACCGAGGATATGTGGGTAAGAAATTTGTGATTACTCCTGGAGAAATTTCCGAGAGTATCCCTATATGAATTTCCAAAGGAATTTCCCCAAATAATTTCCTGAAAAACTTTTTGGAGAAATTTACAAAGGAACTCCTGGAGAGGATTCGGTGGTACTGCTCTTAGAGGCATTTGCAGAGGTATAATCAAGAAGCAGTTTTGGTGTAATTTCCAGTGGAACTCCTGGATTAATTTCAGGAAGAATTACCTGGCAGACTGCCGTAGAAACTTATTGTATGAATTTCCACAGGGCTCCTCGGAAATGTCCTCAAAGACTTCTGGAGACATTTCCAGAAGATCTTCTGTAGAAGTTTCAGGAACTCCTGAAAGCATTTCCAGAGGAATTCTTGGAAGAGTTTCCAAAAGAACTGCTGGAGGAATACTTGATGGAACTCTGGGAAGAATTTCCGAAAGAAGTGCTGGGGAAGTATAAGATGAACTTCTGGATGACTTTCCAGAAAAAAGCTCGTGAAGAAAGTTTGGGAGGGAACCTGCAGGAGAAAATGCCGGAGAATTTACTGAATAGTTTTGGAGAATTTCAAAGCAGAGTTTCTGAAGGATCGATAAGAAATTTCGTAAGAAGTTTCTGGAGAAATTTATTGAGAAATTTCCAGAAACAATTCTGAAATAAATCAAATATCGACAAAATGTTAAATGTGTAAAACCGTCTACACCAACCCACTTAAGCGTCACCAACGGATGGAAGCCCATTCGATCACGCCACTGCCGACAATATTTATATTAGCTTAAAATCCAAAAATCTTAAAATACTAATCTTTGGCATGAACTCCAAAATCTAAAAATAAAAAAATTCCGAAAACCGACAACTAAAAAATATACCCGAAGAGGCAATGTTAGCTTATGGAGTACTTACCACTTCCAGAAATTCTTTATCGCGTGATACAATTTCAACTATTTATTTTATTATATTGACGAGCAAAATTATGAAAAAAAATAAAGCTTAACTTTTTGAGGATTCTAGAATCATGAAAAGAAAATTCCTGATCACCTCTAATCATGCCAAGATATTTTGAGGTTTCTGCTAGCTGAATTACGTCATTTGACCATTAAATCCAGATATACCCACGTCTTGTCGTTTCATTTTGACTTCAGAAATACCAATTACCGTCATTTTTGTTACATCAAACAGATGTAATAATACACGCGATTTAAACAGCGATGATGTGCATCTAATCTGATACGATATTACATTTTTTTGCTGTGATGAGAATGCTGATTTTTCTAAACAACTGGCCCTTCGATTATTGATAAAAGTTTGCATCACATGCATCATGCATCTGCGCTTACAGACATCAAATTCAAACAACATGCAGGTTTGAATCTAATCCTCAGTTTTGACCAGAATTTTTATCTCTTTATTATCGAAGTTTTCAACCCAACACTGAGAAGCTCATCTCAATACATGAAAAGATTTCACGCAGAGCTGATTCATCAAAACAGCCCCAGCGGAGCTGACACAACATCACCGAGGCGCTGATAACATTTTCGCGGAAATCCATCCCCCATCCATCGTAATTATAATTGACGACACCGGAGATCAATCAACGCTTGAAATTTTACCAAAATTCGTTTTTTTATTATTTTTCATTTTGTTACATTATTTTAGCATTTCAAGTGTTGGCTACTTGGCAATACCATCTCTGATTCGGTTTTTGTGATTTAAACAGTTTATCTAAATGTATCAGGTAAGCCTCAAGGAAGCATTGAGTTATTTAGAAAATTTGATAATCTAACTACTATATACACTAATATTGAACATAATTTATTAACCCCTACATTGGAACTAGCACCCTGATGGTCACTGGTCCGATTATAAGCAAGGACCTAAAAAGGACCCTAAACCTTTCCGCTGTCTTCTTCTTCTTCTTATCAGCATTTATCCCCACACTGAGACAGAGCCGTCTCGCAGCATGAGTGTTCATTCAGCACTTCCACAGTTAATAACTGCGAGGTTTCTAAGCAGAGTTACCATTTTTGCATTCTCGTATGTCATGGAAGCTAGCATTGATACTTTTATGCCCAGGGAAGTCGAGACAATTTCCAGTCCGAAAATTACCTAGACCAGCACCGGGAATCAGACCCAACCACCCTCAGCATGGTCTTGCTTTGTAGCCGCGCTACTTACCACACGACTAACCTTTCCTTACACTCACCAAAGCGCTCGTGTGGGATTTCAATATCAATGACGGACGGTGGACCTAAGAGTTCGTGTCCTGGGAGGGGAATTCATGATCATCCTCAGGAACTTGTTTTTGGACCCGTTGAAGTTTGGAATTAGTGGGTTTGAGCTTGGCTCCCCAGACCGGCATGCCATATTCGATCACGGGGAGGATGATTTGCTTGTGGACAGAAAGCTTATTTTCAGGGACAATGACGACCGACGGTTGATCAAAGGGTACAGTGGTTTTGTAAACGTTACACTTCGTCGCAAATAACATCAGCCTGTTGGCGGAAAATAAACTTGCTGTCAAGGAATCAACTCAAGAGTAGTCAGCCTCATTTGCCCATTCCACAGGTCGTGCCATTGAGGATGATTTTGCAGTCTCCAGGCTTGGAATCATGTATAGCATAGCTTCCGTAACATACATACCAGAATAGACAATTTCGCTCTAGGGTAGAATACTGGCATTGGCGCCGTGCGACAGTTGTTGGCCCCCTCAACCCATGTTGCGTTTTCCAACAAACATACACTATTTATGAACATAATTTTGATTCAATCACACAATTTCAATATTACGCATTGCTGAATCAACAATCCCTGCATTCATAGGCCATTCCAATGCGGGAACCATCGATCTGTGTGTTCCGGGCTGCGAGATTCAGCGAAAAATGCATCCGGAAGATTTTGTTACAAATTACGGGGAAACATCCGGAAGAAAGCGGGAATGCTTCCGGACGCGTTCGTTTCATAATGGTACGCTTCGAATCAACAATCCCAGCATTCATAGGCCATCGCGGGAACCTGCGATCCGTGTGTGTTCCGGGCTGCGAGATTCAGCGAAAAATGCATCCGAAGATCGTTATAAATTGGGGAAACATCCGAAAGCAGCGGAATGCTTCCGGACGCGTCGTTTCATAATGGTACGCTTCGAATCAACAATCCATAGCATTCAGAGGCTGTTCCAATGCGGGAACCATGCGACTCTGTGCGTTCCGGGCTGCGAGATTAGCTGAAAATGCATCCGGAAGATTTTGTTTAAAACGTGGGGAAGCATCCGAAGTAGCGGGAATGCTTCCGGACGCGTTCGTTTCATGATGGACGCTTCGAATCAACAATCCTCTAGCATTCTAGGCCATTCCAATGCGGGAACCATGCGATCTTGTGCTCCGGCCGCGAGATTCAGCGAAAATGCATCCGGAAGATTTTGTTTACAAATTAGGGGAAACATCCGGAAAGCAGCGGAATGCTTCCGGACGCGTTCGTTCCATAATGGTACGCTTCGAATCAACAATCCCCAGCATTCAGAGGCTGTTCCAATACGGGAACCAAGCAAAATGTATGTTCCGGGATGCGAGAATCAGCGAAAAATGCATCCGGAAGATTTGTTTACAAATTACGGGGAAACATCGGAAAGCAGCGGAATGCTTCCGGACGCGTTCGTTTCATGATGGACGCTTCGAATCAACAACAATCCCAGCATTCAGAGGCTGTTCCAATACGGGAACCATGCGATCTGTGTGTTCCGGGCCGCGAGATTCAGCGAAAATGCATCCGGAAGATTTTGTTTACAAATTACGCGGAAACATCCGGAAAGCAGCGGAATGCTTCCGACGCGTCTGTTTCATGATGGTACGCTTCGCCAATCCCCAGCATTCAGAGGCTGTTCCAATACGGAACCGTTGAAATGTTTGTTCCGGGATGCGAGAATCAGCGAAATGCATCCGGAAGATTTTGTTTACAAATCACGGGGAAAGATCCAGAAAGCAGCGGGAAGCTTCCGGACGCGTTCGTTTCATAATGGTACGCTTCGAATCAACAATCCCCAGCATTCAGAGGCTGTTCCATACGGGAACTATGCGAATGTATGTTCCGGGCTGCGAGATTCATCGAAAAATGCATCCGGAAGAATTTGTTTAAAATTGGGGGAAACATCCGGAAAGCAAGGGAATGCTTCCGGACGCGTTCGTTTCATGATGGTACGCTTCGAATCAATAATCCTCAGCATTCATAGGCCATTCCAATGCGGAACCATGCGATCTGTGTGTTCCAGGCTGCGAGATTCAGCGAAAATGCATCCGGAAGATTTTGTTTACAAATCACAGGGAAACATGCGGAAAGCAGCGGGAATGCTCCGGACGCGTTCGTTTCATGATGATACGCTCTGAATCAACAATCCCCGGCATTCAGAGGCCATTCCAATGCGGAACCATGCGATCTGTATGCGGGTTTCCGGACGCGTTCGTTTCATAATGGTTCGCTTGAATGAATTATCCCCAGCATTCAGAGGCTGTTCAATGGGAATCAAGGAAAATGTTTGTTCCGGGATGCGAGAATCAGCGAAAAATGCATTCGGAAGATTTAGTTTAGGAAATTCAAGGAAACATGAGGAAAGTAACAGGAATGCTTAATTATGTTTAATTATTTTGGATTGAGCGCTCGTCGGATCTCCATGAGGGCGGTAGTATCATTTGAGTTCAATTCGGTTGCTTGATATGAGTTCAATATGGTAGACTTATGGATGATAGTGGATTGAGCGCTCGTCTGAGTCCATGAGGGTGGGCGCAGTAGCATTCTGAGTTCAATTAGGTTTCTCTAATGAGATTATAGAATGAGCGCCTGTTTTAATCCTTTGGGGCGGTCGCAGTGTCGATATGAGATCAATTTGTTTGCACTTATGTGATGATAGTGAATTGAGCGCTCGTCTCGAGTCAATGAGGGCGTGCGCAGTCGATATGACTTCAATTTGGTTGCACTTATGTGATGATAGTGGATTGAGCGCTCGTCTGAGTCAATGAGGGCGTGCAGTGTTTGATCATTTCATTTGCACTTATGTGTTGATAGTGGATTGAGTGCTCGTCTGAGTCAATGGGGCGGGGCGCAGTATCGATATGAGTTCAATTTGGTGCACTTATGTGATGATAGTGGTTTGAGCGCCCGTCTGAGTCCATGAGGGTGGGCGCAGTAGCATTCTGAATTCAATTAGGTTTCTCTAATGAGGTTATAGTATGAGCGCTCGTTTTAACTCTTGGGAGCGGTCGCAGTGTCGATAGGAGTTCAATTTGAGTTGCACTTATGTGATGATAGTGGATTGAGCGCCTGTCTGAGTCAATGAGGGCGGTGCAGTATCGAGAGTTCAATTTGGTTGCACTTATGTGGGATAGTGGATTGAGCGCCGTCTGAGCAATGAGGGCGGTGCAGTATCGAATGAGTTCAATGGTTGCACTTATGGGATGATAGTGGATGAGCGCGTCTGAGTCAATGAGGGCGGGCGCAGTATGATATGAGTTCAATTTGGTTGCACTTTGTGATGATGTTGGTTTGAGCGCTCGTCTGAGTCAATGAGGGTGGGCGCA